>NW_023270709.1:24015568-24111421 GCF_011800145.1 Mirounga leonina | reverse complement strand
TTTCCTCTATGAGTTTTATGGTTTCAGGTCTTACACTCAAGTCTTTAATCCACTTTGAGTTTATTTTTGTGTATGGTGTAAGAAAGTGGTTCAAATTCATTCTTGTGCATGTAGCTATTCCAGTTGTCCCAACACCATTTATTTTAGAGACTATCCTTCCCCAATTGTATATTCTTGGCTCGTTTATTTTAAATTAATTGACCGTATATGCATGGGTTTAGTTCTGGGTTCTCTAATCTGCTCCATTAATCTATATTGTGTGCTCACTTTATGCCATTACAATACTATTGTGATTACTATAGCTTTGTGCTATAGTTTAAGATCTTCTTCAAGATTGCTTCAGCTATTCAGAGTCTTTTGTAATTCCATTCAAATATTTGATTTTTTTTTTTTATATATATATATCTGTGAAAATGCCATTGGAATTTTGATGGGGACTGCACTGAATCTGCAGGTTGCTTTGGGTAGTATGGACATATTTACAACATTCATTCTTCCAACTTATGATCATGAGACATCTTTCCATCTATTTGTATCATTCTAAATTTCTTTCATCAATGTCTTAACAGTTTTCAGGGTATAGGTTTTTCACATCCTTGAATAAATTTATTCCTAAGTATTTTATTCTTTTGGATGCAATTATAAATAAGATTATTTTTTAAATACCTTTTATTTATTTCTTTTAAAGATTTTATTTATTTATTTGAGAGAGGGATAGCACGAGAAGGGGAAGGGGCAGAGGAAGAAGCAGGCTCCCCACTGAGCAGGGAGCCTGATGTGGGACTTGATCCCAAGACCCTCGGATCATGACCTGAGCTGAAGGAAGATGCTTAACCGACTGAGCCACCCAGGCACCCCATAAATAAGATTACTTACTTAATTTCTCTTTCTGGTAGTTCATCGTTGGTGTATAGAAACACAACTGATTTTTGCATATTGATTTTGTGTCCTGTGACTTTCCTGAATTCATTTATTATTTCTAATAGTTTTTTGGTAGAGCCTTTTGGGTTTTCTACATATAATATCCCGTCATTTGCAAATAGTGACAGTTTTACTCATTCCTTACCAATTTGGATGCCTTTAATTTCTTTTTCTTGCCTACTTGCTCTGGCTAGGACTTCCAATACTATGTTGAGTAGACAAATAATAAAGGCCTTTAAAACAATTCCACGGCTAACATCATACCCAACAGTGAAAAGCTGAAAGCTTTTTGACAAGATTGGGCATCCTTGTCTTGCTCCTGAACTTAGAGGAAAAGCTTTCAGCTTTCTACTTTCAGTTTCATTCCTCTATTGATAGACATTAACAATGTTTCTAATTTGGGTCACTCTAAGCAACCCCCACTTAGATGCTACTTGACACTTAGACTCCTACCTGTGGGCACCTGTATTTCTATTGTGTTGATCTCTTGAATGAAATTGTTGGATTGAAAGGACATTTTGTATTCTTAATTTTAACATATGTTGTCAATTTTTTTTTTCTAAAAAGACTGTAATACTTCACATTTTGTCCATCTTTGGATAAGCATGCTCTTTTGTCTATAATCCCGACAGGGAGGTCTTTTCTTTCTAATTTTTGCCAGTCTATTGTGTATAAGGTAATCACTTTTTTGTTAACTTGTATATTTTACTGATCAGACTACTAGAAAATATGAAAATATTTTAGTGTACTTCTTTTCTATAAGGTTTTAGTTTTCTGTGGATTCTTTAGTTATGGTTTTATCCATTTTCTATTGAACTATTTTTTCTATTTTTAAGAACTGATAAATATTAACTCTTTGCATGTCATCAGATTAGAATAAGTTTACAGGTGAATCACTGTCTATTGACTTTATTATGTATTTTTCCACATGTAGTTTTTGTTTATATGAAATAAACTATATTTATTTGTAAGACCTTTTAGTCTTCCAGAACCGACCATGATGGTCACCCAATCACTAATGTCTTAGTATGTATAGTCTTCTAGATTTCTTACAAAATTTTCCATTTTTTTCTTTGTTCATTTGTTTTTCACCCTAGGCTTTGGTCCATCTGGATTATATTTTTATATATGGGTAAGATGGGGTTCCATTTTTATTTCCTTCCAGATGGTTGGCCAGTTGTGCCTATGTTGTTTGTTTAAAAAAATCATCTTTTTGTCATTGAATTAATTATTGCTTTTCTCTGTATTAAAGCTCTACAAACTAAAATCCTCATTCTATGCCTATTTCACTAATCTATTTGCATTTTCCTCCATCCATATCATATTTACTTCATTTAGTGACAATACGGTGTATGTGATATGATAGATTTTCCCTGTGTGTGTGTGTGTGTGTGTGTGTAGGTACATGAATGTTTGGCTCTTCTGATCCATTTTTCTTCATTATTGATGTTCCACCTTTCTATGTCTCTTCTCTGGTAGATGGCCCTATTCAGTTTTCTACTCTGTCATTTTTGGCAAACTGTATGATTCAAGTAGCATTCTCTTTTTAGTCTATCTTTCCTTTCTATACTTGGTTTTGTTTCTTTTCTCATACTTAATCTTATCTACTTTAGCTATCCCTTTTTAGTTAATCAGACTTCCAGGGGCTTATCTATTTTACTGGTTTTTCTCCTAGGAGAATTGACTTATTGATCTACATTTTAAATGTTTTTGATTGTTTTCTATTTCATTAACTTAATTTTCTCCCTACTAATTCTTACCCCTTGCATTTTTATTTTCTAATTTCTTAAAATGGATATTTAATTCCTTCCTTTCTTTAATCTCAATGGCATTTAAGTCTCTTCATTTCCCTCTGAGAAAGGAAGAAAATTTACCTAGGTATTGTTTTACTATGTTACATAGATATTCTTTTGAAGTGCTCTTTTCCTTGCTTTCTAGTTTTTTATTTTACCTTGAATTTTTCTTAGATTCAAGGTTTTTTAGTTACTCTTCATATTTACCTTAAAAACTGGTTATCTTGATTTCATACTTTCCATTTTATTGTATTTTATCTTTAATTATGCACAGCTTTTTTTTTTTTTTCTCTTTCTTTCCTTGTTTTTTGTGCAGTTGATCAAGTTACTATTCCTTCCATGCTTCCCTTGTTAATTTGGGGATTCTACTGAAATTTTCCAATCAAAAGAGTTACTATTATTATATTCAGACATTTATGAATATAATATTTATTGAAACTAAAATAGTTATGATTTTTTCCACCAACCTACACTTACATCCCCACAGAAGCCAAAGCCAGGATGTTTTTTTCTGTTTCAAAAGTCCTTAAAAACTTCCAGGAAATGTTTTTCCCCAGCAAATGGTGTCTAAGTATAAGATTCATAGACAGCACTTTCTCCCCTTCACTCCTCTCCATGTTATTGTTTCATTTCTTGTTGCTCACCATCTTCCAGTATTAGAGATGAAAAGCCTGCTGATGGCCTGATTTTTTCCCCTTTGGGGGATATTTTATTAATTATGCTTGGGTAATTGCCACCTTTAAAAAAAAAACTGTTCTTAGAATCAGAAACTTTATTGGGATTTTCCTAGATGTGTCCTTTTCTGATCTGTATAGCCTGGTGCAAAATCAGAACTTTTTATTTCAAGGACATTTTATTTTTCTTATTTCTTTCAATAATGCTTTTTTCCATAATTGCTTTTTTTCCCCTCTGGAACTACTATTTTTATTTATTTCCTATCCACTATAATTTTCATTACGCTGTATTTTTGCTCTGCTTTGAGAAAGATTGGCACTTGATCTCCCAAGCCTCTCATGCGTAATAACCAACCTCAACTTTGACTCATCTAATAAGTTACTGTGGGTGGTTGCATTGCTGTTGGCCACTATTCATTCTTCATTCTTTGCATGATACAGTCCTGTCCCACAGCATTTGGGTTTGGCTATGTGGCATGTTTGCCTGATGACTATGAATTCATGGGATCAGTGCTATGTTTGAGCCTAGCCCATGAGAGGAATGGGCTCCACCAGCACCATCCCTTCTGCCATGACAAGGGCATTTTTCAAGGCAGCACTGCTCCTTCTCCTTGGGCTCCAAAGGGGGAAGGCAGCTGCAGCATCCCTGCAGAGAAGTCCATGTAATAGGAGCCAGAAATAAATCTTTGTAACTTGGAAGCCATAGAGGTTTTTTGGGGGGTGGAGGGGTTGTATCCACACACTTGATCAATGAATTCTTGTCTTCCAAATGTACATGGCTACAGGAAATAATGTAAGTAAATGCTGTACCACTTCATGCTTTGGCCCCTTTAACCAATGGAAATAGAGCCAGTGATGCCTTTAAATCTAAACAGAGAATCAATTCTAGAAAATGCAGGACTAATTTGGAGAAACGATCAGTTTCAGATTCAGCTCTTCTGGAGCCATGTCTAGTACCAAATTCTCTCTCACAGTTTGCTCAGGGAAGTAGAAACACCAGGGATGGTATCTAACCAAGGATAGATGGGGATTTGACTTTATGAAACTCTGAGAGCTGGTTCAAGAGTGCGTGAAACTGTGCCTCCCTAGTCTAGACGTGGGACCCACCACAGGTACGGCAGACAGCTCTGAAGGAAAGATGGATGTGAACTGTAGAGTGGTGAGTGAACAAGGATCAGGGGCTCTGGGAGGACAAGCTGGAATCCACAAGGATGGATCGGAACTCACTGGTCTCTAACAGTCTACTCTGATGGTGTTGGACCAGCAGTAGAAGCAAGGACCCTTCAAAATGATGGTAAATCTGTAAGTGGTGCAGGAATCTGAGAAACTGGAGAAACATATCCAACAGGATCTGAAAGTGCTGAGGCTTTGTCTGTTGTCCCCTTCCACAAGGTGAACCAAGGGGTAAGTGACACAGTGCCCAAGAGGACATGGCTGGGCTTCACTGCTGTTCTCCAAATCTCACACAAAACATCTCTTGTTTTGTAGCCCACACGAATCTGGAACTATGCAGAGAAGGGAATTCTGGAAACATAATTCCAGCTCTGCTAAAAGTGGACAACAATAGGGCCTATGAAAACTTCTCAATTAATATTTAATAAATGAAGGAATGCACAAAGGAGTAATTGATCACATTGAAGATTTAACTACAAGGCACTTCGGGTATGTAAATGATCAATTATCTTCTTTTCCTCCAGGAAACTTAAACTTTCTGTTGCTGAGAAATATATTTATTACCATTTTGTTTGTTTACTTGTTAGCTTCAAGTCTCTCACCTGATTCCTTCCTTAAAGCATCGTCTCAGCCCATCCGGTAGAACTTATGCTTGCATCCGTCTCAATCCATTTGTCTGTGTCAAGGAAGTTCTATTGCGATAGATTAACCAAGCATCTCTTCCTCGATGTTTTGATTATTCTGAATGTCTATCTCAACATGCAAGAGTAATCAAGTGCATTTATAGAAAGGGTTCAGGAAGAGATACAAGATAATAAAAACTGAATCTTGTTTAATGGAGCGTGCGATGTTCACTTCTTTAGATAATGAAAAAGAGAAGGATAGATAAGGAAAATAAAGATTAGCTGCTTTCCCTCACCTCAAACCTCAATCCTAATACATCTATAATAAGCCACCGTCTATCAGAGTAAAGGTAAATATTGAAAAATTAAGAGATGAACTGATAATGATTTATTAATATGAAATGATTTTCCAGTATGACCCAATTTGGATATAGATATAATTCATTAAGAGTAATTAGAAAACTGATTCACACTGAATTGTTTGGTGCCAAAATATAGTGTGTGTGATCCCAGTGTGTTGGGGACTCTCTTACTAGCCGTGGTTCTCAAACTAGCATGGGAAAGAATCATGAGGAGGGCTTGTTAAGGCATACATTATGGGCCCTGCTCCCAGAGTTTCTGATTCACTAGGTCTGGGATGGGGCCAAAAATTTGCATTTCTGACAAGGTCCCAGATGATGCTGATATTGCATGTCTGAGGACTGAACTTTGAGAAACACTGTTAGACTAAAACCACTGAAAGAGGGTGGATAGTCTGTATCTTATTTGTCAGGATCCCTTTAAGGTATGTCTTGCAGGTACCTGCAATTAACTCCACAATTAAAGTGCTTATTATCACAAATGGCTAAACACTAAGCTATATGTCAAATCATTGCTTAGCACAACCTTAAGTTAAAGCATCCACTGTATGTCTTGTTATCCAGCCAATACAGAGACTTGAGCCAGGCATTTAAAACCTTGTTTAAATAGATACAGTTACTATATCTAATCAACACAGCAGTGGGGCTTGCCAAAAACCTATAAAACTAATGGATTTGCAAGAAAATTACATCACCTTCAAATCAATGCTGGTAACACAGGTGGCATTTGTAAGAAGTAAAGAAACTGACATTAACACAGCCCATCTCTGCTGTCTGCCAGTGAGTATTCCAGCTTTGTTAAGGAAAGATGGTCTCCCTTCCAAGAATTATATTTAAATATTCCAACTTAAATCATTCTAAAACGGTGTAGGAGAAAGGATCAGTGACTTTTCTAAAATCTGTCAATTGATAGGTTGGGAATATTTGGGTCTAAGGACCATAGGGCTGTCCTTATCCAGCAATGGGTGAACGGTTTTTAAAATATATGGATTTTTTCCTATTGAAACAAATAAAAGAATGACCCTTCTAACTCAAACATCCCTTGCTCCATCACCAAAGAGGCCTACAGAAATTACAGAGCACAGTTTAATGAGAAAGCAACTGAGGACATGCATAACCTCTGCTCTGGGGACCTGCATTGCTTAGCAGATGGAATTAAAATTCTGATAAGTGATATAAGAGGTTTGTGAGGGAGGAAATTGGTGTGTGGTCACATTGTCTGCCTTAATCCCCTTCACTTTGCACTACCCAGGTTGTTGTTAAAACCAATCCGTGAGGAATCATTTTCACCTTGAAAACTGCAGATGTTCATGTGAAGCTTAGAAATAAAGCTCTCTGGAAAATGCTTTCCTGGATAATCCTGGAGAAATAGAAAGCACGTGCTGAAAGTATGCACGTGCGTGCGCACACACACACACACACACATATGTGCCTGCTTGCACACCACCCTCATAAAAGAGCTATATGAAATTAGCATATTTCCTAGGAAGAGATATTGTGATATTGTACGCTACGATTTAATCAGCTACAAATCTATTCAAGCATAAAAATAGCTTATATTCCACTGACTGAGCTGCGTAAATGTTCTACCTACATGACTAGATACTGACATAGAAATATTTGGATCACTTGGGTTTAGAAATACCTGTATACATTCCACTACAAACATTTTGTTACCTCCTTAAAAAAATAATAATTAGAGGGAGAAACTCACAAGCATGAGCCAACAATGGAAGGACCAAGTACTGACATGAATCCTATTCGGTCAGGGCCCCACACTTACGATATCCATTCACCTTAATTATTTCTTGTTCCAAATACAGCCACACTCGGGGTTAGGGTTTTACCATATGAATTTTGTGGACACATGCATTCAGCCCATAACACACATAATGCCCATTAACAATGAATTTACTCAGCATTCACCTGTAGGCTTCTTCTGATTTAATCATGCAAAGAAAAGACAAACTATGAATTTTAAACACATTTCATTTTCAGCATTATCTTTGTTTACTGTGCTTCCACGGTTGCTATTTGGAAACTAAATGAGGAAGTGTAGCTTTTGCGGAAACGTTGCTTCCTGCTTTAGACTGAATTACTTGGTTCTCCTCCTGGCCCAGAGACGGAGGCTGGTATCATTTTCGTATCATACAGGAGGAAACAGTCGCAATCCTGGCAACCAAACTCCCTCAGAACTTGGAAAAAAAAAAAAAAAGGTGTCAGATACTTCACAGATTTCTCCCGGGGCATCATCTGAGCTAGAGAAACTCCCTTTGTCCAAATTAGGTACTAATACTTTTTTGATGGAGAAATACAAAACAGAACTTGACTTCTTTTTCTGGTCCAAATTTCTTCCAATCATGTTATCTATGAAGAAGGTAGATGATATCACCACAAAAATAAGGAAGTGAATTAGCACCATTTTCTCATTTCAAACCCAAAGCAAGCACCCTACCACACACCCATTTCCCCTCGGATTTTAGATTCAGCTTCCGGTCACTCTCTCCTTGTGTCTTAGCCTTTGATTTGCCCTTTACTCCAATGACTCATGTTTTTCTCAATTAACAAATTTCCACACACACAAAACGATACGTATCCTCGCATCCAATACCGTCCTCCTTTTTCTAACGTAAGCTTGATCTCACTTGGCCCCTGACGTTGGGATGACAGTCATGAAGTCTTTACCCCAGAGTCGCTGCATTAACCAAGCAGTTTCTGCTCTGCAATGCCAGGTGCCATCATCCTCAACCACTTGTGATCTGAACGGTCTCCTCTGGAACAGCAGGTCACTATCGCAGCCTTCTGAGAAGAACATGTGAAAACATGGTGGAGAGAAGGTGGAATAAAACACTTTACTTGGAAGAATCTCAAGCACCAATATTTGCTAGGTTAATATATTTTATTGCTTTCATTTATTGATGCAATTTTATTTAATAGTGTGCTGCAGATTTAAATGAACCCAACACAACTTTCCCAATTATTGACCCTGTGGATAATCCTTTTACACACGTGTATGTAGGTACTCTCTATCAGCATGAGGAAAGCAGTAACTTCGAAGTACAGATGGAACACTTTGAACATGGGGCATAAAGCATATATAACATAGCATCAAGTGTATGTCTGAGCTAACATTTTTCTGGTGGTGAGTATGTCAACACAAAGCAGATCAAAGACTAAAAGACAGAGTGATAATGGTTTTCATCAGCTATATTCACACAATTCAAGTGAAGGCACAGATGGAAAACATTCCAATTGCAAAACGTTAACAGGCGGTATTGAGAGGAGAAAGAGCAATTAAGTCGAGCAATGAGCTATTTATGATTTCAGCTGCCTCGAATCTTGAATTTTCTTTACCACCATGTGGTTGTGGTTATTTCTTGAATGAGTTTTGGCCTAACGTATCCTAATAACAGGTTTTCAATTTGATGAAAAAAAGACACTTTTTTTGTAAAATAATAATGATAATAATTAATAATGTGCTATCAATATAGGGGACTTTTAGTATCCTTTCATTCTTCCTGATGTCCATTTTTTGTACAATGGCTGTGAATCCATCATCTTAGCCAAATGTAATGGTAAATGAGTCAGAGTGATATGACAAAACCAACAGGAAGTTCTAGTTTTATATACCAGATTTTAAGCTTCTTGTGGGCAGGAACCAACCAATTTATTTGTACTCCCAGCATCTAGCATACTGCCTCTCAAATAGGAGAAAAGATGCATTTTTGAATAAAGGAATGAATATATAACATATACATGTTTAATCTATATTCAAATAAACAGAACATTATCAAACATATGAAGCAATAAAATTGTCCTAAATTTAATTTTTATTCTGTGATTCAGAAAGAACTAGGATCTTATCTCTAGTCCTCCATCAGTGGTGTGCAAGGTAGCAATCAGATCTGGATTATTTTAGCTTTTGGTTATTGGTACTCTTGATGGGTACTGTAAAATTTGTTATCTTCTGATGGTTTTTAAAGAGCATTAAAAGCCTTTAAATCCTCCCCTTTCCTGTAAAATGGCTAAGAATGCCTTTCTTTGTTTTTTAACATGGCCTGGGCCTTGAGGAACGTCTCTAGCAGTAATTAATAAAGATGGAGCACACAAGGCAACCTTTTTCCTAGAAGCTATTATAAATATATCATTACAACAGCTTTTGGTTTCCCACATAAACTCTTCTCTCACTAAGAGTTATCAGTTCACATCCACAGTGAGAATCTTCCAAGTCCAGAATGATGTTCTTTGTTTATTTGTTTGGGTTTTTTGGGGGTCAATTTAAGGCATATGTATAGAAAAGCAAGAACTGTTGGTTAAAAAGGAGGCTAGCCTACAAGGATGCTCTCTCACATTGAAGAAGGCCTATTCCCGCAGCTCTCCTCATGGTCCATCTTACTGGAATAGCCCACCAGCAGCTGGGCATATTTGGTAGGTCCTTTCACTTCTAGGACCTTCACTTAACAAGAGCTGAAGGGGTTATTTTAATATGGAGTTTATAATAACCAATAAAGGATTAATATGGAGGAAAGAAAATTACCTCGTGGAATAAACAATTTACAGCATATTCATTCACTCCATAAATGTTTATGGAGAACTGTCCATATGCCAAGAAATGTGCACCTAAACATGGTGCCATTTGCCTCTGTGCCCATACATTAAATAAAAAGTAAGCAACACACAGGCATAATTGAAACCTAGTAAATGGGATTGCCTCCTCACCGTGGAGTCGGCAGACTTATCTAGAAGCAGTGGGACAAGGGGTCCTAACTGGTGTGTTCATTCAGATCTTCCCTCATCATGACAATTCTATGGCTCTAGCTTCTACAGTCATTTGTGCAGACTGGCTGTGTTGTGCTTTGAAATCTTCTAAGATAACGATGGAGCGTTCTCGATCTCTGCCAACTACACCTCTTCAAGTCTCATCCATATGTCCTCTATGCTTCTGCTGGTGACAGTTCTTCCCTTGTACCACTCCTGATCCCTAATTACTACCGCCTAAATCTAAGCAATGTTTGTAACCATTAAAAGGTACAAAACCTTTTCAGTGGCTTGAAATGTTTGCAAATATGTCCCAACTTCAAGTGGGTGTTGGGTTGAGATTTAGAAGCCTCTTCAGAGTAAGAGGAAATAAAAATAACTTCTGAGATGAAAGCTTATGGTCATTTACCCCCATGTTTTACCTTTGATCCAGGAGAAAATTCTCTTCATTCTTCACCCCTTCCCAGTCCCAGCCCTGTGGTCACTCTCCACTATTGCAGGAGAAGTCAAGAGATGGATCAGACCAGTTAGACACTTCATATATTTGCACTCGTGTACAAGGCAAACCCCCTTTTCAGGTGAACTTCTCTTCACTAATTAAGGCCAAATTTCTTCTCTGTAAGACTATCAGTAGGTTGTAGAGTGTTTGTTGTTTTACACAGTATTCATATTACTGCAAAAGTACTTATATCCCACTGTAACTTAATTTTGAGTGTCTTCTCTAAGACATTATAACCCTCTTGAAGGCGGAGGGGATGTCTTTGTATTTGCACTCCTATTGCCCAGTTCGGTGACAGTTACACTGTAAGTTACCAGGGAATAATATTTAGAAAAGAAATAAACGAGGTAATTAAAAATACAACTTTCTGCAAAAAGAATAATCTGTCTTCCTGGGTTTTTTGCTGCTTAACTGTTTCATGCCTTTACATATGGGATACATTAGTAACTAAAAGGGAAAGGGCAAACACTTATTTTTAATTAAAAAATCATGATGTGATGAAAGTTAAGAGGAAATCATATTTTTATTTTGAATAGCTTTATAGTGCTCAGGATACAGGTGAAGTTCAGACAATGAAAAGTCTTCCTATTTTCCACTTGGTTTCAAGCAAATGTGAAGACTAGATAACCGAGTGGCCCCACTTCCCTCTGCTTCTTTTGACAAATTTATCCAGATCACACTGTCATGGATCCACACTGAACAATCCAGGGTAACCAGCAGGCTAATGCAAATGGCCATCTGCTTAGCCAAAAATTGGTAAGTGCAGACTATGCTGCTATCCCACTGATAGCCATTACAAATTGATCAGGTCAAACGCAGTCCTTCTCAGAATGTATGATATTTCCCACCACATTCCTCATTCTTACAATGTGTTGAAAGACACCTGACTTCGCATTTGCATCCTACCTAAACACGGTGATTTAGTAGTCTGAAACAAAGAGTCATTATAATATTGCTGCAACTTGAGATAAATATTTTCTGCAAATGTGAAATCATGCTTCATGTGGGAGGAGGATATTTTAGAATAATGTCAACTGAGTTATGTTGGCTGATATTCACTTTGTTTTCAACTGTGGGCATAAACAAATGAACAGATTTATTCCTTCTGTCACCATTACCCTGACACAAGTCATAATACTCTAGAAAGCACTTAACACTTGGAAGAGTGTATTTTAGAATAGGAATATTATGCCTTATTTTTAAAGGTTTTATAACCATTGGAGTTTCGGGGATCATGTGACTCTGGAAGCATATGAGTATATCAAGAGCTTTTCACGTCATGGGCACTGACTGGGATATATTTTCGCTCATAGTTAGTCAACAAATGCCAAAAAAAAAAAAAAATGCCAAAAAAAATCTTATTCACCTTTGGCTATCTTTTATGGAACTCTCTGGATCGATGCTCTAAATATATTCTAAACATCTTTTTACTGCCTCTGGATTCTGAAGGGAATGTTCAAGCACTTTTAGATTTAATAGTGTTTGCTACTCCTTCATGCCCATTTTTCTTAATCCTCTCTTTATGCTTTATATTGAAATAGTTCTTCATCCTATGTACATATTACAAACTGCTAAGGACAAGAATAGGCTAGTCCTGGGAAGAGGGATCGTCTTCAAACTGGGAGGCTTATTGCCATTAATACTTGAAACTGTAAAAATAAAGTTTTAAGGAATGTACAAAAGAAGAATGGATGAAAGACAAAGCTAGGATGAAGCATAATCCCAAGGCAGTATAACATTGAGATTTGGAAGTATAACATAGCAGTTAAGAAGCAGAACTGTGGATTCACATCATCTGGTTTCCAACCCCTACTTTGCTTCTCTATGCCATCAGTTTTCACATATGTAAAATAGAGATGATAATAATAATGTCTTATAGTTGTTAGAAAGATTAAATAAATTCATGCAAAGTAATAAAAATGTGCCCGAGGGGTGCCTGAGTGGCTCAGTCGGTTAAGCATCTGACTCTCGGTTTCTTGCTCAGGTCCTGACCTCTGTTTCTGAGATCAAGCCCTGCATCAGGCTCCGTACTCAGCACGGAGTCTGCTTATCCCTCTCCCTCTTCTTCTTCCCCCACTGTCACTCTTTCTCAAATAAATAAATAAATAAAATCTAAAAAAAATGTGCCTGAGAAAAATAATAAGACCTTAATTCAGCTTAAAGAGCTAGGTAAGAAATGCAATGCACTATTTGATATTTGGCAAATGCATGTCATTGAACAAAAAGATTAAAAATACATGAAAGCACATACATGAGAAAGTATAATCACAATTATAATAATGCATTTTAGATACTTGACCTGTATTCACTTAAGAAGTATTATTGAGTACTTACTGTGGACCAGGCATTGTGAGCTATTAAAAGACATGGTCCCTATCTCCCCCCAAGTAGTTTATGGAGAAGGGAGAAGAGGAACACCAAGAATAATGCTATGAGGAAATGCTTTGTCAGAGACGAGAGAGGAAGGGACTGTCCAGGCAATTTAGCATGTGTGCCAGACTGTAGGGAAGAAAGGCAAGAAATAACAAAGAGCCTTCACTGTCATATTAAGTGGTTTGGTTTTTACCCTTACTAGTGGGAAGCATTTGAAGACCGTTTTTCAGCTCACGGTCTACATTGGGGGAAAGGAATGGAAGAACGTATAGGTGAAGGCAGGGAAATCACTCAGGTTGCCATTTCAGGAATTCATACTCTGGGAGGGAGCCGATTACTCTGAACTAAGACAGTGGAGTTGAGACAATGAACAGACAGAAGATCTGAGAGACATTAAGATGGAAGAATATACAGAGAATGTTGTCACCAATTGGACTGAAAATTTAAGGGAGAGGGAGTTCAGCATATATCCCCAAGTTACCTGATTTAGTTAACTGGGTGGTTGAATTTGTCACTAATCAGGAGGAAGAACATGGAAGGATTAGGTAGATTTAGGTAAGATGGTACTGTTTCCAGATTTGCATCTAGTTAGACAGATTCATATGTAAATTTCTGCAAAATGAGCTTAGTTGACAGGAAAAGATACTGTTTATTACACAGAAGAGAGCTCTGCAGTTGGGAGTTACCTCATAAAAATGGTAGTTGTAACCACGAGAGCCGTATTTTCACCCAAAGGGAGTGAGTGGAATGGGACAAAAACAAATGCTAATGATGAAATCCCAAGGAATGCCAACAGTTCACAGGTAGGAATGGGCACATACTGAGAATTGTCAAGAATGCCTGCAGGAAAACTGAGACAAAGTGGCGTCACTGATATATGTTCTTTGTCATTAGCACCTGAAAAGTCAGGCACAGTCCATGACTGTCATGGAGTGTCCAGGTGGGGTTGCTGAGGTGTGTGTTCACAGGGAAGGTGCAGCAGTGTGGAAGAGCTAGGAGTGCAGGTTGCTCTTTCTAGAAATTTGGCAGAGTAACAGCTAAAGGGAGATGGGTGGCCTTTGCTTTTGTGAGGCTGTTAGATTTAGATTTGAGCAGGTTTGGCTGCTAGATGGCAAAGCTATCTGAGAGGAGTAGACAGTGTTTGCAGTAAAATACGGTGGGATCCAGAAAATAGAGGTACAGATATAGGAAAGGAAAAGCATGATGGTTTGGGATACAGTTTGAGGTGTTCTTGACTGACATTCTCTACGAAAAAGGAAATGGATGCTTATCTCTGGAGAATGATAATGAAGGAATGACATAGAGGGTTTGAAAGGAGGGTTGACAGCAATAGTTGATGTAAAGATTAGGAAAAGGAACCAGTGAGGAAAGGATCGCTGGTTGGCATCCCAAGCCCAGTAGGATGGCTTTGTAATGGTGGCACAACTCCTCGTGCTAGACTAGACCACAGATCTCACTTGTAGGCTTGGTGGTCTAATGAAGAAGGTACAACAAGGCAGCGCTTTTTGCAAGCTATGCGAGCCCAGGGATAGTTGATAAATGGGACTGCTCTGATTGGCAGAATCCATACCCTGTTGTAAACACCCGGGGATAAGGGGTTAAGAATTTGGGTATTGCTCTTGTGGAGGGAACCACACAGCCCCCATAGTGCAGACACCCCTGAGTTATCTCAGAAGATCTATAGCTGGGTATCCTTGGCTACACCTTCCTAAGCCATCGGCACACAAGACTTTCTTGAGAAACATCAATGATTCCAGACTTAAAGAGATATAACTTTTGAAGTTAGGTAAAGACCATGATGTCTTACCCACAGTGAGTTGTTAGCAAGCATCATATGAACCTCTTCATGAGATTCAATCTAATAGTATCTTTACATTTAGGGATAAAGCCTTATAAAAACATCATGATTACTTATAGACTTGTCCCATTATATGTCTGTCCTTCAGTCAGAGAAGTCTGAATGTTCATATATACCAGGGAGTATGTTTTGTTTTCTGTTATTAAAGCATATTTCAGATTCGTATTTTTGTCACATTTTCTTAAACACATTTATAACATTTATTGCATTCACCATTTTTCTTTCTCAACAAAAGGCAGCATCCTCAAGGGAGACAGAACAGAGTACTAAGGAACAGAGGAATCCTAGGATAGAGTCCCAGTCTGACCACTTATTAATGTGCATTATCTAACCAGCCAGGTAACCCCTCAAGCCTTGCCTTGGCTTTCTTCCTTGTTAAAAAAAAAAAAAAAGGTTTGACTAGATATCATGATGGTTTCCAGTTCTAAAAATCTTGTATAAGATTTTTAGAAATTTCACTTTGCCAATTTGAACTGTAGCATGAGAAGTCCAACAACCAGGAACACCTGCCATTAGGGTAGGTAGCAGACCATGGCCATAGATTCTAGAAGCCCAATACTGACCCCAGAATTTTACATGGCAGCAGCATAATCGTTCCTACCAGGATGTTCCATTAATGCGTGACTTACTGCCAGGGGATTCACCTGCTGACACAGTAAAACTCCTAACTGGAAGCATTAACATTGCAATGTCAGGTGGGGGAAAAAATTGTTCATAAATTCCATAAACGTGCACTGCTTTCTTTGGGGTCCTGGTTGCAAACTCATGATTTATGCTGTGTACAGTAGGCCATCAACATATCCCACTGGGAAATTAGTTTGCAATTTAGAATCGTTTCAAAGTACAAGTGATTCTCAAGTCATTTTCTGAGGTTAAATGAGAACTCTTATTGCTTTCTGTGGGCTCAGAGGGAATTTTGACTCTACCGTGTTCCCTCCTCCCCCCAGCTTCTGCTGCACTGTCATGATTTTTCTTTCTTACGTGTGCTTCGGTGCTAAATATTTTTTTTTCTCTCCCGAGTTTTGAAAGCCAGTAAATGGGATGGTATTCGTTGCCTTTTTTCGCTTGCTGGGACCTCGGAAGTACCTTCCTTTGGATTACTGCTTTCTTCCGTCGGAGACTCTCCGGACCGGCTCGCCTCGCCAAGCCAGGACTGATTTTGGAAGATCGAGTGGCATCCACTCTAGGAGGCAGTGAATCAGAGTCATCGTCCCTCTGAGTGTGTTCCAGCCTTCTCGCTCCAGGGGCCAGGCTGTGGAGCAAGGACGCCGCAGCTGCGCTGAGGGCAGGAGAGTATCTAGTAACTCCAAATGGAAATCACAGGTTCAACTTGGCTTATGAGCCCAGAAGCAAAGAGCAAATTATTAGGATAAAAAGGTTCCACTGACACTTTTCACTTTCACGCACCCCTCTGGTTATTTGAGTCTTTCTTTTAGAACTTCCTTAAGCATTTTTTTTTTAAAAGATTCTATTTATCTATTTGACAGAGAGAGACTGAGAGAGAGAGAAAGAGAGCATAAGCAGGTAGAGGGAGAAGCAGGCTTCCCGCTGAGCAGGGAGCCCCACATGGGGCTCGATCCCAGGACCCTGAAATCAAGACCTGAGCCAAAGGCAGAAGCTTAACAGACTGAGCCCCCCAGGTGCCCCAAGAATTTTTTAAAAACTTGATTTCATTGGTAAAATGTGGGCGTGCCCCCCTCCTACCCCCAGTCTTACCTTAACCCCGGGAAAGCTGGCCTCCAACCTCCTGGTAGGTAATTTATAACCTGATATTATCCTTAGGGAATAAATAGCATTATTTTAAGTGTATTGGTTTACCCTTTGTCATTCCCAGAAAGTAAAAATTAATCCACAGTGTGAAGATCTTGTAGGATTTTTTTTTTCCTTTCCTCTGTTCTCAGCAAGTGTCTGAAATTATTAGGTATAATAAACCAAGATCAAACAGAAAATAAACCAGCGTTGTTAAGCCACATCAAGTGGCTCTCCTCCCCCGCCCGGGCAAGAAGCACTAGAATTTATCTGAAATCAGGATTTCAACATCTCTAATGCATTGGGGGAGTTCTTCCATACGCATGGACTCGAAAGTATACAAACCAGAGGAGATTAAGTGTTTAGTTTCAAAACACATGAAATCACTAGTTTAAACATAGAAACTACACACAAAGAGTGCAAAGAAACAATGAAAGCGAGAGATCAACAGAGTAAATACCACCTAGAAAATACTAACAGTCTTAAAGGTCAGAAATCCTTGGTCAAACAAGAAGACCCATTCATTAAAAACAATCAGTTAAGGGATAAGCTGAGAGCAGCAGACTGCAAATTCCCTTTAAAAGCAGAAGTTATTCAGTGAAAAGCCATTAGCTATGTGCCCTCGAGGTAACTAAATAGAGCAGGTAACAATCAGAAACTGAAACCCAAAGAAGAAACCTCCAAAAATCGGTGAAACTGGGAATTGCTTAAAGCAGAACTTCAAAAGCACAGGCGAAAGGCTTTTGTTTTGTGGATATCCACCCTGAAGGTTCAAAGGTTCGGGGTGCCCAAGCTCTTGGGTACTGCGTGGACGAAGAACCAAACTATTCGCTCAATTCAGGGTCCTGAGTGAGTCTTCACAGGTTGACCTTGGCTTTAAATGCTTTCCTTAATGACAGATCATTTGAGTCTTTTTCTGTCACTATGTGAATGTGAAAACTCTTCAAAAATATTCCCCCTTTTCCTTCAAGCTTTGAAAGAAGCAGATGTTGGATTGGTTTGCTGATGTCTTGGGTGGTTTTGGTTTTTTACAACTTCTCTTGGCCTTTGCTCGGTGAAATCATGTTAGGTATGATACCTTGCATGGACAACATCTTCGAACCTTTAAGAACACTCAAGTTGGGTGGTATTTATAAAGACATTTCTCACATGTCCAGCAATTCCTTTTCCCAGGCTTTCATATCATGATTTTTACTTTTAGGTAGCATACTAATTATTTATCATGAAAGCTAATCATCTTCTCATGGGTATGGAGATAGGCCGAACCCATTAAGACCTTTCAACTCACAAGGACAGTGTTTTATTATTAAGGCAACTTCAGAGATGCCCACATGTTGAATGTTTCATGACAAAGTGAGTAGTTTATAAATAAGTATCCTACAGTGTGGCAAAAAAAAAAAGTAATAACAACACGCAATAGGACCTGCTCTCGTGACTTTTCCCTTTTCATATACGTTATTTGAGCAAGGGAAGAATTAGTTCTCTAGAAGGAGGATCACACTTCTAACCTCTCAAAGTTGTAACCTACCTTGGCTCTGTAATAGAGCTTTCCTTGGAAGGTCAATCATAAATTGCAAAAAATGGGAATAAATATTTCTTCCTTTCCTCCCTCCCCAAAATGCTGAGCTTGGCTTAAAAGCCTGATTCTCAACCACGTGCCAAAGGATGCTTTCTCTACCTAAAGGTTATATAACTAAATCCTTGAAAATAATTCCATAGAAGCAACGTCCACGGCAGGCCAATGTTTTCCAGATCACTAAAACCTAGTGTAATGGTACGCTTGCAGGTGAACTTTTATAAAACATATTATTGAAATCAATAAAAACTCAATGACTGTGGGGCAGCAGGAGAATTATGCTCATGTAGGTGGGTTGCACTGAGGCCCTAATTATGAGGATCACAACAATCAAAGTGATTTTTTTTTTAAGGACAACATAATTGGGCTCATAAACCTGCTATTCTAGTATATGTACACATGGCCGTGGATCTGGAAGGAACGATGCAGTTGTAACATCTTTAGAGGAAATTGTTGAAATAGGGAGTTGAAAAAACACAGAGCATCCTTTTCTTCATCTGGTGTTCACAAGTCTGTCCGTGTCAGCAACTCAGTCTCAAGACAGTCAAAACAGAGCCCTTCAGTTGACCTCATTCCCCCAAAGCTTTGCTGCTTTGCCACTCGGGGATCAACATTTTGGTGAATTTTTAAAAGTTTTATTTCTCAGGGCAGAGAGCAGGAGAGACCATAAATGCACGGCCACACTGACTGGTTTGGCTTGCTTTCTTCCTTTTTCAAGTTTCTTGGAAACATGGTGGCCCTCCCTGTGTAGGTTTTTAAAGATCTTCTGTCTGCACGCCCTTGGAAAAGAAAAAAAAGAGGAAAAAAAAAAAAAAAGCAAAAGCAAAGTTTCTGTGGCACGTGGCCAGAGTTGACTTTAAAAAGCTGCTAATTTTGAACTCTCTTCTCTCCATTAGGGCCGTGTAAGAATTATGCACACAAGGCTGAGGCTTTTCTCTGCTTAGAAAACATCTGCATTCAATTAGAAATATGCCTGAGTGTTGTGTTAATTCTGCAGAACCAAACAAAGTCATTTTTGTTTAAACTCTTTTCGTACTACGAGGATGAGAGGTTACAGGAGAAAAAGGGGGAAAAAAAAAAAAAGCAAGCAGTAGAACAAAACTGCTATGGAGGCAAATAAGAAGTTCCTTCTTGAGAAGAGAGACCCCGCCATTTTTTTCCAGAATTTTCTTCTCTGCACTTCTCTCTTGGGGATTGATGGTGGGAGGAAGCCTACTCTTTCCTCTAAAAATGCAACTTTTAAAGCAATGGAAGTGATGAATCCCTAAATTCTACACCTGAAACCAATTTTACCGTATATGTTAACTAACTAGAATTTAAACAAAAACTTGAAAAAAAAAAATAAATAAAGCCATGGAACATTCTCCAGATTCCTCCAAAATGGATTTGCCCAAAGAGTTGACGTGTTTGGCAAATGAGCAGTAGCATTTTATTTTTACTTTTGTGGAAAGCCAAACAAATCAAAAACTCTGTTTATAGTCCATTGGGTGCATTTCACATCACTTTCACAATTCCTAAATATGATTGGTGTGCTGACCTCAAATATACTAAAAGCAACGATTTCTGTTGAGACCCACATCATGCGGTAAACATCAGCACCCATGCCCACTTTTTGTTGACATCGGTAGCACTGAGTCTACTGGAGTTTGAATTTATCACTCTCAAAGAAGTCTTTGGCTAACCATAGATTTAGTTTCTGCACAAGTCCGGTAGAACTACACGTTGGTGAAGCTGATAGTCCCTAAAAAAGGAGACTTCATTCATTCCTTTGAGCTTAAAGTTAAGTCTTACTGTTTCTCAGGTAGGTAGGGAAGGCAGATGAAGACCCTATTTTTGTTTGATTGAGTGTTAAGGGATAGGATTCAGCCCTTAATCCACAACACCCCAAACTGCCCTCAGGTTCTTTCAGGTAGGTAAAAGTATTTAAATCTCTGCTATTTAATCCTTATCAAAATGCAAGCTGTGAAGAAATGTTTGTGGATGGAGGCTTGATGGGCATGCTAAATATTTATTCTTTCATGTATTTTGACTCTATCTTTGGATCAAACCAAGGAACTGGGCATTGAACCAAAATGTTTGGCACCATCTTTATTGGTTTTCACTAAATTGTCCAGTAACTTTATGCCAGTTGTCTATATTGAAAACACCATAAGAAACAGCCCAATAAAATGTGTCATTATACTTACTGTAGGATTATTTCTATTACGTTTTTTGATACTTGTTTATGAGAAGCCATGGGAGACATTTCTCGGATTTTGAGTTTGGGGTATTTTTTCCTGAATTATGGTTTTCTCTGTTTTTATTTTTGAGTCTTAGGAACACTGTGATTCTTGTAATTGATACTAGGTCCCTTTTTGTTTTAACTGCTAAAAGCTTTGAGGCCAAATTTGTGACTTGCTTTTAGTAACTACAGTGTGTCCATTCCATATATTTATACTCCTATTTATCAAGGGGTTAATTAGAGCATCACCCGAGAATCCCCCTTATTCTGTTTCTCTCAACTATTTTTTTAATCTTTTTTATGTTTATTTTTGTAAACTCTGGCAATTCCTTTGTGAAATAAGTCAGGGAATTTATAAGTAAATCAATAACTAAATCTAGGTTAAACCCTGATGTTGAAGTGCAAGACTATTGAACCGAAGCCTTACTTGTGAGTGCTTGCTATGTAATAGTTTTACAAAACTATTTAATTTTTGTATGATGTTTGTACCGGACCACTTTTTGTTTCATGTCCAAAATGTTAAAGAGTGAATGAGATGAAAAAGACAATTTTGAAGGTGTAAAGAAACTCAAGTACAACATCTGAAATATTATATAATTGGCAAAGAGGACATAAAAGAATGAGAAAGAAATTAAGATTACTTGACTTTAAGGGGGGGAATGATGATAAAGAAATTAAATAATAGTATTCAAGATGTTGGCCATCGTGACAACTGTTGTCTATCTCTTTAGAAAATAAAGCCTATGTAAAAATAAGAGGAATTAAGCTTAAAAGTCTGAAATGAACATTGGGAAGATGGTGTTGTGTGCTTAAGTAATATTTTACTAGAGAACTTTACACTGGAATTTGCCCATTACCTTCCGTGTTATCTCTGTTTGCTGATGTCTTGTTAGTGTTGCCATGTTTATAAACATGAAGGAAGTGTACAACTAAAACACAAGAAATTTACAATGTTCACATTATTCCACTTGTTTTCAGATGTGAAAAGATAGGCCCAATCTCTTGACTACTGGTCCAAACTGATTTTTCTTTGGTTTTCAGGAAGAAGAAGATGGGGATGTAAGCTCTAGCCTAAATAGAAAAAAAAAGAAGAAGAAAAATGATAAACATTAAATATACAGTCCATGTTTCTGTGTCTGTTCTATTGTCTTTATATATAGTATAAAATATATATACTTATGAAAAATGTCAGAGGCCACAGAGTTCCCACCATTTTGTCCAATCACAAAGGACTGTTCTATTTCTCACTAAAAATTCCTTCTGTCTTCCTACTATCTGGCAATATTTCATTGAATTTTGAAATGATAAATGAAAACAGAGTATCAGTCATTTAGCTCTTTCCAAAATCCACAAGTGCTGGTCCTCTGCCACCCAAACTCCATTTCTATATGATATCAAAGAGGGTGTTTTTTAATAAAGAAATAATTGGTGTATAAGCAAAGAGCCATTGCCCATCTTAACACGGAAAGGGGTTTTTAGTAGAAAATTATTTATGATCAGATCTTCCTGGAGACTGAGGTAACCACAATAAACTATCACTTAAATAATTTATCCTACTTTATCTCCATCAACAATTTGGGAAGTACTACCTAGTAATTGTATATGTCCCTTTATATTTTTCAAGGAATACTAATATTTTATCCCAAATCCATATTAACACAAAAGATTTTTTAATTTATGGAGAAGGGTAAGAACAGAAGAGGGAAAACAGTTGAAAGGCAAGAGGATATCAAATCTTTCATGTTTTCCTATGTGGATTTTTGTTGTCATGAGTTGTTCTAAATTCGTCATTATTTCCCACGTGCGTACTACCTGGGTAAGTTATGGCTTACATTGCCCTTCACTTGAAATGAAAAGCAGATTGTATGGCAGACTTGAATTATCCTCCAATATTGCATGATATATGATCCATCTCGGTGGGAAACTATTGTATATATTTCATAGTTACGATTTCCAAGATATCAAACTCCTCATTATCTTCCCGTGCTAGCCAGCTATAAATGCCCAAACACTCTAGCTTCCAGAATGTGCTTTTTGAAACTTATAGTCCTGAGCTCTGTGTATGTTTAGCATTTTATGGTGCTGTATAATATAGAAATATCATAATACTTTGTCAAAACCCCAGCTAGACTGTTGAGGGTATAGGCGTCATTTAATTCCTGGATGCAGCAGACGTTCTTTGGCATTTCCTATATAATATAATAAGCACCAAACGCAGTGCTTAAAATGAATATTTAAAAAATCAATCAAGCTTGAAATTTAATTTTATCTAATTGGTTTGCTATAGTCTAACAAAATCGAATGACATAAAAGTTTCACCTACCCTATATAATTTCATATTTTCTCCAATCATAAAAAATAGATTATTTTTTCTCTTTTAACTTCCTTTGATATGATCTTTTAATTTACTAAGTTTACTTAACCCTCTCTTATATAGGTTGAAGAAAGTGTGTATCATCCTCCCAGGGTAGTAATCACACGTGCAATATAATTTTACATCCGCCACTCTATTCATGCTTCGTTTCTACTGTGAATCTCCAAGGCAATTAGAGCACTTGAAGAGGACTTTGGTGCAGATGGCAAGAACTGATTGTTTTTATATATATACATTCCTGAAATTGGCTGAGCTAGAAGATACATACATCATCATTTCTGCTCCCCTAGGACCTTCCTGAATTAGGCACCTCATCTTTGGTTCATCCTCGGGCAGAAAGGAGCCATCAGCATGACTCACACCACAGTGAATATTACCAGTACCTCCAAGAACAAGTATGTCTCAACGAAAAATATGAAAGCAACAACAGCAGGTGGCTTATAAGCAGACCACATAGGGAAATATATTTTTTACATGTAGTTAGTATGTCTGCTTGAAAAAAATAAATCTACGGAAGTAGAAGAATACCCATAGCGAAACCCCCAAAAGAGTGTGAAGCTCATGTGTGTTTCTGATTAGCTAACATTTCTGATTTAGTATACTGACATGGCTGTGTTTCCTTAGCCAGCTGGGTTTATTGAATTTTTTTCTTAAAGTTAAAAAAAGAAGAAAAAAGACAAAAAGTGTATTTACTAAAACCATTTTATTATTGCTATTTTACCATCATACCAAATAATTACTTTGCTTGTGTTTTATCTCTTTTCATTTCTTTCTAATAGTAATATTACCATAAACTTATATCCAGAAATCACAAGGTAATGAAAATTCAAACATGTTGAGCCTGACCAATTATCAAACATTGCAAACTACAGTTAATATATTCATGACAGGTAAGAAACACATCTACCTGCCAATCCTACTGTGTAAACACAGTAAATTCTTGGAATTCTCCTTCTTACTGTAGAAAATACTGATTGAAAATGTCATTACCCTAGGATCTTTTTGAAATCCTGAGACTCAAAACAGGGCTGAAAACTCTTCCAACCAATTTTGTATTATTGTCTAAGATGGTTCAACCAGTTAATTGGTTGGCACAGGGAAACATGGGTCACCGTGTTTTCCTCAGAATGAAAATTTCTGTGATGAGCCAGACAAACTAAATGAGTTTATGAAACTAAAACGATAGCCTTAAGTTATGCTGGTTGTCCAAGCCTCTAATGGTATGACTAGAGAAAACACTTTGAGAAACAAAATCCATACACCCTGCCCTCACAAAGATTTTGCTCCAACCAGCATCACTAACAATCCCAAGAGCCCACATTTCTGGTTTCTTTAATTAAGGAAACTTCTTATTTAGCTGTAAAGACTGGTTGAAATTATGCAATTGAAAATTATAGATAAAATGGAAAGGACTGTGCACAGACTGTGTAAGAAAATTATTTTCTCTCAACTGACTGCATGTAGCTGTTTTTGGACTAACTGGGAATGTCTCAGTTTTATCCACGTATCTGATCCACATTCAGATTAATCCTACTGTTGTGATTTATGATGCCCTCAGTTTCATATTTACTGCTAGCTCAAACTAATAAGCTCTCTCTGGACAAGTGCCATGACACCAGGTCAACGCCCAGTTAATCACGCCATTGTGTTTCCACACATTTTGCCCTATGAATTATCTACAATGATAATTGATTAAAAACACATCTTGTATGATGTCATTTTTTTAAAAGGAGTAAGTTCAATTTTTCAAAGAAAGCTTGTTTTAGGTTTGTACAAGACACTTTGGGAACATCTTAAATCATTTTATTAAATACATTTTGCATTCATCAAAATATATATATATTTAGGATCAGCATTAATCACCATTAAAGTTTCTTCTTAGTCTCCACTTGTAAAGCCACAATGCTTTGAGTTCCAAATGTCAGCAAGAACTAGATCATATCAAAACATAAAGAGAGAGGGTAGTATATGGACAGTTTTACTTTTAACTTACACTACATAAATCTATTCTTCATATTCTAAACTTTATTGAGAGTAACCATTTTTTTTTTTTGTAAATCACATTAAAATGTTCAGGATAACAGCATTACAACATAAGATATTATATGTACTACTGATTGTTCAGCGTTGAGACTAATTTCTATTAAATCTCTCCACATATAGCATAGTGTATCCTCCCCCCTTAAGAGGATGCCTTATCTTATTTTGCAATTTCCTACTATATTCAGCATATCTTAAAAGGAGAAAGTCAATTTTGGACACATCTTTTCCAAGTAAAGCAGACCCAGACCATACCAAATATTGAAGATGTATAAAAGAAGTTAAAGATAGTGCCAAAATATTAAACCAGGAAACAAAAGGTTTTATAACAATTTCTGATTTTCTACATCCTGACCTTAGGAGAGTTGCTTTGCTTTTGTATCTATGTTCCTTAGAGTAAATATAACCTCTGTGTACTGACAACCCCAAATATATTACATTATGAAGATAATTATGAAGTTTAGCCACTGGCTGCCAGAAACAATCAGATCCACGAATATTGTGTGGTTGGTTTAACTACATTTATATTGTTTACATGGCACATAATTAAAAGAACAAAGAGAACAAATCCGTATTCTATTGGCTTAAGGGTCTGCAGGAGTGCCTTAAGCAAATGGTTTTTAAATCAAAGTGAAGAAATTCTTTTTGGAAAGGAGATTGAGTATGGGGAAGATGTGGGAGAAATTAAAAAGAGCAAATAGAGAAGTAGATCTATGCAGACAGTACTGGGAAAATTCCACTAGTAATGCAACGTTGGCTCCATTGTTGGCCTTCATTTTCAAAATTGTTTTGCTTTATGTCCATATTCCCATTCACCATTACTTATTTTTGTAAAAACTATTAGCTCTGGGTAAGCCAGCAATCGTAGGCAAACTTTAATCACTAGTATCAATATCTACCCTCCCTTATTTGACTTTATTTTATCTGCAAAATGACTGTAAGGGATTGATGACGAAAACTGTCCTATGTTAATGGCTCCATGCACTCTACATTGCCATTTCTTTTTCTTTTTCCTTTCAAAGATCTATTTGTTTTACAGAGAGAGAGAGAGAGGAAGAGAGAGAGCACAAGCAGGAGGGTAGAGGGAGAGAGAGAAAATCTCAAGCAGACTGAGCCTGATGTAGGGCTGGATCTCTGACCCTGAGAACACAACCTGAGCCAAAAGCAAGAGTTGGCTGCTTAACCGACTGTGCTGGCCAAGCATCCCTCCATTGCCATGTCTATAGCAAACCCATTTCATATTACAAAATCATTTAACTTGAGGCTCATAATATACAACCACATATGCCATCATCCAATTGCTATCCTCTTTCTACTGAGTTCTTGGTTAAACCCTCATACTCACAGGGAACTGGGCAAATGCACCTCCAGGTTTCCAGCCTTCTCACTGGATCTACAGTAACTCTTCAAATCTCAATTTACCATTTGGATTATTCAGTCAAAATCCTAGTTATTTCATCCCTGAGATGAAATACCTGAGGCTTCTGTTTTAGTAAATCTGAGTTCTAAGATTATCTTTTCTGCTAATTCTATCGATTACTTGAGATTTGGAGGCCTTAGTTATTTCCTGATTAATAAGGAGAACAGCTTGGGTTGGATGATTGCTGAAGTCCAGTCAATTTAAAATTGGGGGGCGCCTGGGTGGCTCAGTTGGTTAAGCGACTGCCTTCGGCTCGGGTCATGATCCTGGAGTCCTGGGATCGAGTCCCGCGTCGGGCTCCCTGCTCGGCAGGGAGTCTGCTTCTCCCTCTGACCCTCCTCCCTCTCATGCTGTCTCTCATTCTCTCTCTCTCAAATAAATAAATAAAATCTTTAAAATAAATAAATAAATAAAAATAAAAATAAAATTGGACTGATAACCTTCCTTGCCAGAATTTTCCTTCCTCTTTTTATCTCCATTTTGTCACACAACCCTATCAATCACATCCATCTCCACCAATATGGAAAACATAGCATTGTCTTTTCCATTGTCTACAACCAATCCATCATTAACTGGGTTGCATTTAGTTTCATAGTATAGCTAATATCTGTTCCTAAAATATTATGATCCACTCTCCCATACTGGGTTCAAATATAAAGGCATCATCCCCATCTTATGTCCCTGGCTAGCTCTGAGGAATACACTGACCACATTGACCAACTGACCCACTCTCCATCAACCAGCAACCTACTCATTGACAGGGTCCACCTTTAAGAGTCAGAGGTATGTCTGCATAACTTCTGACTTTCAAGGCTGCCCCAGCATCTCACATCTAAATGTCATTCCTCAATCCAACTTCCAGAGTGTAGTTAAAGTGACAGTTTTTTCCTCCTAAACCTTCATGAAGACAACTGATAGTGAATATTCAAATTATCCCTTAGGTTTTGTTATGCAATTCAAGGATGTTAAGCAAACAGGGCTCATAGATCACCCTTTCAAGAATCTTGTCCAACTCTGGAGGCATCTTTAAGCTTTATTTCATTGGTCAATGGCACAACACTTTAGCAGAAACTGTCATCCAATGTAAATATGAATAACTTTTTTCTTTATGAAAGCATCATTTTAAGTTCAACAAGTCATCAGTTTTTAAGTTTCCTTTAAAGCATGAGAGAGCCCAGCACAGAACGAGCCTGAGGATGGGTATGAATCCACTGATAAGGACTCAGGCCAGATTTTGCAGAATAAGTTGAGTCAGCAGAACATCCCAGTCTCTGAGACTTTCTATTCTTTGCCATTAAAAATCTTGCTCAAACCAAATATTTTTCACCAGTCATTGGCTTGGTTCTTTCTGCCAGTTTCTCAAGTTTCTGTTAGCAATTAGCTTGTATCAGTGGTTCCAAAGGCTGTTTATTTGAAAATCCCACAGCAATTTCCAAGTCCCCAGGGATCCAGTTTCACTTGTGGAACTAGAAACTTCGAATTAATGCAAACTTGGCTGCCATCAATCTTCTCCACACTTCCAGAAGTGACTTCTTAAGAGATAGGGGTTCCATAGAGGTTGAGTTAAATGCTCCCAGGCAGCAAATGCAGAAAACAATTTTTAAAGATTTCTTCTAGCTGGTGAACACATATACAGACTCATAGAATCTTCTCTCTCTGGAATATAGAGGCCAGCAGCACATTCTCTCTTGTATAGCACTTTTGACCTCAATGTAAATTCCACTATATCTTTTTGTTTTTTTCTCACATATGTGTGTGTGTGTTTTAATGTGTATGTTTTGGGATGTATGTATGCGTGCGCGTGTGTGTGCTTTAGTTTGTTTCTGTTTTTTGAGAACTGTCATGCCTCAAGAAGCTTGCCAACCCCACCCACTCCTTTTTCTTTACAGTATTTTTCCCCAAAATCGGGAAGTCCGATAAAAATAAACTCTTGTCTCAAGCCTAGTATAATAATTTGAATTGGAGGTAAAACTGAGAACCTTAAATTCAGCAACCCAGAGGTTAGGCCTCATTATTTACCCAAATTTAACTGGGCTTCATGGTTGCTAAGTGGACTTGGATTTCAAAGGAATATAGCCTGGAAAATAAAAATTAAAACCAAATCATCAAATTTTTACATTGAATCACAAGGACATATTAAAGTCCTAGTATAAATACATACATGCAATACTAATGCACAGAATAATGTCTCTCTCCATCACTGTCTCCCTAAAAAGTATTCACTTGAAATTCTGAAATTCTCTTACCCACAATGAAATCCTAATACAGAGGATTCTTACCTACAGCCAGTATAGGCATCCTTCTTTCTCCTTTTTCTCTCAGTTCTTGTTAAGCTTCTTCTAATGCATATTAACCAGGCCTCTATAACTTAATTTTTTTCTTTATTAACTAGAATATTACAAATAAATTTACTTCATCCTGACCTCCTCCAAAAGTCTCATTCCATTACAGAATCGTTGAAAACTCCAAAATCTCATCTATATTTCATTATCTCAAAAGTGCCAAATTTGGGGGCTCCTGGGTGGCTCAGTTGGTTAAGCCTCCGACTCTTGATTTCAGCTCAGGACATGATCTCAGGGTTGTGAGACCGAGCTCTGTGTCAGGCTCCATGCTCAGCAGGGAGTCTGCTTGAGATTCTCTGTCTCCCTCTCCATCTGCCCACCCCCTTCTCGCACGCATGTGTTCTATCTTTCTCTCTAAAAAAAAGAAAAGTGCCAAATTTCATCATTTAAAACAAGTTTGGGTATAATCTATCCTGAGGTACAATTCCTCTCCATCTGTGAACCTGGAAACTAAAGATATGCTATCTTTTGCCAAAATACAAAGGTAGAAAATGCATAGGTTAACAGTTACAGATATTCTTATTCAAAATGAGAGAAAATGGGAAAAAACAATAATAAGACTCACTAGACTAGTCCCAAGCAGTTTCAAAACCTAGTCAACCAGACTTCATTGGGTATCAAGTCCAAGGAACAACACCATGTAGCCCAGCTCCACCTGTGGAGTAATTCCTACTTTTTCATGGAAATCAATGAACACAATACACTGTATCAGTAGAATAATAAACAAAGCACACAGGATTATCTCAGTTGGAGCAGGACAAATAATTTGACAAAAATCTAACACTGTTTCATGATAAAAATGCTTAAAGACTAGAAATAGAAGGAAACTTCCTTAATTAAAAGGACTTTCTATGGAAAAAAACACAGCTAATGTCATAGTTATTGAGGGAAGACTGAACACTGTCCCCTAAGATCAGGAACAAGCCAAGCAATCAGACAAGAAATAGAATAAAAGCTATTCTGATTGGGGAGAAAAAAATGAATATCTTTATTTGCAGATGGTAATCTCTTACATGTAGAAATCCTAAGGAATCCACTGAAAAATGATGAGAACTAATGAATGTGTTCGGCAAGGTTTCTGGATACAAGGTCAGTGTACAAAAATCAATTGCATTTCTATACACTGGCCATGAATAATCTGAAAATAAAATTAAGAAAACAATTGCATTTATAATAATACCAAAATGAATATAATACTCAGAAATAAATTTTACTAAAGCAGTGCAAGGATTATACACTAAAAATTATTAAACATCATCAAAAACAATTAAAGACAATATAAATGATTGGAAATACATCCCATGCTCAGATTGGAAGATATAAAATGGTAATATTCTCCAAATTGATATACTCCAAATTGATATACAATCCCTACTAAAATCCCAGCTGGTTTTTGTTTTGTTTTGTTGGCTTATTTGTTTAAGAAATTGACAAACTGATCCTCAAATTCATATGGAAAATCATGAATCCAGGATAGCCAAACTATCTTGAAAAAAAATGGAGGATTCACATTTTTTTTAAGATTATTTATTTATTTATTTGTCAGAGAGACAGAACATAAGCAGGGGGAGAGGCAGGCAGAGGGAGAAGCAGGCTCCCCGTCGAGCAAGGAGCCCGATGTGGGACTCAATCCCAGGACCCTGGGATCATGACCTGAGCCGAAGGCAGCTGCTTAACCAACTGAGCCACCCAGGCGTCCAGATTCACATTTTTTTTTTTTAAAAATTTAGAACATACTGTATAGCTACAGTAATCAAGACAGTGTCGTACTGACAGGGTAGTAATGAATAAAATTGAGTCTGGAAATAAAACCATACATTAATCATTACTTCATTTTTGGCAAGAGTGCCAGAACAATTCAAGGGAGAAAAGTCTTTTCAATGAATTGTGCTGGGACGCCTGTATGTCCACATGCAAAAGAATGAAGCTGAACTCTTAATTCACACTATACACATAAAGTAACTCATATTAGACCATAACCTCAAATTATAGAGATAAAACTCTATAATTCTTAGCAGAAAATAGAAGAATAAATTTTCACGACTTTGGACTAGGATCATTAGATATTAAATGGCACATCAAAAGTACCATTGGAGGATGTGATAAATAAGATGTGACGTCCAATTGAGCAGTGAGCTGGACCCAGGCACTTAGAGGCTCCTCACCCTCTCCCCTGTCCTTGGATCATGGGTTCCATTTGCTTTCCTGCTCCCAAATGCTGCTTGCTCCAAGGACATAACCTTGAGAGAGTGACCTGGTGTTGAAAACACCTATATGGTATATGTGACTGAGCCCAGTTAGGGCCTCTTTATTAACTTTAAGATATAGTGGGCAGGTGCAGTGATCCATTCATCTTGCTACAGCCCAAGACAAGCCTCATATGTAAGTTCCTTTGCTTCATTAAACCCGCCACCTACCAACCTGGGGTGGCCTGCCTCTGTCTTTCGTTTCTCTCTGCACTCTTCTCATGGGGGCCAGTTTTAGATTACATTTGAGAAGTTCCCAGGAGGGTTACAAACCAATAAGTACATGATTAAAAAAATAGGTAAATCAGACTTAATCCAAGTGAAATCTTTTGTGTGTCACAGAACCATCAGGATTGTGAAAAAGAAGCCCATAGAATGGGAGAGAATATTTGCAAATCATAGATCTTACATTGGACTTGTATCTAGAATGTATGAAGCACTCTTAAAATGCAACAATGGGGCATCTGGGTGGCACAGTCGGTTAAGCATCTGCCTTCGGCTTAGGTCATGATCCCAGGGTCCTCGGATGGCTCCCTGCTCAGTGAGGAGTCTGCTTGTCCCTCTCTCTCTCTGCCTTGCTCGTGCGCTCTCTCCCTCTCTCTGTCTCAGTCTCTGAAATAAATAAATAAATAAATAAACAAAATCTTTAAAAGACCCCCACAACAATAAAAAGACACCCCAATTTTGAAAAGGATAAAGGACTTGATTAGAGATGTTTCAAAAACACGTAAGTGGCCAAGAAATACATTTAAAAAAAGACAACTGTAGTCATTAATGCAAATCAAAACCACATGAGCTACATCTTACCTACAGAGGATGGCTAAAGTTTAAAAAAAGACAGATAACAACAAGTGTTAGCAAGGCTTTGGAGAAAACGGAACTCTCCTGCATTGCTAGCAGGAAGGTAAAATGGAATAGCTCTTTGGAAAACAGTTTAGTGTTTCCTCAAAATGTTAAACATAAAGATACCACATGACCTGGCAATTTCCACTGTAAATATTTACACAAGAGAATTAAAAACATATGTTCACATAAAAACTTGTAATGAATCTCCATGGCAACATTATTCATAATAGTCAAAGAGTAGAAATAACCAAATGTCTATCAACTGGAGAATGGATAAGCAAACTGATAAATTCACCCAGTGGAATATTATTCAGCCATAATAATGAAGTAATGATACCTTCAGTAACATGGATGTCCCCTGTAAATATCATGCTCAGTTTAAAAGCCAGACACATAAAAACTACATATTGTATGATTTCATGTCTATCCAGGATAGACAAATCCCATAGAGAAGGAAAGAAGGTTAGTGTTTGCCACGGTTTGAGGGTAGGGGGAAGTAGACAGGGGATTTTGCTTGGGGTGACTAAAATGTCCAAAAAATTATATAGCAGTGTTATAAAACTCTATACTAAAAAAGTACAGAATTGTACAATTTAGAAGGATGGATTTTATGGTATGTGAATTATATCTCAAGGAAGCAATTTTTTTAAAAAAGTCAATCTTCAAAAGGACGTTATGCCCAGTTATGATGATTTCTGATTTGTGTGCATTGGGTATTGGGTACCTTGGTTTTGCTCTCCCATCTGGCCCCCCCAGCACCACCCCCACCCCGTTTCTATCGCTTTGTGCTCTGGGATGCTGAATTTTGTGGACACATTAACTGACTTCTTGCCCTTTGGCTTTCTGTTGAGTGAATCAGTGGAGACTCTTGACAGGGGATGGCAGAAAAGGAAGAGTAAGGTCAAGGAGTTATCCTAGTTCACCCTGCTGGGCCTCAAGATTACTCAGTCTTTCCACCAAAGGCCACAGCCTGCCAGAGGCTCTCTTTCTAGACCCATTTTCTGGGTTCCTGGTAACTGTTTGCTCCCATTACCTTCAGGTTTTTCCGTGGTATGGGTGGTAAAATTTCCTCAGGCTGCTTGCTCTGGAATACTGAATCTACCTAGGTGATGCCCCTACCCCTGCCCATGCATTTTAAACAGCACTTTTATTAAAAGACACCCTTTCACCTCTCACCTACCAATCCCTTGTTGATGTACTGTGTTTGGTTTAACTTGTTTTCATTTTATTATGTGCTTTAATTTCAGTCTCTTTGCTTTTTCATTTTCTTCTGTTTTAGTAGAGGATTTATTTCAGCTTTGTTTTCAGCAGGGACTTTCAAGGTAAACATTCTATTTTTAGCTCCATTTGAGATAAGCTTAATGCCTTAACAGCATATTTTGTACTATATTAAACTATCAATTGTAGAACAAAATCATTTTTGATCATTCTTTCTTCAAGGTAATGACTTGGCCCTTTACTAACCTCTCTCCCTTTCTCTGTTTTAGTTCATTTACTTTGAGTTTGTGAAGTCTTTCTTCATTTTAAAAACATTTCATTTGTCCATTTATTTTATACTGGGTTTCACGGTCATTTATTATTGTTTCTTTAAACTCTTTGTTGCACCTCATAATGATGTAATAGCAACAATTGAATGTCAAGAGGGGCTAGGTCATTCACATCAGGGGTCAAAGGGAAGGAAGGCATGCTTAATTTACCTTGGTTAAAATAATTTTTGATTGTCTTAATAAGTATAGTAAATCAAGAAAGAGGAAATAAACTGACACCACTAGATAGCTGGGCCTTTCAGAGATTTCTGAGATGGGCAGATCTGGTAGACAGTCAGGTGAAGCCTAGCAATCCAAATAGAAACTTCAGTTACTGTGTCATATTATATTTCCAAGAGCAAAGGTCCATTTTTTCCTATACTGCAATGCAGCCACTTGGCTATTGTATATTTTATAATTTACTTCTTAAACTTCGTTCCGCGAGCACCGTTGACTGAAGTCAGTTCAGCCCTCCGCCACCATCACAAACACAGCATCAAACTGGGAACAAGGACAGGATTCAGCCAAAGCCTGGTATCTCTGAAGCATAAATACCTACAAGCTTGAAGGCCAACATTTTTCTCCACAGCAACGTTTCAACGAAGTTACCTTTTTAGCCTAAAAATTTAAATGATGACTTCTTTTCTGTTCCTGCTTTGGTTTATTTTTGCCGTTCAGGATATTTCTTGAGACATTCATTTTGAATTGCTGTTCACATTTTGTATGATTATTTATTTTCTGAGCAATCGTCTTATCTTTCCAAATTCATTTAAGCTTTTTGAGACCACAGACCTTTTCATTTATATTTTATATACATCACACACCTAACAGCTCAATGCTGGAGACACAGAGATGTTCAATAAATATTTCTTAATTTGATTTATTAGAGCTCTTATTAGTTCTGTCTGCTTAGTCTGGTAGTGCATTCCCTTCTGTTTGGTATAAAGCAGACTGCACTTGATATACTTTGAAATGCAGTCCAGAATTAATAACCTCTGAGAAACCTGATATGCTTTTAAACTTCCCAGATCCCTTGTTAGAAAACTCAAGAGACTCTAAGCATCGACTTTTCATAATCTGTTACCTCATTTGGTGTACGTTCATATCTACAGCAACATCATGAGGTGAACAAGGGCTCCACAAATCTTTGGATTTGTTTAAAATTGGCATTTAATATGTATATTTTTTCTTTTTAAAAGCATTTGGGGAGAGTTCAGCTGCCAGGTCCCTAGAGCAAAATGGTTTTCTTGACACTGCTTCTGTGTTGTCTCAAGGCCATATATCTGGCCCTGTAACTTGAACACAGGAAAAGGAGGGGGAGGGAGAGAGACCTTCTGTTCATTCCCTGTGGCAATCCATTGGGATTCTAAATACTTGAATATTTTCAATTCATTAGGAGGCTAGGAGCTATTATGGAAGAAAACAACATATAGAAATTTTAAAATAGTAAGTCAACCCATATAAATCATGATGATGTTCCCAAGGACAGAGGTTTAAATCACATTCCCCCTTGATAAAGCTTTAATTGTATAAATAGCTCTGTGAAATCATTTTAACTGTTCTTGCCCCCAATCTAAGGGTACATCTACACAGTTCATATAAAATCATTGAAGAGTACTACTTTATCTCAGTATGTTTGAATATCCAGATGTTTGGCAGGAAGTAAAACAAACATCCAGATGATTGACTAGAATTTTAAATATTTCTTCCAAGTCCTGACAAAGAAGGAAAGAAAGCAATTTACTTACCAGATAGTTCCATGTTTAATAATCCTGTAGTAATCAAAGAACTATCTTCGTGAAGAAAAATAACTTAGAACTTTGTCTCAAATATTATTCCTTAAAGGTACTGAAATGCAGAGATGCTGCCGTCCTCCTGCCCCAGCATGGAGAATGTCCCCAGAAGCCAGTCGGACATGTAGACGGGTGAAGAGGCATTTCTTCTGTAATTGCCACATGTGCACTCAGGCTGAAGTCACATCCTGTAGATGTCATGTTGATAAGTGCTATAGGAATGCTTCTGGACACCCAGAGATAAGATGACCAAATGTCTATGAATTCCAAATGGTAGTGTAGGGAAGGAAAATTTTTTTCTCTACTCTTCCAGATTCTTTTGGCTGGTTTATTAATTAACAATTAGTTAACACCCAAGACAGATGAACAGGAGAAAAACAAATTTAATTTCATACATATGGGAGCCAGAAAGATATGAGGTGCAAGGGCAAAGTCGGGCAGTTGAAGCTTCCATGCCATCCTGAGCTAAGAAACAAAGGGGATAGGAGTCTGGGGCTTCAAAGGGAAGGAGGACAATTCACAGGAAGATGGGAAGGGCAAATGTTTGTTTACCAAACATTTGCCATGCCAATGGGACAGAACAGGACACTGAGAGGGCTTTGAACATACAAACCCTGCCAAGCTCCCCCCAGCTGACTGCACCTGGCCCAGACTCTCTGCAGTAGTCTCTGGTGATAGCTCTTTTCCTGGACCAGGGCCTCTATCTAAATCTTAGGGGCAGTTAAGGGGGAGGTTAAAATCTCTTCCCAAGTCTTTTGGGCCCCGACTGTCTTCAGCTCAAAATAACCCACATGACAAAGTGACACATTCTGTGGTGTCATACTCTCATCCCCGTCAGTAGCAATCTCTGAGGTCATTTTGCTAGAAATCCTTTTAAATAATTGGATGATTAATGGCCATAGCAATCCTAGGGACCACAAAAAGTCCATTTAAAAGACATTTTTGTTTGGAAAGAATTCTTCATTTTTTTGTGAGCATTAAATCTCATGTTGTCTAGCCCACTTTTACAATAATTGGGAGTATTAATTGACGGCACTGATAGGACTGTCATAAAATCTAATGATGACCGGCATTCAAGACTGAATGTTGTTTGTGTCATGAACTTTCTCCGGCTTGTCACTACTCCTTCTCCCCCTCAAGCTGTAATTTTCCAGTGACCTTTGCCCAGACTGACCTATTGTTCATAGTTGTCACCAAAAAGGCCCTCGGTTCAGTTTATTTAGGGAATGATGGCAGGTAACTGTGAAATAACAAAAGCATGAATACCATTGATCACGGTGGATTTTTTTTTCCCACTGTTTTCAGCCACATGATAAAAACAGGATGCTTCATTCTTGGGGACCAGTGGCTGGCATAACTTATCAAAGCTGCCTTTTCCCCTTCCTCTGACTTTCCCCTTTGTTTCCTTGAGGGATGCAGAAATGACATCAAACTGTTCAAAATAGCTCTGACCTATTATGGATGACCAAAGAGATATTTGCTTTATTTTGGAGAAGAAATAATTGCTCTAACCTTTTGTTTTGTACAGAAAACAGACAAACAGGATATATTTTTTTTCACCGTCTCCAGGTTTTATCTCATCCTTTCCTGCTCTTTTGAAACAAAAGAAGTCAATTTTAAAAAGCAAAGAAGAATAAATAAATTTTAGGAAGAGAAATTGCATTACAATTTCCCCTAGAAAAGTTCCAGTGACATCTTACCCACCATGACAATAGGCCTTGTTATCCTAATAAATAAGTGAATCTAAATCATAACTATTTTAGGGACACAAGAAAAGAGAATGGAAATATCTCACATTGTAAACCAAGTGGGTTTCTTGAAAAAAATAAATGTTAATATTTATCAGTGAGTTCAATTCGTACCAAGCAGTGTCCTTACTTTGCCTCTTTGAAGATGCTCTTTCAAAGTTTCTCAGGCAGTAAGGTGTGGATCTCCTTATACCAAGATCATTTCCCAGTAGCTATAACCTTGTAATTCAGCAGTACCAGTTCAATGATACACTGCCTGACTTGAAACCTTCCTAAATCACATCACCAAAACAAGCTGAGCTGTCCCGGAAAAGGCATCGAATCATTTATAGGGGGGCAAACCCTCAATTCTGCCTAAGAGGCCCATCCTAAGTAACCCCCAAACATCCCTCTGCCTCCCCTGACAAGGAAAGATCTGATTTTATGCATATGTGTTTAATCTTGACATTTTCCTTTAGAGTAGTGCTGTCCAACAGAAATGTCTATAATGATGCAAAAAATAATTGTTAATATTTGCACTGTTCAATATGGTAGTCTCTAGCCAATTATTACTATTGGGCACTTGTAATACGGCTAGTGCATGTAAGAACTAGGATTTTTAATTTTCTATAAGTTCATTAACTTAAATGTAAATATCTATAGGTGGCTAGTGACTATTATAGTGGATAATGTGGCTTCATAATTGCCTAGAATGTGTTTCTTGGTGCTGAATTCCTTAATGTATATTTAAGGAACAATATTTCTGATCCTTTCTGTTGTTAAATGCAAAATATGATAACAAGCATCTCAAACTGGGATAAGAATGTTGAATAGTTTTTGATAATGCTCCATGAAAAGCCTAAGTTTGGGCATTGCAAATGGAAGTTCCAAAGGCCATCTGTAGGTTTATCATTTTGCTGTCCAATTATTTTAGTTTTACATAAGTATAAACCATATGCAATGTTATAATAAGATTTTGGCAGATCTAATAATGTTTCAAAGAGTAATTTTCATAATTTCTCAGAAACTAGTCAACAAACACACTTATCTCTACATAAACAAGGGTAGATAGGAAAATTTGCTAGTGTTATTTATGTGATGTTTAATTGAATGTGTCAAGTAAAGCACATTTTAAAGATGGTGCCAGCTTAAGATTGGGAAGAACTTTTTTTGAATAAAGAGCACACTGGACTCTTCTGAACCTCCTCTTGCACACGTGAAAGGTACAAATGAGTTTGGAGCTAGGGAATGGAGACTATATTGGAGGACATTTTCTAGAAGAGAGTGGTGTTTCTCTCCCAACCCGAAGCAGAGAAAAGAGGATGACCCTTACTTTAGGAGAATGAGGCTTTAAAGAAATCACCAAAATGAGCCCTGCCTCCTCAGCACCTCCCTTTTCCAAAAGGAAATTACATAGTTGACCAAGTCAACCTACAGATGTATAAAGAGTTGGCTGAGAAAGGGCAGAGGTTTGTGGAGTAACCCCACCCCCAAAGACTCCAAAGTGAAGGACGAGTCCATGTTTCCCCTAGATAAACCTGTGAGTCCAAAAGGGCCATCTGTCAGAGGGACATCAGAAGTGCCATTGGAGTCCTCGGGCATTTGCCATACTGGAGGGAACTAGATTTGCAAGTTCCTTAGATGGGGGGAAGTGAAATGCAGGAGATGCACTGAGGTCTCCAAAGAATTCACAAATCTCAGGAGGAAATAACTTTTAAACTCCTGCCAAGCTCCTAGAGCGCTGACACTAGCTGGGGGAGCGTTTTCATTAATTGAAGGGCTTTCCTCTCAGCAGGCCTTGTGGCCCTGGCCCAGGGGGGGCGGACACAGCAGGAACCAGCTGGAGGAGGGGAAGGTCAGGGAGTGGAGGAAGGAAGGAAGCTGCCTCCAGTTCTCTCTCTCCAGGTCATCTTTCCCACCTATGGGGGCCTGAGGGGAGGGGAGGTGGGGGGTAGGGGAGGAAGTGGTGGTGCATGGTGCATGGGGAAGTGTGTGCGTGCATGGGGGGGTGCGTGTGGGGTACGTGGGGTGGGGTACAGGGGAGACACCTTCGTACCAAATCAAGTTTGCAATTTGAGTCTTATAATGGGTGGGACGTTTTAGTCCAGAAGCAGTTTCAGCCCTGGGTAAAGTTTTTGCTAGGGCAATATGACAGTATTGAAACAGATAGGTTCTTCAGTTTTTTTGACCCAGGGCTTTGGAGGGAGGTGTTGTAGGAAATTAAAAGGGTCTTTTTCCTTGCCCACAGGATTAAAGACATTTCAAATTAGATGTAAGACTTTAAACAAGGGGATTGATTATGCTAACAGTATAATTTAGAAATACCTTAAGTAACCAATAAATATTGGAAGATTAAAGACTCAAATGAGTTATTTCTGCATGTATATATGCCCTTTTCTTATTCATTAATACAACAGCATATATTAATGCCTGTCTTATTCTGTGTGAAAAGCTTTGTTCTAGAGCGAAGTTTTGATGTTAAGCTAAACATATCCTGGTAACTTCCCAGAGGGAAACCAGAACAATACTTATGTATAGAGGATCACCTGCCTCAGACAGGAAGTATATGTGACAAATGCAAATCAGGTCCTAAACCTGAAGTAAAGTGGCAGATTTCCTTCAATGTAAATCATCTGCACAGATATAACGGTTTTATTTAGTAGCGGATTGAAGAATCACCAGACTTCCTTGAATGGACTTTACGACTCTTTCAGCCCAACTTAGACATTGTAAAAATTACTGGACTTAATATATTTTTATTAAACTGAACTAAATTGAATAAGGAAACAGAGTTTAAATGCCTTAACAGTACTCAGAGATTGAACAAGGAGTTAAACTCGGGCCTTATAACTTCCTATCCTGATGTGTCCTTCAGGAAATGCGCTTTGTCATCTACCTTTATCCACTGGATTCTTTAGCAATAATGTTTGTCCAACTTGACTGTGTTTTTCATGAGCATATGTGTCAATTGTGTGTCCCTTTTAAATATATATTCAGACCACTGTCCATTAGAATTAATGAACTCTACAGAAATAATTCATTAAAATTATAGAAAATGTAGAATTGAAAAATTACATACTTGGATTTTCCCCTTCAATTTCTTGAAAAGCCAGTATTTAAAATACTCCAGAAAACAAACTGGTATGGTATAGCGAGCTAGAAATTTTAATCTTTCATTTCTTTTCTTTGTTCTTTACTCACAAGCTGGGTGAGAGTTGACAGCTGTCAGTTATATAAGATTAATTTAAATTATTCCAGGTCATGAAGTATGTACCTACATAAACCATTAGCTGTCTTGATCAGCCATTGATGAAATGTTTTGACTGGTAACTTTTTTCACGGGGATGGGATTGGTTAGGAACTAACACACTGATGAAATGGTTCCGTAGGCAACTTTACCTCTCCTTAAAGAAAGGCAGAATGTGCCTGGTCTTTGTTTTCAAAAATGTTTACCTTATCTCAGCTAAGTATGGAAGCAAACAGTGGAAATGCTGAATTTGCAAAAGTATGAGTAGTCCTCTGATTTCTTTTCTTCTAGCTATGCCCTCTTTTATTTCTTATTATTGAACATTTTTTCCCTGAGTTTATTTTGGTAAATTTTCGTTCTAAGTTTTCTCTCAATCTTAAATTTTGCAGAGACTGGTTATTTTCTATTATCACATTCCTTGACTAAATTACTGGGGATGGTTCCAGAGAAGGAAGCATAGGAACTCCAAAATACTTAATTTCAACATTATTTCACTACTAAGAATAGAATCGTTTTTGCTTTCACGGATGCTATAGTTGTTTACAAACTTTTCCAGAAAAATCCATAAACTAGACTTTTTCGGTAGTGGGCAGAAATTTTCTGTCTTCTCAACATCCAATCAACCATATTTTGGGCTCGTAGACTATAGAAAAGGATGATAAAAGTGACTTTATATGGAGGGCTGGCTTGAAGCCCTCCATCGTCTTCAGAGGTATCTTTCCGATCATAAATTCATCTGTGCTAAAGAGCCCTGTGACATAATGTTATCATGTATTCTTATTTAATCACTGACACTGGTTTCTAAATTTCAAGGTACACATCCACTAAGCATCTTCCAGTTTAAGAAATTTTATTTTCTAAAGATGCACTGCATTGTCTTGAAAGGACCAATAAAACATAAGCCATTTTTAGTAGATAGGTCATGAGAATTTTTCTGCTTTAAAACATAAGTGACAATCGATTCCAAGTTTTCTTATGATGGTTCCAGCTTCAAATACCTGGTCCTATTTCGTATACTTATAAATAATTTCACTAACCAAAAAAATAGGATACTATGCCATACCGTGTGTGTGTGTGTGTGTGTGTGTGTTGTTTTTGATTGGGGAAGTTTACCATAATAGTCGGAATATACTCAAAATATAGTTCCACTCTCCTGGTAAGACTCAATCTGCTCAGTGAATGGCCAGCAAATCCACCTGGTTGTACATGATAGCAATAAGAGAGACTTCTCAGGATGGAGAAGCCTCTGTTCTCAGTCGTTTCCATCTGCCAAGGGGGAAAAATGCTGATATGCACAATGTTCATTCACGAGAGATTTTCTGACAGCTTATTTTTTTTTATAGTTCTGTGCCTAGACACTGAATTTGAGAGAGTTTATTACTTTGAAAATTGATTTTGCTCTTATATATCATATGCCTTAGTCTACTAGAAAGAAACCTGCAGGCACAAAGGCAAATATGAGCACTGTATCTGGATGGTTCTGTGCGTTTATCCACTGTAGCTCTACATGACCTCAGTAGCTCTTTTCTTTCCTCCCCCAGGCCCAGCCAGAGCCACCGCCTACAGCCACACCAGGAGCTCCATTTGTGGAGACTATAATGTGAATTGTCTACAATGTAGGTGATGTTGTGTACAACCATTGCAACCACACTGCAAGGAGATGCCATGATGCCGCCATGTTACTCCAATTCTGCCCCATTTTGTCACTCCGCTTAGAGCTGTCCCTATTCTCCATTGCCCTACATGTAAAAGAAAATTCTCTCCTTCATTTTCTCTGCTACCCACATGGAAAATTCTTTCCTTAACCAATGTTATCTCAAGTCTTTAATATGAGGAAAATACTCTAGTTTCCAGCAGACATAAATGAATTAATGATCGACTCTCCTCTATGAGCCCAAAGTGATCTTTAATTGGTAGAACTTCCAAAGCATGCAAAGTGTTTCATTTCATATTATATGAGGGAAATATCTGGGGACCAGAAGGCCTTTGGACTCTACCCCCTGCCATTTTTACTACTCTGGCTTCAGCTTTCTCATGCTGACAAAGGAATAAAATCACTTCAGGGGAAATCATTGACATTACAAGAAAGTCACTGAAGAGTGCAGATGATAGTATATGCTAGATTTAGAAAATTCTTACTACGATAGTCCCCCTTACATGCAGTCCTGTCTTCTGTGGTTTCAGTTACCTGGCGTCAACTGCAGTAAAGCAGATGATCCTCCCTCTGAGGAACCATCAGTCAGTAGTAGCCTAACTCTACATTACATGCTTGCATCATTCACCTCACTTCATGTCATCATGCAGGCTTGTTATCATCTTACATCTTCATAAGAAGAAGGGGGAATATAGGATAATAAGTTATTTTGAAAGAGAGACCACATTCACATAATTTTTTTACAGTAAGGATTATAATTGTTCTACTTTATTATGTTACCATTATTCATCCCTCCTGTGACTAATTTATAAATTAAACTTTATCCTAGGCATGTATATATAGGAAAAAACACAGTATATATAGGGTCTTATACAATCCATGGATTCTGGCATCTGCTGGGGTTCTTGGAAATGTATGCCCCACAGGTAAGGTGGTGGAGGAAACTACTATACTTCATATTTTCCTAGAATTTTACCTATTACTGCATTTCTAAAATAGTCTATGATTACAGGGGCCATGTTTAGTTTTAACTTTGTACAATAGACACTTGTTAAGTTTTTATCATGTGCCTTGTAATAGAAATTCATAATGAAAATAAGATGAAACCCTGCCATTGAGGAACATCTATCTGACTGGAAGGATAGAAATAACTCAAGGGTCATGATAGGTATGCCTGGGTAGCTCAGGAAGTAGAGCATGCAACTCTTGATCTCCAGGTCATAAGTTCGAGCCCCACATTGAGTGTAGAGATTGCTTAAAAATAAAATCTTTAAAAAAAATAAAGAGTCATGATAGAACTATGCCATGCCATGGAGCATAAGTCATACAACTATTCCAGCCAAGGAAAGAAATTTATGTGATAGAGTTAGAGAAGAACAAATCTTACAGAATGATGATGAGTTACTATGTAAAAACACAAGTAGAAACGAATACTTCATACACTCAAAATGATCAAAAGCAAGAAGATATAAAATCTCCCTGAGTGAGAGAACCCCATATGTTTTTGTTTTTCGTTTTTGCCCAAACATAAAATATGAATCAAGGAGGAGCTGGTGATGGAGGCCAGTCCTATAGTGGCCACTGTATGCCAAACTGACTCTTAAGCAAAGGGGTTCAAGACCAGCTTTACTTTTCAGATAAACCACATGTTGAGAGATGTTGGCATTGGGAAAGGAGAAAATGATGGGGCTAGGGGGACCAGCGAGCAGGCAATTTCAGAAGACTAGGGGAGAGACAATGACATTCTGAATTGGGGGAGTAGCAACCGGCAGGGAGAGGAGGGGAAAGAATACAAAAATAATAATTGGGTTGGAAGTTTCAGTAAGAGTTGCTTGGATATGTTGTGTTGTAGGATGGAAGGAGACAGGAATAGGAGCTCAGTTTCAGAAATGTTGACTTCCTGGCATTTGCATTTCAAAGTCTGAAGCACAGGGGATAGTAAAGGGATATATATATATATATATATATATATATATATATATATATATATAATGGGAATCATCAATATATGGGTAGTAATTAAAACAATGAAACTGCATGGGATCCTGAGGATTCATTTATAGAGTAAGAAGATTTGAGGCATACTGGAGGTCAATCAGGGTCTATGTTTGGAGACGTGAAAAAGCCAGGACAGAAAAGAATGATCCTAAGGAGAAGCGACTTCAGAGAAGATGATGTTATACAAACACATCAGAGATGACCGATGCCACATGGTTGATATGCTTGAGGGCTTTATTCAGATAAAATAATGAGGTCTTGAGTCCGACACAAAAACCTGATCAAGCCCTGGATCGAAACAACAGCCCACAGCCACTATTAATTGGAGATATCATCAATACCATCTCCCTTTCATCTTCTCAACAACTCCAAGTTCTATATCACACAGTTTATAGAAGAGAAAAAAAACGGAAGCCCACAGAAGTGAGGGATTTTCTTGGAGTCTCAAAGATGAGAAGTTTCTGGAACTGAGTTTTGGTCTTTGTCACTCCAGAATCTCAGTTTTTGAACAATGGGGTGTTTTGCTTCCTTTCCTATTTTTTACCCGCATCATTTCCATTTTATGGAATAATAATCAGTTCAGATATGTAGAATACTGCTCAGCCGTTGAGTGATGTCCTAAATTCCTTTCACTGGAGTTTAGAAAATGCCTCCACTATCGTAAACAATTCTGTGGCCATGTAGCACAGGATCATAAACCACTTCTTTCCTTTGAATTGACCTTGGCTCCCTGTGTTTCTTTAAATAGAGCACAGGCCAGAGAAGCACTGTCACCCTTGAGAAAGTTCTGTGTGACATAGAACAGAAGGTGCTTAGGAAGAGGGGTAATTAAGTGATCTGAGTTACAGCAAGCTCTGAGGGATGGGAACCGTGAATTTCACTTGAAGATCCAAAGTCCTAGTGGAAAGTCACTGGAAGTCTCAATGTGGAGACATTTTCTGTATATAAACAGGAATCTGTTGACCCAGGAGGCACATGGATGAACTTCAAGGTGAGGGGAAGGGAGAAGAGAGAGCCATGACTCTTTGCAAATATACCCGAATATTTTTGAATGCATACATATTTCTGGACAGACTGTGAATTGCCTTTACTAGCTATCCAAGTGGTCAAAAACAAACATTTTTAAGAATGCTAGTATTATATATTTGTTTTGTTTTTTTTTTAAAGATTTTATTTATTTATTTGAGACAGAGAATGAGAGAGAGAGAGCACATGAGAGGGGAGAGGGTCAGAGGGAGAAGCAGGCTCCCTGCCAAGCAGGGAGCCCGATGCGGGACTCGATCCAGGGACTCCAGGATCATGACCTGAGCCGAAGGCAGTCGCCTAACCAACTGAGCCACCCAGGCGCCCTTTGTTTTTATTTTATTGTGAAAAATTTTCAAAATACACAGAAGTCGAGATAATGGTAACATGAACTCTCATGTAGTTGGCACCCTATTGCCAAAGTATCAACATTTTGTCAATTCTATGTTGTTACCTATTCCTCACCACTTTCGGTTGTGTTTTCCAGGAAATCACACACACTGCTCATAGTGCACAAGAGTTCTTTAGCGTGTATCTCTGGTTTCTCTGCCCTCCCACCCATTCAACACGGGGTCTTCTCGAGGTTCCATTATCCTCCTGTATTGCAATGGTCAAACACTCTGAAGATATAGGGGTTACTGGAAAGTCAAGACTTTCCAAACACCCCCTCTAAATAATCTATTTTTCTCTCATGGGAATACTCTTGAACTCCTTCTGCTCCAAACAACTTTGTCCCCAAAATAGGGCCTTAAGCGTTTGCATGTTGAGGACTAGGATTATCCGTGATCCCTTAGAATGACTTTATTCTGTACCTCACCTCTCTACATTTAACCACTCCTGAAGTTTTGTGCTTCTTCAGAATATCTTAGATACCTTAGTACGGGATCCTGAGACCTGTGCATTTTACATAAACATTTGTCGTTCTGACAGCGCAACTACAAAATTCTTCCTGCATTGTAGATAAACTTTCACACACCCTCTAGTCAGAAAGCAGCTGACTTTTATGTCTACTTTCTGTTTTCTGGAAAGCTAACTAACTATCTCTGGTACACAACAGTCAAATACCACTCCATGGGTATTTTGCCAGTAGGTTTGTTAGCCTGAATAACCTGAATAAGTTCTGGAGGTCCACAGGAGCTGCCATGTTGGCCCTGGATCTCAACTATGAGTGGACAGGAAAAGAAATAACAGCTATCTGATGCAGAAATAATTGCAGACTGTGTTTCTGATACATTTCTTAATCCCCCTACCAATGTAATAAGGCAGAGATTGTTGTTATGGGAATTTTTTACTTCAAAAGACTGATATTCAGAGGGAATAAAAATCTTAGACATAGTTGCATGGCCTATCAGAGGAAGATGCAGAACTTTAAAATTAGGTCTATCTGCCTAAAAATTTTTCCTTGTTTCACTTAATGCAAGGAGTCTTCAAAGATACCATGAGGGCCCTCGCATTTCTCTTAGACCTAATCCAAGCCACCCATGATCCCTTCATTCTCCCCCAGACCCACCTGCTTCCCAGATCAATAATCATGTTTGAGTCAACAGAATAATCAATATTTTTAATTGCGTGTACATTTGGTCAAATGACAGTGATCAAATCATCAGTTCTGAAACCCACTTTGCAGATGACAAAGTCACTGACCAACAGTACCACCCACGCCCCAGCTAAAGCATTCCCTCACTCGATGTCTTTCTCTCTCTGGATGCTAAATAGATTTCTCAGTGACCTATGGATAATTAACAGCTTTACTGCAGGGTCTATTCTGAGAACTTCACTGGTCAAATTGAAAACAACCAGAAGACAGCCTGTATCAGTTTAGTTCCAGACAAAAAGAGATTCAGGACAGTCTGTCTTGCCCGACACAAACAGAATAAACAGGTAGAACCTCCTACTTCTCAGAGTATAAACTCGATAACTGGCCCTTTAAAATTATTTTGACACAACCAGCCGTAAATGGGGTTGTAACGGGTTACATATTAATTTTCAGAGTTCGGTCCAGTTGCAAATGAATACTAAGTATTTTTTGACAACTTATTAAAAATTTAAGTATGATTCCAAAGCCTCAGGCTACTTGATTTTTTTAAAGTTAAATTTTCTTCTGAAATAGCAGCACATAATGGCTGTCAAACACTCAGAGCCATAATAGCTTTAGGCCACTTTCCAAAAATAAAATACCAGTCTCTATCAGTCAGCGAAGTGCCAGTGCCTTGTTGTACAGGGCTTCCTTTAAAGGTTGATAATTCCTGCCATTGAAATTTGCCTGCAGCTTGGCTAGAAAAGAGCGCTCTGCATTAACAATATGAAACAAATTATGCCCTGTCCACTGAGGCGACCAAACAAGAGTGGACAGCCTGCTTTTGATAAGCAGATGGGTAAGAAAATGGCTTCCCCTTTCCAAAGGAGCAATACAGTCATAATGAAACCATTTCAGCATGCAATGTTTCCTCACTTTGTTTCCTCCCCTTGCAAAAAGGGACAGGAGCAAAGAAACTCTGTGTTTGTTGAACACCTACTCTGTGCTAGATGTTTTAGAGCCTGTCCCATTCCAGTAGAGTGGCTGATGCTCAGAAGAAGGGATTTCTCTAGGTTTCGTAGCCTGTTTGAGATGGGGAAGGAGAGACAAACTTAAAAGAGACAAATATAAGTGCCCTCCTTGAGAATTGTCTTTCTTATTTTAAGAAAATGTGCTTTTAAATTTTAGATCTTTGCCTTTCAATCAGAGTGGTACCATTCACCCAGGGAACATTCACAGAGGTGGGTGTGTGTGGGGGGGGTGCTCATTCTTGGTTTTCCTACTTACTGAGGGTAAGGATGGTCCTGACATTTAACGGGCAGAGCCAAAGATGCTGATTTTACTGCATTGTACCAGACTGTCCTATTCCACATGTCGGTAGTACCCACCCCCCACCCCAGTGAGAAATGCTGATCCCCACCATTTGGTGGGTATTTATTTATTTATTTATTTTTAAAGATTTTATTTATTGATTTGACAGAGAGAGAGCACAAGCAGGGGGGGCAGCAGGCAGTGCGAGAGGGAGAAGCAGGGTCCTCGCTGAGCTGAGAGCCCAACATCGGACCCATGACCCTGGGATCATGACCTGAGCCACCCAGGCACCCCTGGTAGGTATTTATTTTATGTAAACATGTAAACATGAAATGAAAGGACATCTTCAATATTACTCTTATTAATATTGATATGACAATCATCACATATTTATAATCATATTAATAATACTTTAACATAGATACGTAAAAAAGGATAGAAAGGATTAATGGTATTTTCTTCCCCCCTGCCCCCCCGACAAATCAAATAAATTCAGGGACCTGTTATTCCTACTGGTGCTGCTATATTCTCAGTGTTTGAGATAGTCTCAGAAAATTAAATGCCCCCTCCCTTGAAGAAATTACAGTTCCTCTAAAAGACACATGGTTTGTGATTCAGCTGTTGCTTCCAAAAGATAAGTTTCTGGGGCACCTGGGTGGCTCAGTCATTAAGCATCTGCCTTCGGCTCAGGTCATTATCCCGGGGTCCTGGGATCGAGCCCCACATCGGGCTCCCTGCTCCACGGGAAGCCTGCTTCTCCCTCTCCCACTCCCCCTGCTTGAGTTCCCTCTCTCACTGTGTCTCTCTCTGTCAAATAAATAAAATGAAATTAAAAAAAAATAAGTTTCTTGCTTATGAGTGGTATACCTTACAAATTACCATCTTTATTTCATTTATTATTTTTGTGAAAAAATAGTCATGATGTATAATGATATTCAGAAACAGGTTATAATAAGTTTAGTTATCCATAAAATAATGTATATCCAACCCCAAAGAAAGTCAGGTTTCCTTCTGCATGTGTGAACAAGCTCCTCTCTGGTTCTCCGATGTCATTGATAAGTTCATACTAGCCTTGAAAAGGAAACTCAGAGTTGAGCTGGTATGAATGTAAGGAAAGGGAGACATGTGAGATCAACCTGCAATGGGTGAGTGCTTACTTAGGTTCTCTTTGATTTCACAAACACCCATTCCCGGTTGCATAAACCACCAATTCACCCTTGGCGTACTGCCCACTAGACCAGCCAAGTGGAAGGTGTTTTGCTATTTTCCTCTCTTTTCATTTATCTTTTTGGGTGTTTTTCAACTAAACTATGTGTGGTTCAGGACCAGGCTATTCCAGGCCACAGAACATCTTCAGCAACTTACAACCAATGGTATCATCTATTTCTTGATGAAGATTTTCTTGCTTGCTTTCATTTCAACTTTGTTGTTCACTTGTTTTTTCTTTGTGATTCCCTCGCAAAGCATGTCTATAAAGCAAGTAACAAACTCATAACTGACTTTATTCCTGCAGTTTCTCTAGCTTTCCTAAAAGAATGAAAAGATATTGGGCACTAAAGAAAATGTCTCTAAACACTTACAAATTACCTAAGATATGCCAACATTACTTAACTAGATTCTCCCTGCTGTCTATTAAGGGCTTGGAAAATTGCATAAAATCAGTGGGAAGTGGTAGCAAGATCTAAATATGGGGGTTAATATGTAGAATGTATGAAGAAGGGTGTGATGGATGACATCAATGCCTAGGGAAGATAAAACCATAAACTAGGAGCCAAAGTCTACAATGAATATGGAGAAGAGATCTGGAAGACAGTAGATGACTATGACTAAGGATAGTGGCAGACACAGTCTTATAAGAGAGTATGTCAACAGTCAGTTGACAGAAGATACTAGAACTCTTGAGTCTGCTAACTTTGGTTCTGGCTACTGTACGTGGCAGAACTTGAAGAAAACAATCACCATATAAAAAGCCTTTTGAGTGAAAGTGATCCAATGATCGAAAGGTACAAACTCCAGTTATAAGTTCTGGGGATATAATGCACAGCATGGTGACTATAGTTTAAAAATTAAACAAAATATGAAGTTTATACCTTTTGATCACTAGATCACCCATTTCCCACTCCCTGCCACTTCTGCCAATCACAAATCTATTCTCTGTATCTATGAGCCTGGTTTTTTTTTCGATTCCACATATAAATGAGATCCTACAGTATTTGTCTTTTTCTGTCTGATTTCTTTCACTTATGATAATGCCCTCAAGGTCCATCCATGTTGTTGCAAATGTTAGGATTTCCTTCTTTTTCATGGCTGAATAATATTCCATGATATATCTCATGTGATAGATGACTATATATGGTTATATGTATCTCATGTTCAAGTTTGAATCTATATCAAAATATTCAGAAAATGTGGGGTCCAACAGAAACTTCAGTGACTATAAAGTGGAAAGAGCATGTGCCTTTCTCTCATTTACATAAAGCTCGTGAGATGAAAACCTATTAGCAACGAAACCGTACTTTGTCTCTTCTCTGGGAATTAGAAGCTGCACTTACTCTCAATGTAGTTAAAGTTCAAAGCCCTGTGCAAATCATACCACGTACTTTTCTCTCTTGACTAACTCCCCTACCACCCATTTCATTATTATGTTAAATTGGAGGATAGGAAGAGAAAAACAGAGGAGAACTTGAGCCTCAGTGCACTGGTTGACTTTACTCAAGGGAGATCTTTGAGCTGGTGAAACCAAGTTCAAGACCAATCACATCATTGTGCTAGAGCATATTATAAAAGAAGGTATATATTTAAAGGCCCCAATGATTCACTTGCATCATTTTGAAGGTCTTTCTCCTTGAATTTTAAGTTGAGCTCTTTGCTTTAGTTCCTGGGCTTTTTTGTTTGTTTGTTTGTTTGTTTGTCTTTTGGGTGTGTTTGGTTTTTTTTTTAGGTAATATATGTATCTACGTGTGTGTCTGTATTTTCTAATGTTTTGTTTGGGTTTTGGTTCAAATGATGAGATATCTTCTGGAATATTGTTCTGCTTGTCACAGGGAACAGCAGATTAGATTCGAGTCAGATTCAGCCAACCCCAGTTGTAGAGCACCTGCAATGTGCTGACTACATTTTCATTTACATGAATCCCACCAAATCTATGTGATGAGTTTTACTTATGTGCATGAATACTTCCCTTGAAGTAGCTGGTAAACTAAACAGCGAGTCCGTTCTCTTTTTCACTACAGCAAACCTGACCAGGCATTTTAAGTCTTCAGCCCATTTGTGTTTTTTCAGTATTCAAATTGTTTTGAAGAATCCTAACGTTTTGGACACACAGTGAATTCAATGGCATGTGTGAGGAGATAGACGTGTGTGCATACACTCGTACATACCACACCCTGGCTGTGTGGGGCTGCTGGTGTGGTGGCTGAAGGGGAATGTGGTCAAAAGTGTATGAATTGCTTTTAAGAATAATCCCTTTGAAACAGGAAATGTTTTACTTGTTCTTGTTTTCTCTCTTTTTTTCTTTCTTTTAAACAAATGAGGAATTGTTTATAGCAGCTCAGATATATTTTGTAACACATCATTAAAATGACCCAACCCAAGCCATTCCCAAGAGCCAATTTTCTAGGTAACGATGGAATTGTGATACAAAGGAGCCAGACGGGTTATTTTGCTGATTCAGTTTGACCTGGGGGGTCTTGGATACACATGGTTTTCTCCAAACACAAAAATTAATATTTTTTACTTCTTTTTCAAAATTAATAATTTTAAAAGCACCTATAATATAAAGAGAAACATCCAAGGACTCCAAATTAATAGGCATATCTCAATATGTATTTCTCTCTGCATCAGAGGATCTAAATGATTATCTGTTAAATGGCAGTGATCATTTTAAAGTACACTGTATACCTCGTTTAATTTTTCTAACATATCACCAGCCTTAATAGTGCAGATTATATTTCAAAAAAATGATTTTGGGGAAGAACAATTACTATTCAATGTGTCATCTCTAAGTTCATTCTAAATGCCAGTTTTTCATCATCGTACAATAGTAAAAGAACACGCACCTAGACATTTAACATTGTTACTTGAACTCACACATCTCCTGTCTCTGGTGTTTGGGGAAAAAAAAACCTGTAAATATACAGTACCTTGTGTATATTCTTTTTTCTCTTCCTGCCAACAGATGGATTCTCCCTTCTGTTCCTAGACAACAGAGATGTCATCAGCTGTTATGAAAAAAGACAGGTTCCTAAATTCAAACCTTGAAGGAGAAAAGCGTTTTACTTCACCTTTAGTAAGGATTTCATTTGTAAATGTTCCTGCCAATTGAAACATACCGAAGAAGACAATGACTGAACATTGCAGCAAAACAACGTAGCAGAAGGAAATGAGGCTGTGCCAGAGCCTGGACATGTTGGGATTTGCTATCTGCGTAGACATGAATCCTTTCAAGATCATAAAACTCTCCCCTGATCTCATCCTTGGGTAAAGGTCACCTACCTTTTTATATTCAAACCAACCCTCTTTCCATATAAAAAAAATGTAGCTCAATCACAAAATGAATGAGAATGTCTTGGAATATGACTCAATTAATTTTCACAAAAGAAAGTGGATATAAAATCATAAAACCTACTGAGAGAGAGAGATTGAGAGGTCAAAGGCAGCTATCCAAAATCAACTTTAGTTTACTCAAGATTTCATTCTTAATAGTTCCTACCTTCCTATTTCCACTGGCACAGGAAGAATTTAAGGCAGAGAAAGATGCCCACAGGGTAACAAGTGATCCCCCAAAACATACAAAAGGTGGGATCGGAAGGACCTTCTGATTTTAGAAAGAAGAGCCTTATCCTGAAATCTCTGGAATACAGTAGCCCCCTTATCTGCTGTTTCATTCTTCAGTTCCAGGTTCCCCTTAGTAAACCACTGTCTGGAAGCAGATGATCTTCCTACTGACGTTTGGTCAGAAGGTCAATAGTAGCCTAATGCCAGGTCACAACACCTGGGCCGTTCAACTCACTTCTCATCACAGGGACATTGCATCATCTTACACCATCACAAAAAGAAGGGTGAGTATAGTACAGTATTTTGAAGGAGAATGAGAGAGACCATATTCACTAGCTTTTATTATAGTAGATGAACAGTCTCTTGCTGTGTGTAATTTATAAATTAGACTTTATCACAGCTGTGTATGTATAGGAAAAAACACAGCATATATAGTGTTCAGTAGTATCGTGGTTTCAGGTGCCTACTGGGGTCTTGGAATGTATCCCACACAAATAAGGGGGGGGATGACTGTATTTCTCTGGTCCTTTTTGATTTTAACGTATGTACATAGTTTTTTGGCTGTTGTAGCTGATATAAGTTTTGAGAGTCTTCCATAGTCTTTGTAATATATGATGCTGCTGAGCAATACTTCTTATTCTACATGTAAACAGTTAATTTTCTTAGACCCCTGTGCTAAGATTAAGTATCTGTTTTTACTAAAATTCACCTTGTTTTGCTGAGCCCAGTTGCTGTATAATGCAATGAATTTGTTCTTACTTCCAATTTCATGGCATACACAGTATAAGTTTACTAAGAGATGGGAAGAAGGTGGAGGATGAAATGAAATACTTCAAATGACATTTGTATCGGGCTTTGAAAGATAAGAAAGATTTTGAGAAATGAACATCACAGAGAAGGTTATTTTTTTTCTTATCCTATTATATACTTTGCTTCTAGCTGCCTATCACTTCCTCCAATATCCACCAAAACATATCTTCCACATAATGGCCCTATTTGTGAGACAAGAAAAATAAAAACATTAAATGTCAAACCACCACACAAAAGAGTTATCTTTATGATTTTACTTTATGTAGTCCGCCGTAGAGAATTTGAGAAACTGGAAACAAAAGGAAGCAAATTAATTTGTGAAGCAAAAGTCTCTTCTATAAATGAGGTAATAAAAGACACATAATGGTAAAAAAAAAAAAAAAGAAGAGGTTCTCACAAGGGTGATATCACTCACCCATTGCTAACCCTCTACCCAATGTATTGAGAAATGTGAGGGTTTAGGAGAGGGGATTGGTGTCAAGGCAAATGGGAGATAGTGCTTGTTGGTGGGAATATAAACTGGTGTAGCCACTCTGGAAAACACTATGGAGATTCCTCAAAAGCTAAAGATAGAGCTAGGATCCAGCAATTTCACTACTAGGTATTTACCCAAAGAATACAAAAATACTAATTCAGAGGTATATATGCACCCTGATGCTTATCTACAATAGCCCAATTATGGAAGCAGCCCAAGTGACCATCAGCTGATGAATGGATAAAGAAGAGGTGGTGTATATGTATGTAAATACATGTACAATGGAATATTACTCAGCCATAGAAAACAATGAAATCTTGCCACTTGCAATGACATGGATTGAGCTAGAGAGTATAATGCTAAGTGAGATAAGTCAGTCAGGGGAAGACAAATACCATATGATTTCACTCATATGTGGCATTTAAGAAACAAATGAGCAAAGGGAAAAAAAGAGAGAGGCAAACCACGAAACAAACTCTTAACTACAAAGAACAAACTGATGGTTACCAGAGGGGAGGTGGGTGGAAGGATAGGGGAAATAGGTGATGGGGATTAAGGAGGGCACCTGTTATGATGAGCATTGGGTGTTGTATGGAAGTGTTGAATTCCTAAATTGTACACCTGAAACTGATATTACACTGTATGTTAACTAACTGGAATTTAATTAAAAACTTTAAAAATTTTGGGAAAAAAAAGGAAGATAGCTCTGAACTTTGATATCCATGACAAAGGATAGTAAACATCCAGCAAATTTTTAAGTAGACCCAAAAAATAATTATCCTGCCCAAATGCCAATAGCAGCCCCATTTTGAAATAATGGTAGGAGTTAAATGACTTCTTCAAAAATCAGACGAGGTAACCCAGAGCCAGGACTCAGACTGCCTCCATGTTTTGTACAGAATGTTCATTTCTTGAAGCTTTACAATTCTTTATATTTGTACAGCGAGGTGTTTTATAAACATAATTTGTAAGAAGTAGATTTATTTTTAATTTTCAGTTTATTGTTTTTATTTTCCATGTTGCTTATTTGGCATTTAACTTGTGCTAGGAATGTTTTGTCTTATTCCACGAGCAGGAATTCAGACAATGTCAGAAACTGAAAGTGCTAGAAGTTCTGTGTTTGGGCATGGAATTTTCAAGGGTATACATAAATGTCATTTCACCAAGTAAACTCTAAGAGCTGTTGGGTCAAGTCCGTGTCTATTGTTTTATTATAAATTTAGTTCCAAAGACAATGTCCTGTGAGATATAGATACTTAACTGTTTGATTTTGAGGAAATTAGTAGGGCAGTGTTTATATGTGTGGGTTGGGAGGCCATTTTATTAATAAAGTGTGTTTATTATCATCCTCCTTAAGAAGATGATGTCATTAGACAGGATTTGGGAGGAACTATTCCTAGAATCAAGCTTTACAAATAACACAAATGTTGAGGCAATCCTAGAAGACCTGAAATACTTGGATTCTGCAGATTTCTTTAAACAATATTGAATACGCACATAAGTTTATAATCACTTCAAAATAAAAAGTTAAGACACGTGCACATAAATAAGAGAATAGGTTTCTTTTTAAATATATATTTTGGCTTATAAATATGCCTATAAGCATACTCCATATATTGGAATTCATGGTTTGAGTAACCACTAAAGATTTGAAAGTGGGGCTGTATTTTGCTCTCTTTCTTTCCCCATTGATTAATTTACTAGGTGACACTGGGCAAATCTCTCATCTTTCCTGTGTATCAGTGTCTTCACCTCCACTAACACATCTTGGGAGCCAGAGACAAGGCAGACAATCAGGCAATCTAGGCCTGCAGATGATAACAAAGAGCATAGGACTTTTTAACAGAAGAGGAATCACACTTTTTATTTTCTTATCAACAAGATATCTTTGGGTATTCTTAAGAAGTTGGCATTTATTTATTTCAGGCTTTTTTTTTTTTTTTTGTCTTCATCTGAGGTGTTAACACAAATTTAAGTGGCTGAGAAGATTTCTTCTAGATCAGTTGTGCAACAATTCTCTTACTTCATGTTCTATGGTACTTTGTCCTCAAGTTTTCCAGAGACACTTGGAAGCCAAAGTCAGACATTTGGGAAATATGTCACTTCTTTCTCTGGCTAGATCTCTCATTACTTACCTATATTCATGTTCCATTGCTCAAAATTAATTTACAAGGTGAACCAAACAGAAAATTAAGAAAATGAGTAAGACAACAAAGCAAATACTATATAAAGTTTTCAGCATTTCAGCTAGCTATAAAGATCTCTCTTCTCTACAAAACATAAATTATACAGAACCTTTATTTATCATATTTTCTCTTGTTCTTATTTCCCATTTAAAATTAATGTTACACAGTTGTGTTAGTTCTTTAAAAATAGCCTCCGGTACCCTTAGGTTTTTTTTTTTTTTTTCTTTCTAAACGATACCAATTATAAAAATAAACTAACAAAATCACACAGAAAAAAGAGGAAAACCCCAAATGTATTTAAAGATGTAATTTAACAAGGCCAGAATGATATCTTGATCGCCTGGGATAGCTTTGCCTTCACTGCAGAGACAAAAGCCATGAAGGCAAGGATGGTGGTGAACTGGAGAAAAATGAATCTTACATCTATGGTGTCTTGTGTATTTGGAGCTCAGCTTGGCAGGAGAAAGTAACATCAGGTGAATGACTCAGAGTAGCGTTGTTTCCTGTGAAATCTTGGTTATGGTCCCCACTCTACTTGTATGGAAACCCATCAGGACTATTCAGCTATAGCCACCAGGATAAAATTTTTCTTTTTCTTTTTTTTTTTTTTTTTACATTCAAAGCTCGTCTAGGTAGCTAAGATGGCATATTTATTTCAGGTGACTTCTGATCCTATGAGAAATGCATAAGCGCTAATGGCTTTGTGAGTCATGTTTTGTGTGTGGTTGCTGGTGAGGGGCAATCACTCACTAGGTGAATAATCCTATTTCAAACACAGGACAGAGGCTAGAACTCAGAAGGGAAGAACAATTCCTTGCCCTTAAAACAAAGCTATCAAGGAAGCATAGAGTGAGGGGGGTGGGAGGATGAGTTAGCCTGGTGATGGGTATTAAAGAGAGCACATTCTGCATAGAGCACTGGGTGTCATACGCAAACAATGAATCATGGAACACAACATCAAAAACTAATGATGTAATGTATGGTGACTAACATAACATAAAAAAAAAGCATAGAGTACTGAGTCCTGTGGAATAGACAGGAAACCCATTTTAGGGGTAAGGAAAAAAGGCTACATAAGAGCATCCAGGTGAGTCCAGGATCTAGAGTAATATATTCATCCCTAAAGGTAAAAGGTAATAGGGAAGGAAATGACAAATGTAAACTTTCCCTTCCTTATAATTTTGCCTCCAAATGGCCCAGAGTAAAAGGATTCTTAGAGATAATTATGAACTTTGGGCATGCAAAGTCTCAATACAGTATTTATTATATTTCTGTTTAAAAAAACAAAACTTGTGCACGGAACATTTGAAATGGGCTTTAAAATATACATTCATTTTAATGTATGTATAATGTTGAACAGAAAAAAATCTCTAAATTGTACATTTGTTGACTTTCTTTTTTATTTCGTATCTCTATATTCTAAGAGTTTGAATTTTAAAAATGATGTGTACATCTACTAATACAGCTACTTTATAAATATTTACTTAGTTTCATGTCTATTTCCTCTCATAAAAGAAAATATAGGAAGCTGAATGGTACTTATTATTGAATGCATCATAGGGCTGAGCAACCAGTTGCTTTATAATTAACCCAAATCTCTGGTCAACATCTGAACTCCTCAATGAACTCCTCCTCATATCATCCAAATGGACGATATGATATGGCAGGTTCTGTCAATGTTGAAATTCAAAAGTAGACAAGGTTCTATGATGGCTACTTCAGAGAACTTAACAATGAAAACGTACTTGGTCCTTGACCTTAAGATTCTTGGAAAACTCAGAGATTTTAGAACTATCCAATTTACCAAAGTGGAAGATTTGGGAGAAAACCAGAATGAATCCATTTCCTTATCAAATTAAAAATATATGTTCAATGACTACTATTTTGGGGCATTTGGTTAACTTTTCACTAGGTATTTGGTTAAACTTTCCCCTTGAAATTCTGTAGAAACATTTTCATCTACAACCACCAACTCCTTAACACCCTGATCACTTTAAGGCTCTAATACTTCAAACTATAATTTGTACTTGAGCTTATTTCTCAGTCTTCTCTTACATCAGGCTATCTTGAGAACTGCTTCCAGTTGAATGCCTTATTCATTTAAAACTGTCAAAGTATGGGGCACCTGGGTGGCTCAGTCGGTTAAATATTGCCTTCAGTTCAGGTCATGATCCCAGGGTCCTAGGATCGAGTACCACATTGGCTCCCTGCTCAGCGTGGAGTCTGCTTCTCCCTCCTCCCCTCCCCCTGCTCGTGCTCTCTCTCTTGCTCATTCTCTCTCAAATAAATAAATAAAATCTTTAAAAAAGTTAAAGTATTTTTAATTATTGAAAAGAAATGGGAAAATACAGAAAAGAATAAAAAAGAACATATTCATACCCAAAATTTCACAACAGGGAAAATCAGAGTTAATACTTGGTTTATTTCAGGGTGCCTGGGTGGCTCAGTCAGTTGAACATCTGACTTTGGCTCAGGTGGTGAATTTCAGGATCCTGGGATCGAGCCCCATGTTGGGCTCTGCGCTCTGCGGGGAGCCTGCTTCTCCCTCTCCCTCTGCACTTCCCCTGCTTGTGCTCTCCCTGTCTCTCTCTTAAATAAATAAATACATTAAAAATATTTGGTTTATTTCTGTTCAAACATCTCTAATAATCAATCTACATTTACAGAGATATTTTACAAAATTGAGATTGATTTGAATAGATTGCAATCCGATTTTGTTTTAATTTAGCAATGTATTAAATGCATTTTCATGCGCTATTATTTGAGACATGTTTTAATGGCTTTGAATGATCTCAGCATATGGATGCACTAAGCTACTTAAATATTATTGTTTACACATACAGACAGATTCAAATTTTTACTGTTATAAAGAACACAGCAATAATCATACATGTACATAAATGTCTAATTTTTTAATAAGTTCTCTGAGTGGCACTATTGGGTCTAAGGTTTTGAATATATATATATATATATATATATATATATATATATACATTTAAGTTTTTGTCTAATTGCTACAATACCCCACAAAATTCCTTGGTGTTTCTCTGATAATTTTTCTCACAGTGGCTATTGTGCATAAATGGGGTACCATCTTTTTTCCTAAACAGGAATAGTGCCTGAGAGAGAAGACCATGATCTATACCTTTGGTAATATCTCTAATTACACTCACAATACACTTAATCTCACACAAGTTCAGTTAATAAGTTTTTCTCCAAATAGTGCTTGCAAAGCTTTACCATTTTCCAGACAATTCCTATCCGTTCCCCCACCTTTTTTAATAATAAGGAATTTATTGCCAAACTCGCTAAAATAAATATGCCCTAAGAAGAAGTATTTCAGCGCATCTGGGTGGCTCAGTCGTTAGGCATCGGGTCCTGGGATCGAGCCCCACATCGGGCTCCCTGCTCCGTGGGAAGCCTGCTTCTCCCTCTCCCACTCCCCCTGCTTGTGTTCCCTCTCTTGCTGTGTCTCCCTCTGTCAAATAAATAATTTAAAAAAAAGAAGAAATTTTTCAATACAACTGGTTCAGGCAGAGGTAGTTTACTTGACACGACTGGTTTTGGTCTGAGAATGCTGTGTGAAACATGTGAATTGTGCTCGGCGTTAGAGGACTGACGTGGACAATCATGTGAGATAAAAGCAGATTACAGAACACTTACGATCATAATTGAGTGTATTTATATATATGTGTATAATATATGTATATTTAATCTTAAAGCATATAAAACGTGAATTCTGTAGAAGTAACCAATGTTTTATTTTAGGCATGTTTTAAAAAAAATGGTTTAAAAAAAATGCATGGTGCCAGATTTGGCCCACGTTGTACAGACATGTAGGACTCCAGTTGTCATCCCGAATGTAGAGTGTGTACAGTTGTGAAAGTGGGACACCCACTGGGTCATCTTCAGGGTACAGATGGGGCCCAGGCCAAATATTCTGACTACAACCAAATTATTTTCTTTCTTGAAGTTTCTGTTTCTAAAATTTTCCAGATAATAATTCTAAGGGTTAGCAAGGATTTACTGACTCTCTCAGTGAAAAATCTGATAGAAAAAACATGGCTTTTTCCACCCGTACTCTCCCATGAACGTGTTTCAATTTATAGATTCAATATCCATCTGGAGCTTCCCATATTTGCTTTGGTCCTTGATGATCGGAAGAATATTATCATTACCTCTGCAGGCACAGACGTAGTCTAAGGTTAGAACTTTCCTTGAGCAAATGCAAGGGAATTAAAAACATTGTCTCTCCTGTTGAAAATATCAAAGCTTCTTTTTTTATAACAACGAGTGACGATTAACAATGATAATACTTCTGAGTTCATATATGTGATGTTTAAATCAATTGAAATGCCCTAAGTTTAATGCCATAGTGAAACATTTCATTCTGGTTAAATTCTTTTAAAATAAATAGAGAGGTGTAGTTCCTTGGTCATTTTGTTTGCCCCCAATGCACATTTTAAATAAGTTACTTAATTTTGAAAGACTCAAAAGGTCACTTAACTCTTTTAAATGTGACTTTACTACTTTTAGTTCTTAGAATCCACAAAGGGTTAGATCTTTATAGCCTGTCCTTTATTTTTTAAATACTGTCATTTGATTGCCAACAATAAACTAGGTTAGATTAAAGTAAGCTTAATCCTAGATCTGTAGAGTTTTTTAATTGATAAAGTTGCAAATACTTTTAAAGCAGATAACATGGTCTGTGTTGAGTATAAATGGGAAATCATTTGATATTTCAGTCCTGCGTTTTCACGGAATCTAAAGGAGACCTAATTCTTTAGAAAGTAAGGGGCAGGTCAAATAAGATTTGTTAGTAATCATTTTAACAATGAGCAGTAATTAGGTGGTTTATATATATTGTCCCACAATCTTTAAGTGATTTAACAGTAAAGTTATTAGACCACGCATTAGTTTCCTATTGCTGCCATACAAAATTACAACAATTTTGCGGCTTAAAATGAGACACAGGTATGAACTTACAGTTCCAGGTCAGAAGTCCAAAATGGGTCTCACAAGGTCAAAATTCCAGCATTGGCAGGGCTGCATTCCTTCTGAAGGCTCTAGGCTAGGTGAATTCCTTGTTTTGCCTTTTCCAGCTCCTAGAGACTGCCTTCATTCCTTTGCTTCAGTTCAGAAGCACTCATCTGTGTGACTCGTAACTTCTCTTCTGTTGTCACATCTCCTCCTCTGTCTCTGACTTTTCTGCCATCCTTTACACTCAGAAAGTCTTTGCTTGTGACAAATCAGGGTCATCCAGGGAATCCAGGATAATCTCCCCCCTCCTCAAGATTCTTAACTTAATAATCATATGCAAGGTCCCTTTGTCATATACCATAACACGTTTGTGGATTTTAGGAATTACAACATGGACATCTTTGGGGAGATTATTGTTCTTATGGGTCAAATATTTTTTTTCTCATTATGAACAATATGCATCTGCTGTTTGAGTTTCTGTCAAAATGGGAATTTTTTCCCCCAAGTACTCTGAATATTTTCTGACTGACTGCTATTTCACCCTAAGTTGAAGAACTGAAATTTCAGAAACATCAGAGATACCAGTGTTACATACATGGATCATTTAAACATAAAATTGTCACAATGGATATGGATAAAAATTCTTTATCAGTAATTTTGATAAGCATAACATTCTAGTGACCTTTGACATATCACTTTATTCTGGAAATTTTGACGTTTGTGTCTCCTTTATACTCAAGTAAAGAGGAAGAAAGGAAGGTTTGCACACTTGCCTATTATTGTGAATTAAAAGTGTCTTTGGAATAATAGCCAGTTAAGAGAGCTGAAAGTTGGTAATGGCCTCCCCTATTGGACTTGAATGATCACCATGGGGTGTTTTTCTCTAACTGTTTTAAAGGGTAAGTCAGAGTTTATCAGTCTCATTAATCCAGGCTTCCACTGGGGCCTGGCCAAAAAGGTTTAGAATGTGATCAGTATGCAGCTTTCATGACCTTTCTTTTGAGCAAGGATCTTAGCAAGGGAAGGAGACCTCTTGTAAGACTCAACCTCCACAGGAGGTGGTTTTCTCATTCCTACATGGGGATGAAAGGCACCACATCGCAGTCAATTCAACAGAGATAGCGAAAAGGTCACTGTATCCTCACGTCAAGTATGCTCAATACAGACTGAATGGGTCCAGTTTTAAGTTCCTCTTTCTGTTTAGGCATTTAGTGTCAGTGAATTTTTATTTACAAGTATAGTGATATCTTCGTCACTTTTTCTATGAAATAGTCTTGATAAAGAGTCAAAGAGGAAAGACTGGCATTGGGTGATGATTGAATGTCTTAAATTCACTGGAGGTGAATTTAAGCAGGAAAATTCCAAGTCCTTTTTGGGTATATTTGAGGCCCAGAAGCGCAGAATGTAATCGAGGAGTTTTCTGTATTTTTGATTCCATATGTCCCAGACACTACCATAGTTTAAAAGAACAAATTCTTGATTCTGGTGAAGACGACTCCAAGGATAAAGAATGAAATACAGACTAAAATGCCCTTTTTTGAAAGGGGGTGTGTGGGGGTGGGAGGATGGGAACCCACTTCTTTCTGTCTGTGTTTTCAGTGCTTCATGAAAACATAAAGTAAATGAAGTCAAATGGTTGTATCACATGTGAACCCTTGGAACTTCTGTGAATCTTTGCAGCATTTAGCATCAGTTGGGGCAAATAAAAGATGCAAAGAAGCTGTATTGCTTGTATTTAGGTTTTACTTATCAGTAAATTGGCGGGAATGATTTCTGTGGTCAGGATGACCTTCTAATGATTGCATTCGTATCCATAGGAGACTTGTAAGCAATTGTTCATTACTTTGATATTACTCTAACTTTAACAAGAAATGTGGTTATGTGAGCTCACATCACTTGGGGCAAACCAACAGGCCTTGCTGTGTGGACATGAATAAGCTATAATCATTGAATGCTATTATGTTTTCTTAGTTGAGCACTCATACACACACACCTTAATTTAGGAGCATTTGGGGAATTGTCTAAGTGATTATAAGATTGAGTGTTCTATTTATAATTAATAGTCAAATTACTCTAAATAATGATCATAAAATATAGATGATGTCATTCTTATTTTCTAAGAGTTTCAAAAGGGAAGAAAACTTGTGTATTTCTATATTCTCTTATATACACTGAATGCATATTTTACTTTAGAGAAGTTATGATGAATGAGATTAAGTTTAATAAGGAATTCTATTTTAGGGTAGCAAAAATATAACAGGAAAATCCACACAATCCCCCACTGTCCTGAAATCTTTTATGACCTTAGCTCTTTGCCTTGTCCCATTTTGTCTTCTGGATTGAAACATGCCCCAGATTCTCTAAGAGTCTTGCCTTGTGATTTTTGCATGCTCATTATTCACCACTCTTTCTTCTAATCTTCTCAATTCTAGTGATGAAACCACTTCTATTCCCCTCTGTCTTTGCCATTCTAACAAGGACAACCAATACTCTAGCTCCATGGAGGTTTGGGGCCAGACAATGTGGTTAATCTACTCTGTGAATATAATAATAGATTCAGGAATGGGTGCTTGGCCCATGTAAATAGGATTTTTTTTTTTTCCTGAAATTACTGGGTAAGAGGCAGTAAAGTGTTGGTAAGTCAGATGTAGAATGGTGGAGCTGGTGAATAGTGGAGAGATAGGGAGCTCTGATTTGTAGTAATAGCTGATTTCCCATGGAGAAAATACTCCCACTTTAGACGATTTTAAGCTACTGAGCTGACACCACTAAATGAAAAATTTTCTTTATGGTCCTTCAAAACTGATGGTCAGTACTATGTCCTGAGGAATAAGATGTGATTTCCTCTTAGACTATTATATTAACATCTTATTCATAACACCTTCTGTGCGTACAGAACCTTCTAAGTAAAATGTCCCTGCCCACAGCCCTGGAGGAAGAGGCAGCCTTGTGTAAAACAATGAAATATCCTCTCTTCTCTCTATAAGTAATTGGGCAGGAGTTGGTGTTGAACAAAAGTAATCAACCTACTAGCTATACAGAGCCTATGATAAAGGAGGCTAGTCCAACAAAATTTACTTTTTCTGGGATTTTAATTAAGAAGCACAAAGAAAATCCAGCAATTAGTAGCCATTGCTCAAGGTCAAAAGTGGCATAAAGAAAAAAGCCGTGAGGCAGTGTTGAGGCCTTAAGGTAGGGAATATGGAAAGCTGAAGTTATAAAAGAATAGAAACTCAGAAAAAAACCCAAAGACTCAAAATACAGTTTCATTTACCCTGAGAGATACAGATAGAACAGCTGGTTCCTAGACCTGTTTCAATTCCAGTCAATAGTCTTGTTCTAGAACTGGACCACATAGATCCTTAAGAAAAGCTCTCTTCATGTTGAGGTCTCGTTAATGAGTCTGTTTACTTGTAACAAAAAGACTTTAAGTAAAACATAAATTTGTGCCAGGAATCAGGTGTAAGCAAGTGGAAATGGTGGGGTAATTGGAATTATTTACTGCCCTACTGTAGCTAAGATACAGCTAACCAAGTCCTCATCTGTGATTTCTGGAGAACAGGAGTATAAGGACTCTTCACTCTAAGAGAAGGTAGGTAGCAAGGTGATATCCTTAGAGTCACTCATCCTGTTAAATATCTTACCATCCAAAAATAAATGGCCTTGTAATCCCAACCATGGAAACCTCATGTTTCAAGGTTAGTGAACTATTCTAGAAAATGAATTATATGTTCAGGACCAGGGACAAATGAATGATACAGAGCTCCAAGTACTGAGAAGTGAAGGTTCCTTCTCACTTCTCTCTTCTATAAAAGGTAACTGTTATGAAAGTGGTGGGTTTTTACTGCTATTTTATATCAGTTATTTGGTGGTGTTTGTGTAAGTTACAAGTGCAGAGAGGAGACAAATACAAGCTGAATGTATTTCAATGGTCCTATTTAAAATAGTAGGTAGCATTTCATGTTCCTATGGTTTTTGATTCAATTAATCTGCTCCAAAATCTTACAGGGTGGGTGAGAAGCATATTCATCTTATAGACTAGGAGACTGAAGAATAAAGAGATTACAACAATTGCCCAGATATTAAATATCAGAGCCAGATTTCATAGTCTAGCCTCAGATCAATGGCCTTAACCATTACCCAGTCGACCCTAAGATCATCAAGCAATTTTTGATATGAACTTTTGACATTGTCTCTAGAGGCAGTAGATGATGTTGATGCAAGATTAACAACATCCTATTTGTAAGATGTGGGTGTATTTACAATGTGTGTGAAGGATGGAATGTGTTAGGTGGGGGCAACTTTGAAATTGTGTGGGTGGGATGTAGGCAGTTCACTGGTTAGCAAGAGCTAAATTCTGCTTTGCCTGCCAAGTACTGTGTTCATGCTGGATACACTTCTTTGCAGGACGAGCTGCCTCAGAAACATCTTACTGCACAGCTTTTTCCCTCCTTAGCCATCTCCAACCAGACTGAGAGGTAGGACACTGGACTCAAGGGCAGTCACCCCAAAAGCTGATGAAGAAGCTATAATGTGGCCTGGCTCACCAAAGATGAGCTCAGTCAGTGAGAGTCTCTTAAAGTAGGAAATTCTAGCAGAATGAGTCATTTAGCAGCAGGAATCAAAGTTAAATATTGTAGAAATCAGCCTGGAAAGACCATGATGGACTTTGCCAAAGTTATGAGGTCACAGAAACTATGAGTAAGTGGAGCAATTAGGTAGAGAAGAAGGCTAAGGAAACTTTTTTCTCCCAAAGGACATTAAAAATGGGCATGTGGAGAGTATTTATGCCATAATGTGGGCACAGCAGGGTATATAATAAAGACCCCCAGATTATTGCTGTTGAGGTCTCTAGAAATATTGTATATCCAGAAATACCTTTCTTTTTAAGATTCCATTGGGAAGTGGTCATTGTCAGTAGATTCTCTTCCCTTTTGTTTGAGTTTCTTTGTTTGTTTGTTTCTTATAAATGAGAACTACTACCTAAGATAATAAAAATGCGTTCAGAATTGTTCAGAACCTGCTTTTATTGTCTTAGGCAGTAGCTTCTGTTACTCATTATTGCATAGCTCCTCCACATGAAGAGTTAGCAACTCTGGGATATAATAGGAGACGCATTGGGCATTTCTTTGCATGGCACTGGTGTGTGATAGTATTTAAAGAACATTCTTTATTATCCACTACTATGAATGTGTCTGGGCTTCAAAAGACAGAAAGCTAACCACATTATAATAATTATTGGCTACAGAAATAATAAAGAAATGTGTCTCTTGCAGGAACTAGATCTCAGATTTGGAATTGAAAGAGAAAAAATTCTTATGAGACTCTATTTATGGAGAAAACTGGAAAAATATTTGGACTGATTTTGATCTTTTCCTCAATTCCAACTTCTCCACAGTAAATTAAATAATTAAGCAGGATCATTCATCTATTTTGCCAAAAAGTATGCAACTGATATCTTATTTTTCTTACTGCTTCAGATGAATTTCCTAAATATCATTACTAAATACCAATACCAATGTGTTACATACTAAATTCTTTGTTGACCCTGATTTTTCTCCTTTTAGAGAGCTATACCCACGCCATTCTCTCCAGATTTTATTATTATTATTATTATTATTATTATTATTATTATTATTATTTTACCTCTGTCAGTTAGCTGGTTATCTGTAGCATTCCTTTAGAGTTACCATACTAACCATGTCTAACCATACCACCTGGAATTTGTTTTCATTCTGTTTTAGAGTTTGTAATTAACAACAGTCTAGCTTAGACACACCTAAGTTAGGAGTTGTGATAGAAATATATAGTGGCTTAAAATTTATAGAACATTTTAAGTCAAATTTGTTTTCTACTGCAATAGCTAAGTTTTGAAAAGACGAGTCACTTATTACTACTTTTTTTTTAGGTGTATTGCTAAGAATGGTTTCTATTGCGATTGACACAAACCCAAACACAAGTGGGCAAAATAATAAAGAAAATATTGGATGACTGGAAACATCAAATGGTAGATCTGGCTTTAGGCTTTCTGGGGGTATGGCATCTCTTACTCTGGAATTTTCTGGGTCTGTCCTCCATGTGTTGGCTTTCTACACAAGTGAGTTTCCCACATGGCAGCTAAAATTTCCAGCAATCAATGTCCTCACATCTGTTCACCTGACCATCAGCTTGACCTGACCAAAAGGCTTCCCTTCCTCTAGCATTGCCCTGAAGCCTTACACCATTCTCTCACTAGACCGACTTAGGTCAAGTGTGGACTCCTAGAAGAGTAGTCCAATGCCATACTCTGAGTAGGCCTGGATTAGGTCCCTGTCACTGAACCAGTCATTGTGAAAAGAATGGATTTAAGCTGAGTTGATGAAGCTAATCCCTGGTGGACATGGGGAGATGGAAGGTGGTCCCATGTTCATTGCACAGCTCGTGCCCTGTTGCAGAAGGGTAGCAGTGTGCTGAGTGGCTACTTCTATGGTGTGTACTGTGACCAAAAGTGGGATCTGGAAATGTCGTTGAGAGTCCTGCCCCCCCATTTTGAAGTAGTAAGACACTGTGTGAGTCACTTCACATTCTTAAGACTTTCTTCACTCAGAAAGAAGAATAATACTAATATCTATATCTTGGAAAGGAAAGAATGAATGTCCCCTGCAAAATGAGGAAACACTGCCTGTGTATTTCTCCTTCACTCCCACACTCTTACCACACTTCACTGTGACACCAGATGTGTACGTTTTCCCCACAACATACCATTCTCTGTGATATACCAGCTGGTGGCCTCTGAAACAATCCAGTCTGGACACTATCTGGAGTTCACATGAGATTCCCCTGCTGTGGACACCAACCACAAGTCACATGTTGTTACCTGTACTTCTGACAGTGTAAATCAGGGTTCCATTATCCCCTCCCTGGCTTTGGCTATAATGGCTCAAAATACTCAGGAAAACACTTACATTTATGGTTTATTATTAAGAATATAAGACAGAGATAGGTAGCCAAGTGATGGGGTACTTGGCACAAGGTGTGTGGGAAGGGTGTGGAGCTGGGTACCACCCTTCCCATACCTCCACGTGTTCATGAGCCTGGAAGCTCTTCAAACCCATATACTCCTTAGATTTTAGGAGGCCTCATCAGTAGGCATGATGGATCATTAACCCAATGCCCAACCCCTCTTCTCTTCCTTGAGGATGGGGGATGGGGTTGAATGTTCCAAATTTCTAATCATGGCTTGGTCTTTGTAGTGACCAGCCCCCATTCTGAAGCTACCCAAGACCCACCAAGAGCTGCCTTATTAGATCAAAATAGACCTTTATCACCCAGGACATTACAAGTATTTCGAGAACTGTCAGGAACCAGGGTCAAAGACCAAATACAGGTATCCCCTGCTGTTTAAAATTCACTTTTAGGAAAAGACCTCCATTAGTATATTTCTGCTAACCAGACAAAATCAAAGAGGATGTTTGCTTTTACAAAAAAAGGTGAAAAGTGAAAACATCAATCGGTGTCTGTTTTGCAGCAAGATGCTGTATGGGCAGCATGCTCTGAGCAGCCAGAGTGGCCCCATGGATCTCCTTTCTGGGGGACCACACTCATATCATCATCAAGCTGCCCTAGCTTTGAACTGTGACTGTGAGCATCTAGGCTTTATCTTGGTTTACTTTGTGCATCCGTTAGATGGGTCCTAAGGTATCAAAAAAGCCTAAAAGAGCTTATTTTTTTGGATCTGAGAACACTAAAAAAATTTTTCACATAAATTCATGATAATTGCTTTTTCTCTTAAAGCTATTTCAGATTCATAGGAATGTTCTACTTTTGGATAGCAGGGGGGAAACCTGTATTAGAACAAAAGCTACTCTCAGTATTTTTATCACTTAGGAAGTTACAAGGGTTTTAGGAGCTCTGTGCTAGGAACTGGGGCCAGAGACCAATATATGTATTTTCTATTATTTCACACCTGCCAAGTAATTTTATAAACCACTATGTGCTATGAAAAGAATTTGTTACTTTAATGTAGTCGATGTTGTAGCTATCTATATAAATGAAGATTTTTTTAAACTTAGAAGGACACAGATACATCACATATTTAATAAGAAACTCTGAAGCTTTAAGAATTTCTTCTAAGCGAATCAAGTGCTTGTGTACACATTCAATTTCGCCAGGATTTTCTGGTGCGTTTTGTAACAAAGTGCAGAGATTTATAATAGCAATTACTGAGATACAGATGATTCTGTAGTCAAAATATTTGGGAAATGTTAAATTAAACAAAAATAAATTGGTTTCTTTGCAATAAGACTTTTCAGAATCTTTAATATGCTAATAATGAATATGAATCTTTAAGAGTTATACTACTGCAGAATTTGTCATGTAAATCCCATCACAAAACCATTGAGGAGGGATGAAACATTAGAAAAGAGGATCTCAACTAGGTTCATCCCCCACACATCCCCGCCCAGGGAACATTTGGCAATGTCTGAGGACATTTTTAATTGCTACAAATGAGTGGGTCCTATCATCATCTAGTGGGTAGAGTTTGGGAAAGTTGCTAAACATCCTACAATGCACAGGACAGCCCTCTACAACAGATAATTATCCAGCCCAAAACATCCAGAGTCGAGAAAGCCTGTGTTATGAAATTAACTTTGGTCAACACTGATTTGTGTGGCTGATGACAGATTTTCCAATCTAGTTTTCAAATGGCTCACCATCAACTTGACCTTTATTTAGTATGAAGACACATACAGTAGTAATTGAAGTGTACCAGAAACAGAGCAAGGTTATATCCTAAATTAGGTACAAAATATACCTCACAGCATTGCTGTTATACATTCTATTGATTAACATGATTGAAAACTTTGTCATTAGGCTGAAACCTTTATCTGTCATCACACATCTTTATATGGATTGAGTCCAATCATGCCTGTCAGAAAGTAGCAAGTAGAGTAGTTCGTGGTACAATTACTGACAACTTACATTGGAAAACTACTGGATCCTTTCTACACAACTCTTACATTTCTGTTCCTACTCTTTTCATCATCATCCTTAATGTGACTTCCCCTAAAGAGGAAATTTGTAATCATTTTGTACAATTTGGCTGAGTCCTGAAAAAATGATAGAATGGTTCAAATAAGAAGTTTTCCTTAGTCCTGTAAACTCCTATTTGATAGTCTTTGTTGACTGCTCTTGGTCCAGACTTTCATCTATATGTAACAAAAAAATTAGTTAATAATATATAATATTAAGAGTAAGTACCTTGAGGTTAAGAGTAAAAACCTGATGTTAAAACAAAGTTCCCTAGGATCCAATCTGCTAGGTCAAAATAATAGAACTTTAAGAATTAGAAAAAATAAATAAATAAATAAAATAAAACTTTAAGAACAAGAAAGGTGAATGAGTTCAGGGGAAATGAGTCAGAACTGAAATTTGTGGAAAGCTCTATGTGGGTAGATGTCCCTACCTTTAAGATCCAGGGATCCTATAATATCACGGTGAATTTGTAATTACTGTGCCAGTCTCTGACTGGCTTATCTAGGAAATTCCTGCTTTAACATAGGTAAAAACCTAAAGTCTTAAAGACAGAAAAGCAAACAACAAGAAAACAACATTAATAAAGCCCTGCGACACCTCAGTTTTTGTCCTCATCCTTCCAAAGTCAGATCACACAGGGAACCTGAGGTAACAGAAACATCTTACACATAAGGCAGCTGAAGAAAGTACTTGACCAACTGAAGGTTCACAGGCAGGCCTCACACACCCTGCTGATAATGTCAAGTTCTTTCCATAAATATATCTGTCTTCGTTATGGAATTCCTAGAGCACAGGTCTGATCGAACTGATGACATTTTTAAAGAAAGCTGTTCCTCTCTACCTGCTCACATTACAAAGTGGAAGGGTAAATACGTGTCAAATACGATCATCAACCACTCTCATTTCTGTCTTTTCCTCCCTCTTTTCCTTTTTCCTAGAAGAATTGCATGGTTAGCAATAACAACGGGTCAAGTGAGGTAAGTGGTCTAATAAGGAAGTAGCTTGTTCACAGGGCCATTCCAGCACTCTAGTGGAAATTCCCCAACATTGTAATGAAGTAAGGCAAAGTTATCTGGCACAGACTTCCATGATTTGCTGGATCCAGCTTTTGTTTACCAACCTGAAAGGACAACAGTGATGTAATGTTATTTTCCTTAGCTCTTGATTTTCTAAAGGCTCTGTAGGATAGGTAGGCTCAGTCTTAGGGGACCAGGAGATGTTGTACTTAATCTACTGCCCTTACCTGTTTATAAAGATATAGATCTACCGATCTCTCTCTTTCTCTCTCTCTCTCTCTCTCCATTGAACAAAAAGGAAGAAATGTAAGATACATTTATTATGAAACAGCATGTCAATTTCATTCCTAATTAATATTTTAATGTGTTTCTCTTCAGTATCTGGACACCTTTTCAGATGGAGTCCCTCAAAATTTCTATCAGTGGGTCTAATTATTAGTCTGAAAAATTGCTAATAAGCATACTGTTTGCCCCATGTTTTTAGAATTCGGGGACACCCTGTGATGTGTATATATTATAATGATTTTCTCCTCATAGAAATTAAATCAAATAATTATGCATTAAAGATCTGATAAGTCAGGAGGTGCCTGACTGGCTCAGTCAGTAGAGCATGTGACTCTTTTTTTTTTTTTTAAGATTTTATTTATTTATTTGAGAGAGAGAGAATGAGAGACAGAGAGCATGAGAGGGAGGAGGGTCAGAGGGAGAAGCAGACTCCCTGCCAAGCAGGGAGCCCGATGCGGGACTCCAGGATCATGACCTGAGCCGAAGGCAGTCGCTTAACCAACTGAGCCACCCAGGCGCCCCGAGCATGTGACTCTTGATCTCAGGGTTGTGAGTTCTAGCCCCACACTGGGTATAGAGATTATTAAAAATAAAATCTTGGGCGCCTGGGTGGCTCAGATGGTTAAGCCTCTGCCTTCGGCTCAGGTCATGATCCCAGGGTCCTGGGATCGAGACCCACATCCGGCTCCCTGCTCAGCAGAGAGCCTGCTTCTCCCTCTGCCTCTGCACCTCCCCCTGCTCATGCTCTCTCTCTATCTCTGTCTCAAATGAATAAATAAAAATAAATAAATAAATAATAAATAAATAAATAAATAAAATCTTAAAAAAATAAAATAAAAGATCTGACAGACGGTCATGACCTGGGCTTCTTCACTTGGGCTTTTTAGAAGAAGCAGTTTAGGAGAGAGGGAAAAGCTGGGTCTGGAATCAGATATAAGACCAACACTGGCCACAATAGTTACAAGGCACTATGCGGAGTCATTCACATGTAAGCCCAGTGAGATGGGCTAGATGACATTGTGATCTCTATCTTATTGATAAGAAGATTGAATCAGTTGACTTAAGATTGCACATGTAGGAAGTGGTAGAATTGGTGTTCAAACCTAAGCCTATCTGGTTCCAGTTTTTTTTTTTTCCTTAGGAATTTTATTTATCTATTTGAGAGAGACAGAGATAGCGCGAGAGAGTGCACAAGCCAGGAGGAGAGGGAGAAGCAGACTCCCACTGAGCAGGGAGCCAGATCCTGGGCTTGATCCCAGGACGCTGGGATCATTACCTGAGCCAAAGGCAGATGTTTAACCAACTGAGCCACCCAGGCGTCCCATGTCTGGTTCCAGTTTTAACTTTAGCCACTAAGCTAATGTGGTTGACAGTCCAGTACCCCCGCATTCATGGTACCACTTCCACAAATTATACCCCTTTGTCAGCCTCCACTCCCTCATTTGTACAAAAGGCTGTGATGCAGACTATTCTAAATGGTTATTTTAAAAATAAAACAGGATCGTGTTGTGCAATCACCAACATAGAGTATGTGTTTAATAAGGATGCATAACTCATTCCTCAGAACTCAATCGAAACAAGAGAAAGTGGTATAGAAGACAATTAGCAGTTAATAAAGTGGTTCTCATCCCTGGCTGTACCTTAGAATCTGCTGAGAAGTTCTAAGAAGTATTGATGCCTATTAGGAGGGCATGTAGGTGGGACACTGGTGATTATCTAGTTAACCAGAATAGAGGTGTGTTCATTTTGTGATAATTCCTTAAGCTGTACATTTATGAGAGTGGCCTTCTTCCGTGAACATATTTTACTTCAATTAAAATGGATATATTTTTTAAAACTATGATTTCCCGGGTCTTACTCCTTAGAAAATTCTGATGTAATAGCTCTGTAAAGGAGTGTAAACATCAGCTTTATTTAAAAACTTCTTGGCAGTGTTAATACACGACCAGCATTGAGAGCTATTGTTAGAGTAGAACCAAGCCTTAGGAGATTTAAGAGTCAAGGAAGGCATGTTTTACAGCAAAATAGGTAATAGCTGCCAGATTTAAAAGTCTGGGTTAGTGTACAATAATTAGATATAGAGAACAGGAATTCATATCTTCATGTTTCATATAGGGATCCACCCCCACAGTGGGAATTGCAGTAGGCAGGGAAAATCTATTAGGTGCCTCAAAAAACCCACTTTACATTCTTTATCTTTCCTTCTTTTGTGAGCATTTCTATTCACTTCTATTTTATTAAACCATCCTGCTTTTTGTGAACCCGTTTATTTGACAAAACCTATGTAGTTTGAAAACAGGGAAACTAAATTTATGAATTAAAGTGTCTACTCCTCCCAAGTGCCCACATATGCACAATTTAATCAAACATCCTCAAATGTCCAATAAGAAGGACTAGATAAGATCACCATGTCTACATTGTTAATTCTTTCCCCGTGAGACATCATCATCGTATTTGCCCCTTGTTATTGGACGGTGGTCTTTTAGACCATGCTAGTATTGTTTGCATCTCCTCCTTGGTGACACACATGCACACTCACATACATGCACGCACACACACACACATACACGCAAATACACACAGGTGCATGTTCTACCTGTGCTATTATAGAACAGTGTTTTATAAAAACATAAGCAGTTAAATTTACAATCTTCAATTTAACCAGCATTAATTGGAATATATACTATCTATTGATTCCTTGGTGAATCTTTATCAGTGCTTTCATGGCGACGTTTTTAAGTAGTGCACTCATTATAGTGGGATATTTCAAAAGTGGCTAGTAAAACAGAACTGTCCAGTAAATTTCAAAATTCATCTAGTATGAGATGAAACTTCAGGTATTTATTATGTATATTCAAGAACCTCTGCCTTGCTTTCACATGGTAACGTGTCACTGTCACTATAACTGAGTTGATTCTCTTGCTATTAGTAATAATTCTTTGTTCATGCAATGCCTAACCAATTAATAACTGAGAGCATTTGCACATCCTCCTAGCCAGAAGACCATTCATGTCGTTGACTAAGTCAGCAGAATGTGATAGGATTGTGTACATAAACTGAGTTATCAGAAGGGTAAACTTAATTAGTGCCATATTTTTCAAAAGCATAAACATCAGGCTTTAGGTATACTCAAAGAATGCATAGGCTTATAAATTACATTAGCCAATGGGAGAAAATAAGAAAAGGAATAAGGAAGGAAATCTTCAGTCCGATGCCCAATTGGGAAACCCAAAATATGGATATAAACTCCATCAAGTTTCCAGTGGATGGGCTTTAGACACCCATAGATCTATTATACTCACAAAATTGCGGGAAAAGCTTTGAGTAAAAAAACTTACAAAGGTAAAAGCAGCTGAAGAGACTGAAAAATAGAGATTATTCCATATTAAACCATCTGCAGTATTAAAGGTTGGAGGCACAAATAGATGTCACTGAGGCAACCATACTAATGTAAGATTTATGCTGTCGATTACCATTTGCAATTAAGTATAATGTGCAAATACCATGGGATTATTTGTTTCAGTTGTAAGGGGAAAAAAAGAAAGCATTAATTTTTGGCGCCTCTTAAATTTAATTATAGTTGGTATGCTGCAAAGAAAAATGAGAAAATCCATTCTCTGTATTAGCAGAGAAAGAGCTGATATCTGTCAGTGAACGCCATTGTGATTTTTCCTGCATGTCTCTGCTCTGGCTTCATTTACAGATTGTACAGATATTATTAAATAAGTCTTCAAGAGAGAACATGGGTTTTTGAAAATGAGGATTCGTCTCTGATGTTGTGGTTGCCAGGTAATGGATTAACAAGCTGTCAGTGTGAAATCCATTCATTTCTTCTTATCATTCAGGAAGAGGGTGTCCTGTCACTGTCCACTGGCTTACAGACTTCCACGGGAAGGTGGAGACATCACAGGGACAGCACCAGATTTTATTTATAGGAAATAATATTCTGTTCGTGATGTCTGATCGATCTAGCACCTTTATTATTTTAATCTATGTGCCATTGGCACATTCGTGTGTTTTTTAACAACAGTGTTCATTTGAACGTATGAAATTTCCATCTCATAGCTCCAAAATGATTAAATATTGACAATTTCACAATTTCATATGGTCCAGTCTATGGTTAATTTACTTATGGGTGAATGAAGTGAGAATTTTAGAGCAAGGAGTAAAGGAAAGAAGACGTGTGTGTGTGTGTGTGTGTGTGTGTTTACTGGAGTCGGCTGTGTGCTAGGCCTTGTCCTACACACCAGATATACAGCAAGCCACCAGATAAAACCTTTGCTCTCATGAAATTTATATGCCCCAATGGGAGACAGACAATAAACAAAGATCATTCCAGATAAGTGCTATGGAAAACAGATTATTCCGTGAAAGGAACTACAGCTAGACCTGGGGTGTTGGGGGCAACTTTTTTAGATAGGGTGGCCAGGGAAGGCTGCCTTCAGGATATGAGACTTGAACAGAGACCTGAAAACAGAGACTCAACCTCGCAAGGGACTGTGCTCTGTGTTAATGGATAGCAAATGGGAGGAAAAGTGCTGGGCTGGGCTGAAGAGGAGTAAGGGGGCCAGTATGCCCAGAGCAGAGTGAGCAAAGGGGGCAGGGGTAACAGATGAGGTCAGAGAATTATAGGCCAGCAAGTGAAACCATGGAGGAGTAGCCCGTAAAGAAGAAAGAAAACAAGAAATTTTGTCATCTAAGAAGCCAAACGTTAAAAAGGAAAAAGTAATTCAGGAAGGGGAGAGATCACCTTTGTCAAATGACCTCAGAGGGGTCAGAAGAGGTGAGGGCCTAGAATTGACCACTGGATTAATTTTTGAATGATAATCAATTACTACAGATGGTTATGAAGTAATTGTCCATGAACTTTTTCTCTATTTTTTAAAATGAGGTATAATTTACATATAGAAGAATCTGTCTTTTTTAGTATACAGTTCCTTAAGCTGTTGTTTTTAAGAGAGAGTGTGAGTGGGGGGTGGGGAGGGACAGAGGGAGAGAGAGAGAGAGGATGTCAAGCTAACTCCCCACTGAGCACGGAGCCTGATGTGGGGCTCAGTCTCAGGAGCCTGAGATCATGACCTGAGCCAAAATCAAGAGTCAGACGCTTAACCAACTGAGCCACCCAGGCACCCCCAGTTCCATACGTTTCCAACATTTACAGTTGTGTTATCACCAGTATACCCACAACATAGAATTTTCATGAAACCCCCAATTCTCAGTGCCTCTTTGTGGTGAACACCATCTCCATATCCAGCCATGGATCTGTTTTCTGACCCGCTGGTTTTGCAAGTGTGTCATATATATGGAATTATTTGGTATGTAGCTTCTAAAATCTGCTTGCATTTAGCAGAATGTGAAATTCATCATGTTGTTCCAGGTATCAAGAGTTCCTTTCCATTCACTGTAGTATCCCTTGTGTGCATAAACCTCAGTTTGTTATGCATCCCTGTTGAAGGTTGATTCCAGTTTGGGGAGATTACAAATGAATCCACCATAAATATTCACATAGGATTTTTGTGCGTGTGAACATGGGTTTTCATTTCATTTGTATAAATACCAAGGCAAGGAAATGCTGGGTTATATGGTAATTGCATATTTAAGTTTATAAAAAAAAAAATCTAAACTGTTTTCCAAAGTCATTGAACCATTTTTATTCCCACCAGCAATATACGAGCTCTCCATTGGTTTCACAGTTTTGTTCTTCCTTTCTTTGTTTTAATTTTAGTTATTCTAAAGTGTGGTATATCATTGTGGTTTTAATTTCCATTTCTCTAATGACTAATGATATTAAGCATTTTTCCATGTACTTATCTGCCAGCCTTATTATCTTTCTTTGGTGAACTCTCTCCTCAAATAGTTTGCCCATCTTCTACTTGCGTTGTTTGTTTCCTCATTATTGAGTTATGAATGTTCTTTGTGTGTTCTACGTACCAGGTTTTTTATCAGATAAATGCTTTGCAAAGATTTTCTCCCAGTCTGTGGCTTGTCATTTCCTTCTCTTAATGGTGTTTTTCAAAGCACAGGAGTTTCTATGTTTGATGAAATCCAATATATTATTTTTTCATGAATTAGGCTTTTCCTGTCATACCTAAGAAATCTCTGCCTAACTTACCCAAGTTGACAAAAGTCTTGTCCTATATTTCTTCTAGAAATTTTGTAGGAATCGATTTTACATTTATGACCAGTGGATTTTGTAAGATGGAAGCCATTGGTGACGTGTACTTGAGTGTTAATTTGGGCAAAGACCTAATCAGAATAGGTGAAAAAAAATGGAAGAAAAGAAAATTGAGACCATCTTTATAGATTTGTGCTACAGAGAGTAAGTGAAAATTGAGATTTTAGCTGGAGAGAAACCTTGTAGGTGGAGTAGGATGGTTGGTTATTGTAGGTAAGCAAAATTCAACGCATTGGCTTATGTATCTACAAATTAAAATGGTACAAATTGAGACAAATCAGGGGAGAGCAAATCCAGTGAAACCTCACTGAGTAGTGGGTTAAAAGCTCCAAGCACAGAGACTGGTTATTTAAGATGAAAATAACAGGGTTTCTAGGGCAAGTAAGGATAAACTTCTATGCTTTCTGCATTGGAGCCAGTAAAATGTTTGGCTTGGAAAAAATGAAAAGAGGTGGGAAAAGAATTTCAATTTGACCTTAAACTCAGCAACTTGTCTGGTTGAATCTTTTTCCATGGATTAAGCAAGAGAGAATTAGGGAGTGGGGGCGTCTTTTCCCTGGGCTGAACCTCAATGGGTTTCATATTTCCTGGGATCTCTTAAGATTTCCTTTAAGCAAAGTCTGTTTATACAGTGACCTCAGTGGCTTTGGTACATTCCCTACAGTCCTGGCATTCTCTTTGCCCAGCATCCCAGGAAGTAGGTAATGAGTCAGGGGTGGAGATGACATGCACAGTGGGCAGGATGGAAGAGCAAGCTGGAAGAAAGTTCTTTTCAGATAACCCATTTTTTTTTTAATTAAGAAATATTCAGGCTTTCAAAGGGAAAAGAGAAAGCACATTTAAGAAGTCATAGAATTCCATGGTAGTCAAACTCATTTGTAGGATTTGATTTCTAGAACTAGATTAGATTGCACAAAACAATATTTGGGCTTTCTGAGAGCAGGAGTCCTGATTTTGCTTTCGTAGCCCATCAGACTGACATGGAGATTGCATCTCCATGTAGCTGTGCATCTACTATATGTCCACAATTCAGTTATTGACCCATCAGAAGGAAACATAAGCATTTATTCTTGACATATTTAAAGAATTAGGAAGAAAGTATTGAACTTTCATGGTGGTTTTAATTCTTTTTTTGTTTTCTTGTTTAGACTCTCATAAAAGTCTATTTCCAGCTAGAAGGAAACATGACAGCCAAGGCTAAGATGAACTAAACCTAAAATAATCTATTTCCTTAAAATACCCAATTAAGCATGACAAACCATATTATGGAAACTTTTCATGGACTGGGCTGTAAGTGAAAAATACTATATATAACACATGTATTTTAATGGTCTTTGTGTGCATCCATGTGCCAGCAAAGAACTAAGAAAGGAATGGCTTTCCTCCCCATAGTAATGTGAACAGCTTTTCGTTATAATTTAATAAAACACAAATCCTAGTGGTTAAAGTTCCTAGTTTTCATTTCATTTATGTCAGGACCAATGAAAAAACTAACAATAAGAACAGCATTCATATGACTCTTTAGGTCAACAATGTGTAAATTATATTATGCCTGATTTATACATGAAACTAATAAAGACTCAGCATCCCAAGTTAGTCAATGACATCCCTATTACTGTATATGGATAATAGAGATGAAGTCTTTATCATCCTTCAATAGAGAACAGTTCCAGGTTTCTCTTCTTTGTCTCCTTTCTTGTACAGGATCTTCCGTCATGACTAGGCACAAAACTGGACCTGGCTCATTTTGAGGACATAGAATCAGTCCACTTCTGCCAGTGCAATTAATTATTGCCACATTTTCTCCAAATCCAGTTTAGATCACAATTACACCTTATTTTTTTATCATTTCCTATATACCAGAATGTGCTCAATAATTTGATTCAATTTCTTTTCCTTAATCCCCATAAAGTAAGTAATACTTTTATCCATGTTTTACAGAGGAGAAATGGGTTTGGGGAAGAAAACCACTTTCCAAAGCTCACATACAAATTATGTAAAGAAGTCATGTCTTGGGGCACCTGGGTGGCTCAGTCGGTTAAGTGTCTGCCTTCGGCTCAGGTCATGATCCTGGGGTCCTGGGATCGAGCCCCACGTCAGGTTCCCTCCTCAACGGGGAGTCTGCTTCTCCCTCTCCCTCTGCCTCTCCTGCCCACCCCGCTCTGCTTGTTCTCTTTCTCAAATAAATAAATAACGTCTTTAAATAAAAGACTTCATGTCTTGAACCCAAGCATTCTTGAGGGTAGATTCTTACCCACTAAGTAATTGATACCTACTTAATAAGAAGAGATCCATATTGGGCAAGAAAATTTCCATTAGGGTGACAGGAGGAAGGGCATTCATAGCTGGAAGGGCATTTAGCAATGATTGTCATTTGCGGTCTGTGTTTTCAGAAGACCATTGCTAGATCTTGTGTGGATGCAGGACATGTAGAGGATCATGACCTGAAGCTAAATGTGAGTTTAGCTTCAAGCTAAGATAGCCCAGATATCTTAGAAAAGACACACAGTAGCTATGTACTCCTAGACCACTTGCTCAGATGTACGCTATCCACAACGTTGGCTTTTCAGTTACATTACTATAAGCATCATTGCTTTTAAAGGAATACACAGAATCTTGAGGACCCTAGATACTGTTTCTGCCACCCTTGAACCCCAGAGTCTGTCAAAATAGAGAACTGGGAATGCTCAGTTGACCACTTAAATCCTAATGCAACTTAGCCAAGTCATTATTATTAGTGCATGAAATCAACATGTTTCAGGGACCAAAGTTTCTTTTGTTTTTAAATTAATTAATTATTATTTTTTTTATTTTTTTAACTGGGTTCCATGCCCAATGTGGGGCTTAAACTCACAACCCTGAGATCAAGAGTCGCAGGCTCTACCCACTGAGCCAGTCAGGCACCCCAGAGAACAAAGATTTTCTTTGTAATTTCCAATAATATAATCAAACAGGTATGCAAATGAAAGAGCATTGGTAAAAGGGGAAATTGAGCTACGATATGTTGAATATTTGCTTTAGAGAGGTAACTACAGCAAAATTATCAGGGCTGCAGGAGTTGAGGAGAAGCCTATATATTCATTTGTAAGTATGGTTGTATATCATCTCCTGCTTTTCACCCAGTGCGCATTTACCTTCTGTTCATGTTGTCGGCACTAAGTCATTTTAATGTGAGTTATAGCTATTATTTTATTATAAAATTATTTTATGAAAGCATATAGTGCTAAGCATATATAGACACATTTTTATTATATGGATTATATATATTTCATTATATATTCTTATATAATAATATAGTATAATAATATATATTGTTGTTTGTTAGTTTGATTCAGGATAGAGACATTTTCAGTGTCAGTAAGCTTGTGGGGAAGTCATTCCTCACGGTAGACATTCAGATAATTTTTGGTTCTTGCTCAGACACAGACCTTTTGTTATTAAATACATCAAAGCTTTGCTTCCAGGAAGGATAATCTTCTCAGTTGTTCCCTCTCTGAGTCAGAATTTGAATGCTTTTCTCATTGAAAGTGATTACTATAGATTAATAAAGAGAAAAACGCACCTTTCTCTCTCCTTTCTTCCTTCCCTCCCTCCCTCTCTCCTCCTTGCTCTCCTTTTCTCCTTCATAACTCCTCCCTCCAGTACTTGTACTTCAGGAAAATAAATCTTTGGCAAAAGAGAAAATGAGCAATTGTTCTTTGGCGTATTGTTTGTGACTCCATAGATACACATTTGTAACATTAAATATTTATAGCATTAACACAACAGGACACATTTTCCCCTCAGTTTCTTTTTTTCCCTGAATTCCAAGAGGAGCATTGACATTAAATCTCTGCTTTGGAAAGAAGCAACCACTCCAAAAAATATGCTAACCATTACCCCTTTGTTTGCATTCTACTCAATGGCTTACATAAATATTCAAGATTCACTGAGAGTGTGTACAATGAAGTGCTTGGCATTTGCTTAGGTGCTCCCCACATTCCTTAGGGGACCAGACCACACTCACTCCACACTCCAACACTCTGGGCTACTTCCGCCCAAAGAGGAGATGTTAGTAAGACAAGAGAAGTGGGCTGCTTGAAATGCTCAGAACATGGTTGTGAGGGAGCACAAAACAGAAATGTCTCTGCTTATGCAAGGCATGAATTGAAGAGTTTTAAGGGAGAAGACAGGACTATTTATATTTGAATCAACTCTCCAAGGGTATGCTTGGGTAAACTTTCTGGAAAAATAAAGAATAGCATCTCATATTTTAAAGAAATTCTGCTATATTTATTGAATCTTACATTTCTTAAAATTATCATATGCATTTACACATGTGCTGATTTTCAAGTTTTCCTAATTGGGTCTCTTACTGGTAGCACTTGAAGGCTATTGGTCCTGTTCTTCATCCTTCCATTTCCACCCTCTCACACCCTCTCATTATCATACTAAGGAATATAAATTTTCAGTGTATATACCAGTATTTCCCCAAAACACATTCCAACAAAAGGTAGTTTCATCTGGTTTGATAGGTGTTTCTCAAAATTAAGGATTCCATTTCAAAAGTGTTTAGAAGAATTCTGGATTAAATACAAGTTAACAGGCTTCTTTTTTGGTTTGTTTGTTTAAAGGAAAAAAATCAACATCATTTTTATGGTGACCTGTAAATGATTCAAATCTCCTTGACAAAGTTAGCAACTCCCTTAATTATGAATTCACTACACGGAGATAAAAGTGTTTAACAGGGAATATATTTAAAACAAGCTATCCACTAATGCTTCAGTATCATGGATTTATGGTTAATAAACATATTTTACTTATGTAAATTACATGATTTCAAGAGAAGAAGCCAATGGAGAATAACCCTTCCCCATCATCTGTGACAGTGGGATGTGGTTATCAAATACTGTTGCCATGGGACTTGGATGTACCACAAGATGCTTCAGTTCCAGCCTGGAGCTTCTGGGGACTCCACGACTAGCTCTGACAGCTTTGACTGGGTCACAAGCACCAATCTTAGAGGTAAAGTTCCTAAAAATGACTCAGCTCAAGGAAATCGTTAGCACTTCCAAGTCATGAAATAGTATTTTTGTCCTGTGAGAAAACATGTCCTCATTGTTTTCTTTTTCTTTTAAGAATTTTCTTTATATCAAAGCGTATTTTATCAAAGTGAGTATTACAAATACAGTCTGTTTTTAAGGCAAAAGAAGTGTTAAAAGGCTTACAACAACAGCAACTAAAAAAGTGAGGTCTCTGCATTACCTGGTCATGCCCCCAGTCCCAGAACCATGTTAAACTCATTTGCTATTTCTTCTGGTGTATTTTGCCATATATCTACATAATATGCTCATGTTGCTAATTCCTAATTCGTTCTTTTTTAATTGAAGTATAATTAACATTAGTTTCAGGTGTACAATATAGTGATTCAATAATTCTATACATTTCTCAGTTAATTTGGCAAGTTTCTTTACAACGAATTTCTCAGAACCTTCCATGAGTGTGTACATTACAAAGCTCCAAGAAAGAAATCCCATAAGCATTCATTTTTTTTTCTTTCTTCAGAAAACCTTTGGCAGGGCATTTTTTAAGTCTCAGTCCAGACAGGCACTAGACTTGCCAGCTCAGCTGAATATTCTAGAACCAACTTGCAGTCTTAGCTCAAGTGTAGGCAAAGAGTCATGGAGTATGTCTCCCTCTTCTACTCAGTGATAGTACAGACAACCAGAGGTATTTCTTTTGTTTCATCTTCCTAGCTCCCAGTACCTATTCTGCAATATTTCAAAAGGGCAATGACCTAAAAATTGTCTGTTATCATCTCAGCCACTCATTAGAATGAGATTAGCATTATATGTTGTAAAGAAATATAAAAGTTAATATAAAAGAAGTTCTTAGAATTTGCATGAATGTTTTATATAAATGACCCAAATAAAAATCCTTTTGTCACCTCTTCAACTGAGCCAGAGTCCCAACTATTTTGAAGGACATGTCTTTGATGCCAGGTGATCTGTAGCAAAAAGGAGAAACATGGAAGCACCTGCATTGAGCATGTGGCCTGAACCAGGAAGCAAACGCCAAGGAAGATCCATCCAGGGAGGTTATGAGAACTCTGTTGGGTGGTAGAGAACACTCTTCTCTCCTGCTATTCCTTACAAAACATGTGTACATAATAGAGGCACATGAATGCATGCTGGTAGTTTTTGATGGATAATCACCAAAAGGCTAAAATAACACAATATCCAGTCTGTCAACAGAACACATTGGTGTGTGTGTGTGTGTGTGTATAAATATATATATATATTTTTTTAATTTTGTCATTCAAGAGTTTGTTCACTAAACTGCTTAAAACAACTGGTTAGCTCATTTCCCCAGTAAAGAGGGTTTTTTTTTTTATCAAATTAATGAATTCACAGTGTCTTCTTTTCACACTGAAGAACAAAATAGACACAATGCCTTAAGACACGAAACAGAACATTCCTTAAGCAGTTTCCTGCTCATAGTGCACTATTAAGGCCTTGTATTTGTTAACTTATGACAACTACTAGTCTATGTGAGGGACACAGAAAGATGTGGAATCTCTAAGTAGAGGAATGGAAGAGCTCGAGAAATTCAAATTCTTTATTGACAGTTGACAGACACTAATGACTTTACTGAGCTTAGTTGAAAGTTACTTGGTAAGAATAAAAAAATTGCCTTTCTTATTTGCTGACATATTTTAAGGACCTGTCAGGTACACAGAATTGGATGAATCCTAATTCTTCATTTATGACAGGTTTTTGTTGAACCATGCATGGTGCTATTTGTTTGATTGTTTTAATAATATATTGAAAACCTGTGAACCCACCATTCTACATGGAGACTAAACATATAAATCATTGACCTTTATGCGGTCCTCCTATTCTCTCACTCCACCCTAGTTTCTATAAATCTGTTGGTGAAAATGCGTCTTTGATGTGACATGCACAGTTTTCATGTAACATGGGTTCATGCAGCACATAGGTCTTCTCTTTTCAATGAATATCTTGTCATGTCTTTATACACTATACAACCACTTGGAAAGATCATTTCTAAGTCCTGTCATTCTTGGTCTAGACATTTAGTAGCGTCCACCAGCAGGTAGTAATGATACCACCAACTTCTAGAGAGTAATACCTAGTTCGCAAACCATGTAAAGAAAGAGCGCTCACAAATTTCCACCAGTTCTGTAAGGGCACCATGATTCATGCCACAGGAGGGATTAAGAATGTCAGAACCAGAATCTTACTCCGGCTGTTACGCTTTTTCCTTGACATGGAGTCTAAGATACAGCAGTCGTCCACTGAAGTCATCCAGGCTTGTACTGCTCCTGTCCAGCACTGCAGGGACTAGAGCAAAGCCCTCTTTCTTCTTTCATTAAGTTGACCTCTATGGTAGATGATGGGACATCTATTTTGACGTCTGTCTGTCCAGACTTGAAAAATGATGTGCTTAATCAAAGGTAATTGTGGCCATTGTTTTCTCTTCTGTTCTGAAATCTTTGTGTGATTCTGCAAAGACTTGTATGGGAGCCCAAAACCTGTTGGCAGTGGGCTCGTTTTCAAAGTGAAAACAAATGCTTATCCCTGTTTCCCCCGCAGCTGTCTTTTCTGAAATTGTGTTGTGCTACCTCCTTGATTATAGACTTTAAAAAATCCAGGCAAAGAGTCTAGTTGGGGAGTAACCTTGAAGGGTATGATTTCTTGAATTCAGACATTTATCAGCCGTCCTCTTATATGTATTATTTTGTACTGAGATAGTTCAGGTCCAATAAAACCACAAGCATTTGGCCTGGAAACGAAGGGAGGTGTATCTGAATTGATGAAAAGAGATATGGATTATGAACTATTTTTAACCTTGGTTTTATTGTTCTCCAAGTCCCCAGTCATTGGAGCAAGTTGAACAAAGTGTTGCCTAGTAGTTGTCTTTACGTGACTCTTCTTAGTTAATAGCTAATAATGATTTGTAATTAGCAAATAATTTAAATGTAAATAGATTCTTCCACACTGCCTACCAATGCCTGAAAACAATCTGTTCTCTTAAATAGCCTAGAAATTATCCAGGCAGTCTTGATACTGTTAATTTGCTTGGTTAAAAAAAAAGAAATTCTAGATAAGAAGTACAAAAGGAACTTTAGCTCTACCTCTATTTGAATTATAACACATTTCCAGTAGTATAGTCCAAGTTTCTGAGGCTTTACAGGCCACTGGTGTAGCAGTCAACAACAACTCATTTTCCAAGAAAATGAGTCTTGGAAAAGAATTCAGAACGTACCTCAGTAAGTCACTAGATGCCCCAGGAAAATACTTAAGCCTAGTAACTTCTTCAAACCTCCTTACAATTTCCTATGACAGTGCCTTCAAACTGGAGGATGAAGAAACCTGTTAAAAAGAAAGGCATTCAGAAATTATTAACCTGGATGAGAAAAAATAGAGAAGGGGCTTTGAGGTATTGAGGTAGCAGAGACCATAACAGTGGGAGTATGCAGGGGTAGGGAGAGCGGTAGCAAGACTTCAGAGAGGGGATGGTGGGCTTCTGTGAAATATTATGTGTGGAATTGACAGAAGGTGAGAGGTGAGAAATGGAAGATGCTTTAGAAGTGACTCCATCATTTGTCAAATCCTTGTCAATCCTCACAAAGTGGACCCAGAGAGAAAATAAAGATGGTTCAGCCTTCAATTTATCACACACCTGGGGTGGGGGAATCCCAAAAATTCAACATGTTTCAGCCTAATGAGTGATCACTTTATTAATTTTGTAGAAAAAATCTGGACATTGACACACTGATACTAGAATTTTTTTTTAAAGATTTTATTTATTTATTTGAGAGAGAAAGAGAGAGAGAGCACATGACGGTGGGGGGGAGGGTCAGAGGGAGAAGCAGACTCCCCGCTGAGCAGGGAGCCCGATGAGGGACTTGATCCTGGGACTCCAGGATCATGACCTGAGCCGAAGGCAGTCGCTTAACCAACTGAGCCACCCAGGCACCCTGATATTAGAATTTATATATAAATAAAGATCTAACTTTTTTCCAAGCCTTGTCTTATTTTGATATTCATCTCACAAGAATAAAAAAAAATGCACTCATAAAAGATATATTTCTAAAGCATGGTAAACTTTCTACTTAATTCATTATCACTTATTCATCAGGATTCACCAGGATTTCCACTCCTGCTACCCTGTTTCCCTGGTGGATTTCTACTCAAGATTCTAGAACCAATATCAATACCGTTAGGATTTTATTTCTGCAAACTTTCCTATCAGTTGGACTAATTGAGCTAACTGAATATCCCCTCATCACCATTTCCCTGGTATTTGCTAAACCTCAGTTATAATATTTATCACATCTATATTACTATATTTGGCTTATTTTAACTTTCTTAAATCTAATACATTGGGGCACCTGGGTGGCTCAGTCGTTAAGCATCTGCCTTCGGCTCAGGTCATGATCCCAGTGTCCTGGGGTCGAGCCCCACATCAGGCTCTCTGCTCAGCCACGGGCCTGCTTCTCCCTCTCCCACTCCCTCTGCTTGTGATCCTTCTCTCACTGTGTCTCTCTCTGTCAAATAAATAAAATCTTAAAAAAAAAAAATCTAATACATTGACATGATTTACACATTTAAGTGACCCTCTTCTCACTTTATTAACAACTAGGCAGACCATTTAGTGAGTCTTCATAATTGCCCCTTGTATCTTGTTTGTCCTACCAACATTTATTTCTGAACTTATAAACAAACTCAAATATATTCTTATTTTTCCTCCTTCCCCATCACCCATCAGAAGATATACCATACTTTTTACATGGTTCAGTTTCTTGCATCTTCACTTAATATCCCCAAAAGATATTTCCATGTCAATCTATAAAAGAGATTTCTCATTTTTATTTTCAACTGTATGTTATTATATAGAATGCACCATGGTTTATTTGACTTGTCCACTATGGATGAATATTAAGTTGTTTCCAATTTTTTGCTATGAGAAACAGTACTGCAAAAATTGCTTTGTAAATGTGGTCTCACATGTGTGAAATGTGTATTTATTTTACTACTGATAAATATTTCCAGATTGCTCTCCATCAGGTTTGTAAGAATATGCAGTCCTACCAGAAACTAAGTCCTGATTCTGTGGCCTTGTGAAAAGAATGGTATTCAATTTCTGCATTTTTGCTAATTCAATGTGTGAATATTGGTATCTTATCCACATTAATCTTAATAAAAATAAGATTAAACATCTAGCATTTCTTTTTCTTAAAAATCTAGCTGTCAGTTTTCTTTTGGACTATTGACCTTTCCTTTTCAATTTCTAGGAGCTTTTGTTTGATATATTAGGAAGAATTGTTAAATTTTACCTGTGATGTAGGCTGCAAAACGTTTTACCAGTATATCACTGTCATTGATTTTGTTTTGTTTTGTTTTAAGTAGGCTCTACACCCAGCGTGGAGCCCAGCGTGGGGCTTGAACTCAGGACCCTGAGATCAAGACCTAAGCTGAAATCAAGAGTCAGATGCTTAACCAACTGACTGAGCCAGCCAGGTGCTCCTCTGTCATTGTTTCTTTACAAGATGCTAGCTTGGGTTCTTTCCCTATTGTTGTTGTTTGCCTCTAGAAGTTTTTAAATACTTAAATATTCAAATTTATCAATATTTTCTTTTATAGCTTGTAAATTCTGTCATAGATTAAAGGTCTTCTCTACTCCAGGTTTATAACAAATTATTACTTGTTTTCTTCTAGTCATTCTGCTTCTTCTTTTTTTTCCCTTTATACATTTGATTCTTTGGGAATTCAGCCAAATATGAGTTCTGAATGTGGGCTAACCCATTTTTTTTAATTAGTTCATCTTTTCCATCTTTCCCACACAGATTTTGAGACTCTCTCTGTATTTTATACAAAACTGCCCCCATTGCATCAGTTCTATTTCTTTTTTTAAAAAGATTTTATATATTTATTTGACAGAGAGAGAGCACAAGCAGGGGGAGTGGCAGAGGGAGAGGGAGAAGCAGACTCTCTGCTGAGCAGGGAGCCTGATGTGGGGCTTGATCCCAGGACCCTGGGATCATGACTTGAGCCAAAGGCAGACACTTAACTGACTGAGTCACCCAGGAGCCCCTACATCAAGGTCTATTTCTGGACATCTGTTTTACTGGTTTGTCTATGCAGACATCATTACTACACTGCTTTAATTATTAAGGCTTTGTGTTCAATTTTAGTATTTAGCAAGACTGGCCTCCATTTCCCACTGCATCACTTCTATTTCAGTGATTCTCTGAAATTCTAAAACTTTTAAGGAATTTGCTAGTGAAAACAAACACACAATGAGTAATATTTTACTGGAATCACATTAGTTTCATAAATTAACTTAAGGAGACCTGATAGATGTTCGCCATGCTGCATCTGCCAAGACTAGAACACAGCGTGCCTTCTCATGTTTTCACTTCCCTTTTTTGCTCCTTACCTAGGTCTTCCATGTTGTTTTCAATTTATTTCTCCTTACAGCCTTTAACTGCATACCAAATTTATATATGAATTCCTGATTTAATCTAATAAATTTTGTGTCCTAATTTATTAACTATGCATGTAGCTTTATTCTCTTGGTAATTTCAAATAGCCTGGAGGATAGTCCCTCCACAATAACCCTAAGTATTAGAGCTGAAACTAGTAGTTTGCCTTGCTCTTGAATTTAGTGTGACTATGTCTAATGGTTTCCACTAGTGGGTTTTTAATGCTGAGATGGAAGTATAATTTAACATGTTAAGAAATGGCTAAGTGTTGGAAAGAAGGAAGGAGGAAGAAAGGAAGGAAGGAAGGAAGGAAGGAAGGAAGGAAGGAAGGAAGGAAGGAAGGAAGGAAGGAAAGGAGAAAAGAGAAAAAAAGAGGCAGAAATGGTTGAGTGCTTTGAAACCAAAAATGGTTTTTGAAATTTTTCAAATTCTTTTTCAGCATATACAAAGATACTCATGATTTTTTTTTCTTAGATCTATTAATATGATTAAAAAGTTTGGAAGCTTTGCTTCTTTTCCTATTTTCTGGACCAGTTTAAATGGCACTGGCAACATCTGCTCTTAAAAGTTTTGGTAGAATTCAACACTAAACTGTTCTGGTCTGGGATGTTTGAGAAGCTAGCTTCTTGATGGGCTTCCCTATCTTCTATAGAAATATGTGGAAATTGTACTGTTTATAACTTAAAAGATTGGATCCATTTTAATAAGGCTTCTATGTCATTGTAAAGGGTTTGGAAAAAGTTGGCTCAACATTATTTCTTAAATGTCATTAGATTTGATGATTATTTCTACATAAAAATATGTGCTTGATTGGCATTTTTTCCACTTCCCTCACCCCAAACCCCATCTCCATCTGTTTATTCCTTTTATTTTTAAATTTTATTTTATTATGTTATGTTAATCACCACACATTACAACATTAGTTTTTGATGTAGTGTTCCATGATCCATTGTTTGCATATAACACCCAGTGCTCCATTCAATATGTGCCTTCTTTAATACCCATCACCAGGCTAACCCATCCCCCCACTGCCCTCCCCTCTAGAACCCTCAGTTTGTTTCTCAGAGTCCAGAGTCTCTCATGGTTCATCTCCCCTCCGATTCCCCCCTCCTTCATTTTTCCCTTCTTACTATCTTCTTCTTCTTTTTTTTTTTTAACATATAATGTATTATTTGTTTCAGAGGTACAGGTCTGTGATTCATCAGTCTTACACAATTCACAGCGCTCACCATGGCACATACCCTCCCCAATATCTATCACCCAGCCACCCCATCCCTCCCACCCCCCACCACTCCAGCAACCCTCAGTTTGTTTCCTGAGATTAAGAATTCCTCATATCAGTGAGATCATATGATACATGTCTCTCTCTGATTGACTTATTCCGCTTAGCATAATACCCTCTAGTTCCATCCACGTCATTGCAAATGGCAAGATTTGGGGGGTTTTTTGATGGCTGCATAATATTCCATTGAATATAGATATACCACCTCTTCTTTATCCATTCATCTGTTGATGGACATCTTGGGTCTTTCCATAATTTGGCTATTGTGGAAATTGCTGCTATAAACATTGGGATGCACATGTCCCTTCGTATCACTACATTTGTATCTTTGGGGTAAATACCCAGTAGTGCAATTGTTGGATCGTATGGTAGCTCTATTTTCAACTTTTGAGGAACCTCCATACTGTTTTCCAGAGTGGCTGCACCAGCTTCCATTCCCACCAACAGTGTAGGAGGGTTCCCCTTTCTCCGCATCCCCGCCAACATCTGTCATTTCCTGACTTGTTAATTTTAGCCATTCTGACTGGTGTGAGGTGGTATCTCATCGAGGTTTTGATTTGGATTTCCCTGATGCCAAGCGATGTTGAGCACTTTTTCATGTGTCTGTTGGCCATTTGGATGTCTTCTTTGGAAAAATGTCTGTTCATGTCTTCTGCCCATTTCTTGATTGGATCATTTGTTCTTTGGGTGTTGAGTTTGATAAGTTCTTTATAGATTTTGGATACTAGTCCTTTATCTGATATGTCATTTGCAAATATCTTCTCCCATTCTGTCAGTTGTCTTTTGGTTTTGTTGACTGTTTCCTTTGCTGTGCAAAAGGTTTTTATCTTGATGAAGTCCCAATAGTTCATTTTTGCCCTCGCTTCCCTTGCCTTCGGCGATGTTTCTAGGAAGAAGTTGCTGCATCTGAGGTCGAAGAGGTTGCTGCCTGTGTTCTCCTCTAGGATTTTGAGGGACTCCTGTCTCACATTGAGGTCTTTCAACCATTTGGAGTGTATTTTTGTGTGTGGTATAAGGAAATGGTCCAGTTTCATTCTGCATGTGGCTATCCAATTTTCCCAACACCATTTATTGAAGAGACAGTCTTTGTTCCATTGGACATTCTTTCCTGCTTTGTCAAAGATGAGTTGACCATAGAGTTGAGGGTCCATTTCTGGGCTCTCAATTCTGTTCCATTAATCTATGCGTCTGTTTTTGTGCCAGTACCATACTAGCTTGATGATGACAGCTTTGTAATAGAGCTGGAGGTCCGGGATTGTGATGCCGCCGGCTTTGCTTTTCTTTTTCAACATTCCTCTGGCTATTCGGGGTCTTTTCTGGTTCCATACAAATTTTAAGATTATTTGTTCCATTTCTTTAAAAAAAGTTGATAGGGATTGCATTAAATATGTAGATTGCTCTAGGTAGCATTGACATCTTCACAATATTTGTTCTTCCAATCCATGAGCATGGAACGTTTTTCCATTTCTTTGTGTCTTCCTCAATTTCTTTCATGAGTATTTTATAGTTTTCTGAGTACAGATCCTTTGCCTTTTTGGTTAGATTTATTCCTAGGTATCTTATGGTTTTGGGTGCAATTGTAAATGGGATCAACTCCTTAATTTCTCTTTCTTCTATCTTGTTGTTGGTGTATAGAAATGCAACTGATTTCTGTGCATTGATTTTATATCCTGCCACTTTACTGAATTCCTGTATGAGTTCTAGCAGTTTTGGTGTGGAGTCTTTTGGGTTTTCCACATAAAGTATCATATCATCTGCAAAGAGTGAGAGTTTGACTTCTTCTTTGCCGATTTGGATGCCTTTTATTTCTTTTTGTTGTCTGATTGCTGTGGCTAAGACTTCTAGTACTATGTTGAATAGCAGTGGTGATAGTGGCCATCCCTGCCGTGTTCCTGACCTTAGGGGGAAAGCTCTCAGTTTTTTCCCATTGAGAATGATATTCGCTGTAGGTTTTTCATAGATGGCTTTTATGATATTGAGGTATGTACCCTCTATCCCTACACTGTGAAGAGTTTTATCTTTTTTTATTTTTATTTATTTTGACAGAGAGAGAGGGAACACAAGAAGGGAGAGTGGGAGAGGAAGAAGCAGGCCTTCCGCTAAGCAGGGAGCCCAATGTGGGGCTTGATCCCAGACCCTGGGATCATGACCTGAGCCAAAGGCAGATGCTTAATGACTGAGCCACCCAGGCGCCCCTACACTGTGAAGAGTTTTAATCAAGAAAGGATGATGTACTTTGTCAAATGCTTTTTCTGCATCTATTGAGAGGATCATATGGTTCTTGTTCTTTCTTTTATTAATGTACTGTATCACATTGATTGATTTGCAGATGTTGAACCAACCTTGCAGCCCAGGGATAAATCCCACTTGGTCGTGGTGAATAATCCTTTTAATGTACTGTTGGATCCTATTGGCTAGTATTTTGTTGAGAATTTTTGCATCCATGTTCATCAGGGATATTGCTCTGTAATTCTCCTTTTTGATGGGGTCTTTGTCTGATTTTGGGATCAAGGTAATGCTGGCCTCATAAAATGAGTTGGGAAATTTTCCTTCCATTTCTATTTTTTTGGAACAGTTTCAGAAGAATAGGTATTAATTCTTCTTTAAATGTTTGGTAGAATCCCCCTGGGAAGCCATCTGGCCCTGGGCTTTTGTTTTTTGGGAGATTTTTGATGACTGCTTCAATTTCCTTCGTGGTTATAGGTCTGTTCAGGTTTTCAATTTCTTCCTGGTTCAGTTTTGGCAGTTGATACATCTCTAGGAATGCATCCATTTCTTCCAGATTATCTAATATGCTGGCATATGGTTGCTCATAATATGTTCTTATAATTGTTTGTATTTCTTTGGTGTTGGTTGTGATCTCTCCTCTTTTGTCATGATTTTATTTATTGGGGTCCTTTCTCTTTTCTTTTTGATAAGTCTGGCCAGGGGTTTATCAATCTTATTAATCAGCTCCTAGTTTCATTGATCTGTTCTACTGTTCTTTTGGTTTCTATTTCATTGATTTCTGCTCTGATCTTTATTATTTCTCTTCTCCTGCTGGGTTTAGGCTTTATTTGCTGTTCTTTCTCCAGCTCCTTTAAGTGTAGGGTTAGGTTGTGTATTTGAGACCTTTCTTGTTTCTTGAGAAAGGCTTCTATTGCTATATACTTTCCTCTTAGGACTGCTTTTGCTGCATCCCAAAGATTTTGAACAGTTGTGTTTTCATTTTCATCTTCATTTGTTTCCATGATTTTTTTTTTAATTCTTCTTTAATTTCCTGGTTGACCCATTCATTCTTTAGTAGGATGCTCTTTAACCTCCATGTATTAACCTCCATGCATTCTTTCCGACTTTCTTCTTGTAATTGAGTTCTAGTTTCAAAGCACTGTGGTCTGAAAATAGGCAGGGAATGATCCCAATATTTTGGTACAGATTGAGACCCGATTTGTGACCTAGGATGTGATCTATTCTGGAGAAAGTTCTATGGGCATTAGAGAAGAATATGTATTCTGTTGCTTTGGGATGGAATGTTCTGAATATATCTGTATATCTGTGAAGTCCATTTGGTTCAGTGTGTCATTTAAAGTCTTTATTTCCTTGTTGATCTTTTGCTTAGATGATCAGTCCATTTCAGTGAGGGGGGTGTTCAAGTCCCCTACTATTATTCTATTGTTGTCAATGTTTTTCTTTGATTTTGTTATTAATTGGCTTATATAATTGGCTGCTCCCATGTGAGGGGCATAGATATTTATAATTGTTAGATCTTCTTGTTGGCTAGACCCTTTAAGTATGATATAGTGTCCTTCCTCATCGCTTATTTTAGTCTTTGGTTTAAAATATAATTTGTCTGATATAAGGATTGCCACCCTAACTTTCTTTTGATGTCCATTAGCATAGTAAATGGTTTTCCACCCCCTCACTTTCAATCTGGAGCTGTCTTTGGGCCTAAAATGAGTCTCTAGCAGACAGCATATTGATGGGTCTTGTTTTTTCATCCAATCTGATACCCTGTGTCTTTTGATTGGGGCATTTAGCCCATTTACATTCAGGGTAACTACTGAAAGATATGAATTTAGTGCCACTTTATTGCCTGTAAGGTGATTGTTACTGTATCTTGTCTCTGTTCCTTTCTGGTCTATGTTACTTTTAGGCTCTCTCTTTGCTTAGAGGACCCCTTTTAATATTTCTTGTAGTGCCAGTTTCGTGTTTGCAAATTCTTTTAGTTTTTGTTTGTCCTGGAAGTTTTTATCTCTCCTTCTATTTTCTTTTTCTTTTTCTTTTTTTAAAGATTTTATTTATTTATTTGAGAAAGAGAGAATGAGAGAGAGCACATGAGAGGGGGGAGGGTCAGAGGGAGAAGCAGATTCCCTTCCGAGGAGGGAGCCCAATGCGGGACTCGATCCAGGGACTCCAGGATCATGACCTGAGCCGAAGGCAGTCGCTTAACCAACTGAGCCACCCAGGCGCCCTCTCCTTCTATTTTCAATGACAGCCTAGCTGGATATAGTATTCTTGGCTGCATATTTTTCTCATTTAGTGCTCTGAATATATCATGCCAGTCCTTTTTGGCCTGCCAGGTCTCTGTGGATAGGTCTGTTGCCAATCTAATGTTTCTACCATTGTACATTACAGATCTCCTCCCGAGCTGTTTTCAGGATTTTCTCTTTGTCTCTGAGACTTGCAAGTTTTTATTAGATGTTGGGGTGTTGACCTATTTTTATTGATTTTAAGGGGAGCTCTCTGTGTCTCCTGGATTTTGATGCCTGTTTCCTTCCCCAAATTAGGGACGTTTTCTGCTATAATTTGCTCCAATATACCTTCTGCCCCTCTCTCTCTTTCTTCTTCTGCGATCCCAATTATTCTAATATTGTTTCATCTTATGGTATCACTTATCTCTTGAATTCTGCCCTCGTGGTGTGGTAGTTGTTTATCTCTTTTTCTCAACTTCTTTATTCTCCATCATTTGGTCTTCTATATCACTAATTCTCTCTTCTGCCTCATTTATCCTAGCAGTTAAAGCCTCCATTTTTTATTGCACCTCATTAATAGCCTTTTTGATTTTGACTTGGTTAGATTTTAGTTCTTTTATTTCTCCAGAAAGGGTTTCTCTAGTATCTTCCATGCTTTTTTGCAAGTCCAGCTAGTATCTTTAAAATCATCATTCTGAACTCTAGTTCTGACATTTTACTAATGTCCGTATTGATTAGGTCCCTGGCAGTTGGTACTGCTTCTTGTTCTTTTTTTTGAGATGAGTTTTTCCATCTTGTCATTTTGTCCAGAGGAGAATAGATGAATGAGAGAACAAAATGCTGACAGGGTAACAACGACTCCAGAAAAATATACATTTAACAAATCATAAGAGACCTGAAACCGAGGGAAAATAAAGGGAAAGAAAGAAAGAAAAAAAAAAAAGAATACGCTCAAATACAATCAGGCTGGTGAATAGATCAGTGCCACACACTAGATTTTGGGTGTATGAAAATTATACAAATTTCAAAAATGAAAATTATAAAAGATTTTATAACAGGAATTGATAAGAAGTTGGTTGAAAACAGAAAGAAGAGAAATTTTTTAAAAAATGGGAGAGAATGTGATCAGGCAGGAGACTAGAACAAAGCCACACACTAGAGACTTAGGGTATATTTTGGTCTGTTAGAAGAAACTGTATCCCAAAATTTTAAAGAGAGAACAACATATATATATATATATATATATATATATATATATATATATATATATA
>NW_023270709.1:23976562-24015558 GCF_011800145.1 Mirounga leonina | reverse complement strand
ATATATATATATATATATATATATATATATATATATATATATATATACCAAAAATAAGGTTAACTACAATGAAGGGATAGAATATGACTCTAAAAAATGAAAAATAAAAAAGATTTTTGAAAAAGGGATTAACAAGATGTTGGTTGAAAAAGGGAAAAAGAAGAATTAAAAAAAAGAAAATAGAAAAAGAAAAAAGAAAATTAAAAAAATTAACTTTGAAAGACTAAAAAATCAGGAGAAAAAAAGCCATGAATTCTATGTGCTGTATTTCCCTAGTGTTGGAATTCTGCCATTCTCATTTATTGGTAAACTTGGTCTTGGCTGGATGGTCTTACAGATCTTCTGGGGGAGGGACCTGTTGCAATGGTTCTCAAATGTCTTTGCCGGAGGCGGAATTGCCCCACCCTTGCCCCCTCCCGGCTAAGTAATCTGCTCGGGCTTGCTCTCCGGAGCTCTTATTCCCTGCAAGCTTTCCGTACAGCTTTGGAGGCTGAGAGTGAAAATGGCGGCCTCCCAATCTCTGCCCCGGAGTAGCCAAGAACTCGGGACCCCACTCCTCAGTGCACCCCCAGAGAAAAGCAGTCAATCACTCCCGTCTCCCCAATCTCCAGCCACACTCCATGCTCACCGGACTGTCATTGAGCATTTCTATCTCTGGCACACGACCCTGGTTAGAGTCTCCAAACCCAGCAGATACCTGCAGTGCGCTCCCATGCTGCTCCTCCTGGGGGAGGAAGAGGAGTCTCCCCGGAACTGCCGCTTGTTGGGTCCCTGCTGGAGGAGCAGTGGCCCCACTGTGTCACGGCTCACGGTTTATGGCAACCCCAAGCTTAGAGCCCACTCCTTGGCTCCATCTCTGCAGCCGGCTTCCCCGCTCAGATCCCTGGGAGCTCTGCGGCACTCAGGCACCCCTGGTCTTTCTGTGACCCCGAGGGTCCTGAGACCACACTGTCCCAGCGAGGATTCCACCCCCCACTTAGACACTGGAGCGACATCCCTCGGTGGAGCAGACTTCTAAAAGTTCCGATTTTGTGCTCCACTGCTCTATCACTTGCTGGTAGTGGCTGATGGAGGCCCCCTCCCCTGCTGTCTATCTTCCTGTATATCACCTTGGATTCACTTCTCCCCACATCCTACCTTCTAGAAAGTGGTCGCTTTTCTGTTCAGAGAGTTGCTGCTATTCTTTTGTTTGATCTCCTGTTGAGTTTGTAGGTGTTCAGAATGATTTGATCCCTATCTAGCTGAATTCCTGGGACCAGACAAAATTTAGGTCTCCTACTCCTCTGCCATCTTGCTCTTCCCCTCCATCTGTTTATTCTTAACTAGGTTAGTTTGTAGTGTATTTTTTTTCAAAAAATTATTATTAATTTTTTATTCTACAAATTTTCTGTTTTCTAACTTATTTATATCTGCTTGTATCTATTTACTCCTTTCTTTTTTCTCCCTTTATTCTTTCATTTGGATCAATTTTTCTTTTTTAAAATTTCTGATTCAGATGTGTACTAATGTATTTTAATTGATGTATTTAAATTTTTCTTTTTTAAAATTTCTGATTCAGATGTGTACTAATGTATTTTAATTGATGTATTTAATGTTACACATTTTCCTTTGAGTGTGGTATTTGATGTATGTCATAGGTTCTTATAGGTAGTTTTCATTATTGATATTTTGTCAATATTCTGCATATCCAGCTTGAATTACCTTTCACTCAAGAGTTGTTTAAAGGAGACTATTTAAATTTTCCCATGTATAGGTGACCTTTTTCATGTTTTGCTATTTTTTAATTCCATTATGATTAGAAATGTTATTGTTTTAAACAGAATGTTTGTATCCAAAATTCATACATTGAAGCACTAATTCCCAATGTAATGGTGTTTGCAGGTGGGAGCTTTGGGATATAATTAGGTTTAAATGAGGTCATGAAGGTGGGGTTTTTCTGATGGGATTACTGCCCTTATAAGAAAAGGCCAGAAAGCTTGCTGTCCCTCTATCATGAGGACACAGAGGAGGCAACCATCTGCAAGCCAGGAGGAAGCCTGGCTCCTTGATCTTGGACTTCCAGCCTCCAGAACCGTGAGAAATAAATGTTTGTTGTTTAAGCTACTCTGTCTATGGTGTATATTATAGCAGTCCTCATTGACTAAGACAGTTGTCTTCCATATTTTTTGAAATGTATTAAGATTTTTCATATGGCATAATGTATGGTAAACCTTTATGATGTTTCTATAGGAACTGAAATGTATATTCTCTATTTCAGACTGTGGAGTTTAATATATCAATCACAAGAACCTTACTAGTTACATACTATAAATTTTCTACACCTTGTCTACTTGATTTGATCTGGCATGCACTGAGAGAAGTGAGTTAAGATTTCCTACTTCATGTGTGTACTGTCTCTTTTTTCCTTGTATTGCCTCTTTTGTGGCCTTGCCTGTTATGCCCTTCTTATTAATTCTAATAATCCACCTGTATATTATTTTTTTAAATACAGAGTCAAATCACCAGTGAATAATAAAAAGTTGTTATCTTTTTTTTTTAATACTTGTAGTTCTTTTTCTTTGTCCTTTATTGGCTATGTCTTGAAAAAGATGATTCTGGGCTTTATTGCCTAGGTGATTCTGGGCTTTACTGCCTTTGTAATCACTTTAAAGGGAATGTTTCTACCAGTCCTCATTATTATAAGCCATGTGAACTACAGTTGTTGGGAGATGTCCTATATCAGATTAAGGAATTTTTATTATTTTCCTAGATTGATAAAAATTTTTTTATCAAAAATGGGTATTAAATTTTTTTAAACATCTTTTATTCTTACACTGCTCTAATTATATAGTTTTTATATAAAAGATATATAGATGTAGATTATACCTGCCCTTGCGTTCTGTATTTCCTTTCTTTAAGCTTTTCCTGCCCTGCTCCACCACCTCCCATAGACATTTTTTGATTGATTAAATTATGATTTGTTTGCTTTTCCCTATACCATTTCTTTCTCTATGGATTTCTATTTTTTGCTTTCTACTCTTATTCTTCTAGAAAGAAATCCTTAATATACTTCTTATAAAAAGATACATGAGGAGTCATTGCATATCTAAGAATGCCTTTACTATCACATTTGACTACCATTTTAGCTGGGTATAGAATTTTAATTTGAAAATAATTCTTCCTCTGCACATTAAGGTGACACCCTCCCACCATACCCTGCCACCTGCCATGTTGCCAAGCTGCTGATGAGGTTTCTTCTACTAGCTTTATTCTCTTTCTTTTGTAGGTGTATTTTCTGTTTAAATCTGGAAAATTGCAGAGATGTTAATCTTAAGTCTTGTGCTTTCCTCTATGCTCTTTATGTTTTGATATTATTATTTAATGTATGTATTCTTTGAGCCCTCTCTAGTTGAAATTGTGTTTTCAGAGTTGTGTTCTCATTTTTCCTTCCTCAGACCAGGTGTTTTTTCATGCTCCCAGGCTCTCAATTACCATTTTCCCATTTTAAATAAGAGCAAACTGAGGGCAGAAAACTGCAGTAATTTGCACTAATTCAAACAGAGCAAGTTGCAGGACTAGGATCTGTATTCACATAGAGTGAATCTTGAACTTACACTCTTAAGAGTCTGCTAAGCAAGGGGTGCCTGGGTGGTTCAGTTGGTTAAGCCTCTGACTCTTGATTTTGGCTCAGGTCATGATCTCAGTGTCGTGAGATCAAGCCCTGCATTGGGGAGTCAGCAGGGAGTCTGCTTGAGATTCTCTCTCTATCTCTCCTGCCCTTCCCCACCTCTCTCTTTCCCTCTCTAAAATAATAATAATAACAATAAAAGAGTCTGCTAAACAAGATGAGGGTGATCACAAGTCTACCATTCATTAAGAGTTCCTTAAGGGATAGAACTTTGTCTGACTCCTTTCAGATCTGTCCTTTTCACAAATTCTTTAACCTTTTTCAACATCATGGCACCAAGACAGCACCAAAATCAATTAAAACCCTATCACTTTTGGACTTCAAAACTCCACCTGCACTCAATATTTTGCTATTCTGTCCTCCCTTGATACCCTCTGCCAAGGTCCCTGACATTCTTGGCTCTAGATTATCTCTCTTCATTTGGATTTGCTTTCATTTGTCCCTATTTGTTCTTGAGAAATTATCTTACAGGAGATGTCCTCCAGTAAGTGTTAACCACTCCCATCCATAGCTATATAGATATTAGTTTTAGGAGATAGATATCTCCAGTAACCACTTCAGTGCTTCAAATACAAGAGACTGTGAATGAACATATGTTGGGTTGAAATATAAAAGACCCAGAAAATAAAGAGAAAGAGAAGAGACAGATTATTATAAAACATAGGCACTAGAGCTTTTCACTAAACATCATCCTCTAGATTAAAATATACTTGACTATGTAAATGTAACTTCATATTAACAAAAGCATGTTAGATAAAAGATGAAAGAATCTTTAGGGATGTTAAACAATAATAAATTCAAGTATTAAAGCAGGCTACAAAGAGGTACAAAACTTTTTGAGAGTACCTGGCCTTTTTTTCATCATTTATTTCCTTATTTTCTGTTTTAATCCTTGCACTTGCATTTATTCTGGATTTTTCTGATATCTCTCTTATATTATTTGGCAGGTTATTTTCCTACATTTCATTTTTTCCCCTACATTTCATTTTGACATATGATTGATTTGTAAATTCAAGGGCAAATAAAGGAGTTTGCATTTTTACCAACTTCTAGATTCTTGAATTTTGGTTTTATGTAGTTAATTGCTGCCTTGTGTCAAATGTTTTTCTCACTTCTATTGGCATTAATTTTTTAAAAATTTATATTTAACAAGGTAGACTTCACAAGTTAAGTGGATGCCAATTAACCTAAAATCTGAACTGACTTTTAAATGCAAGTCATTCCTATCAAATTAGCGTTCTCTACAGATTTAGTAGATAGCTGTCAACACAATGGAACCTAAGCATCAATTTTAAGCAATTTATTTTTTTAAGTTTATAATATTAGTTTGATTGTGATTACATATCCCAAATTTATATAATTTTGTGCCAATTACTAAGATGCTAGATGAATTTTGTATATTATTACATTTTAATCATCTTCATAATTAACATTTAATTTATATCCCTTTCTCTTTCCTTTTTCCATCTACAGAATGTATTTCTTTGAGTTTGTCACACAAAATTTAGGCAATTTTCCTGCCAATTAAGTGACATTTTATTTTTCTAAGTGAATTGACTGCTGGGGAAATGGACCCTGGAGACTAAAGGCCTGTTTATTAATAATAATAATTTAAAAAAGCTTCTCTCACACACAGACACATGAATCTGCCTCACTATGTCTTCCTTACAGCATGGCTCATAGTTTTCCTGGGACAGGGGCTGTGATGTCAAAGCCCACTTTTAAAGTTGTTGAAGACACTAACAAAGGAGGCTTTTATTCTGGCATTTCTTGTGCAAATCCTACCAGCCCAGACTCAATATTCTGAGACAATGTGTAGAATTATCTTCAAAGTAGTGGGAAGGGATATATAGATTTTTGGGGACTTTTTGTACTAGAAGTAAATCAAAACATTGAACTAAAAGTAAAAATGTTATAGTGGGAACTCCATGTGAATACTGATAGAACATATTAGATGATGCCCTTTTGACTCACAGTTATTGTTCTCATTTTTTTTTCTGTACTCATTTCCTTTTCAATCTATTTGGAATGATTCTGCTTGAATAATGATCCTATAGTAACTTCATTATCCTTAATTATATTATCTTAATGTGCAAATTCAATCTTTTTTGGCTTTCCCTAACAAAGAAAAAATATGGCCAGAAGTTAGTAGTAGAAGCTTGGTTTTACATGAAATAAGGACCAGATAAATGTCCAGTAAAATGTTTATATCTTTTGTATGATATGCAGACATCAATTCTTGATGTCTTACTCAGACATTGAACTTAAATACATATGCATAGTGAGAATGCATTTAAGAACATGGGAGAGAAGTTCACTGGGAGAATTTTTAATTATATCCTTTACAACAAATGTTTGTTGAATGCAAATTGACTAGAGCATTCATTTCCATGGAGTATGTTGGCATGTTCACATTTGTTGTGTATTAAATCAAATCCATTTAAGATCATCTTACTTATTCATTTTTTAGCAGATCTACAAAGAGATCATGTAAGTTGGTTAAGTTCATTCAACTAAGAAGGAATAGAGAAAGGAATTAAATGAAGCTTATGAGGTTTTCTGTTAATACCATGAATATGACCCTCTGGGGATACAAAGGGCTATGATAAAAAAACATCCATCATTATTCACAAAGGAGATGTTTAATTGTGCTTTAACCTTAACCTATTACCATACATATTCAGTCAACCAGGTCAAAATTTTCAGATCAATTGCAAAATTTTTAAAAAAGTTATATTTTTATTGAATAGAGCACAAACTGACCCTCCCATCTCAAGCAATATGTGTTTATACATACATACATATATATATATATGACATTAGTTCCATTACTTGACAATATGAACCTATCTAAAATATCACCATTCTCCTTCCACTACCCCATCAACATAATCTAATTTGTATAGTAAAAATAGAAATTTTATGATAAACCTTTCAGTAAATAGACTTCTTAAGACCTTTCCAAAATTGATTTGCTTTTGTTTTTGTTTCTGTTTTTTTGTGGGGGAGGCTAAGATGTTTTTCTACAAACTTTTACTAATGCTGATTGCATGACAAAAGATATTCCAGTTACTTGGAGTCTTATAGTCATTACGACAAGCCCCTGTTCTAGGGTAGCTCATTTTAGCTGAAAAGAAGATTAGACAAGGGTTTGGCTGGCAAGAAATGAATGCTTTAGAACACTTTTTCAGCATTTAGTAGTAATTAATACAAGTTTTACTTGTTAATGTAGATATTTTGAGGTAATAGCAAGAGGATGCCTAAGAGAATGATTAGAAGATTTAAATCAATTTAAAATTGTCTAACTTGATTTATCAGGCTATAACTTAATATTATCAAAATCAGGTGAAATTTCTATATTTCATTCTGAAAATATGTATCAAATAATAATCCAAATAATTTATGTAAATAAAAATATCTACAGTGAACCAGACTTTTGGCTTGAAAATAGACCAAATGTTTCAGATAGCAGAAACGTATGATTTTCATGAAAGTTGATGACAAATCTGGGTTCAATAAACCTTTTTTAAAAAAATGTTCTAGGGCAAAATGACCCACAGCAATAATTGTGACCATCTGGAATCTTATGCCTAAAATTTAAATAAGGTCAAGTATTTTCCTTTTATTCATGTGAATTATTTGACCATTTAAGATAATGCACTTGCTCTAAGAACAGCAAGAAGAAAATAGAGTGAGGTGAAATATTGCTATTTAACTATAGAGGGGACACCTATGGCAGATCAGACAAGTGTTATCTTAATCTTCACAGGAAATTGCGACTTGTATAGAGTAGAAGCATAAATCAAGAGACAGACATGCAAGCACTTCAAAGGAAGGCACAGCATAAAAAGATTATCCAACACAGATAAAAAAAAAAAAGATCTAAGAAAACAAAAGCTCCAAGCAAGTCCAAATCTATATAGACTAAGACAGAAAGGTGTGTCCAGGAAGAAGTTCCCATGTAGTATTTACAGGTGACAGTGAGTATTAATGAAAATAAATTCTATAAGATCAATGTCAGAATGCCGTGGACCCCGTTAATAGCTACGTGGGAGTATTTAGAAGGGGAGATTAAGCATTTTGAGAATATAAATAGGCAAAGTTAAAATGCCATATTAATACAACAGAGAAATTATAGTCACAGTCATTTCACTTCCTTGGATATTATCAAAACATTGACATGTCATGAAAACTCCAAAGAATTGTTGAGAAAGTTAGTGATAAAACTTGAGACAAAAAAAAAAAATCATTGATAACCTGATAGTGAATAAAATGTATTAGATTTCAAGAAATGCTGAGTTGCATATTCCAAAGACATAGTTTCTAGCTCTATTGATGTTACTTTTAACTAGGCAGTGAAATGATGCATTTTTAAGCTCCCTTTTTTTAAGGGTAAAATTTGGTACATAACAGTTGTGCTTTATTTTATGTAATTTTTGTGGAGTTCAGATTAGAAAAATTGAGTTGAAAATTCTTTGTAATCTATAAGGTGACTTTACAAAATACTGAGTTTTCCTAAATTGGCTTTTGAAATCATATACTACCTGGCAGTTAAGCTAAACATTTCAACAAGCATTTACAGATATCTTCCCATATGCCTTGCACTCTGCTGAGCAGTAACAAAGAATAAGTGTATACCCTGCCCTTAAGGAATTTTGAGCCTAATTTTAATGTGATTTGAAAAATGACTTAGATGTTCCACAAGCTTGTGTAAGAACATACTGAGAGATGTTTAGACCATATCACAGGTCTCAGAAGTCTTACAGTTGAATTTTAAAGAACAGAAAGGGATTACCAATTAAATTTCAAGGAAATAAAAATTTATGAGAAGTGTCATTTAAGTGAGAAACAGCTGGATGTGTGGACGAAAGAGGAAAGGGAAGCAGTTGTTACTGGACCATCAGATGTTGGTTGGTATTCCCAATTAGGAAAAGATGGTGTGGGAGAGAACAGGTTTAAGTAAATGATTTTACAACTGCACTCTTGCAGTTGTCACCATGATAAATAGCAAAGAGGAAGACAAGGGGGGGGGAAGGGAGAAGGGAATCCATGCTCCACAGCTGCAGTCTGTAACCTCAAATAGCACACACACTTCAACACAGTGAAAAAATCGCAGCTCTGCTTTTTTGTCATTGACACACCGGGTTTCCTTTCAAGAATTCATTTGTAGGGGCACCTGGGTGGCTCAGTCGTTAAGCGTCTGCCTTTGGCTCAGGTCATGATCCCAGGGTCCTGGGATCCAGCCTTGTGTCAGGCCTCCTGCTCAGTGGGGAGCATGCTTCTCCATCTCCTCCCTGCTCATGGTCTCTCTCTTTATCTCTCTCACTTTCTCTTTCTCTCTCAAATAAATAAAATCTTAAAAAAGAAGAATTAATTTGTATAAGGGTTCTATGCTCGATGACCAAACATACGATAAAATAACCTTAAGTGACTATTGCTTTACTTATGAGCAGATTTATTGTTGCATTAAATCAAACCAGAAGTTCTGATGAAGGAGAAGATCTTAGAACATGAAACCAGTTACTCTTCTGGACATTTTAAGTGTAAGATATCTGTGGAATGTCCAAGTGGATTTTATAACAGACTAAGATTTCTAAATCCACACTAGGGGGAAGATCAGAAATAAAAATATATGTTTGGGGGATGCCTGGGTGGCTCGATTGGTTAAGCATCTGCCTTCAGCTTAGGTCATGATCCCAGAATCCTGGGATCAAGTCCCAAATTGGGCTCCTTGCTCAGCAGGGAGCCTGCTTCTCCCCCTGCTTATGCTCTCTCTCTCTCTCTCTGACAAATAAATAAATAAAATCTTAAAATATATATATATATGTTTGGAAGTTGCTGGCATCATGGAGAAGTTAATAAGCACAATATAAAAAATCCCACAGCAGAGCGAGTTGAATGAGGAGAGCAATGAACTGAAAACAGAACACTTGAAAAACCAGTGTCCAAAGGATGGTCACAAGAAGGTGACCCTGAGAATAGTGGAAAGCATGGTACAGAGAGTAACCACAGAAGTGTGGTAGATTTGAAGATAAAAAAACAAAACAAGCGTTCAACAATATCAAATAAAGTAGAGACAAGGAATACAAGCATGTGTTAGATTTGGTGACATGGAAGCCATTTGGCCAAGATAGCTTAATGTTGTGACATGGAAGCCAAACTGTGGCATGTTAAAAAGTAAGTGAGAGGGACCCCTGGGTGGCTCAGTCATTAAGCATCTGCCTGCAGTTCAGGTCATGATCCCAGCGTCCTGGGATCGAGCCCTGCATCAGGCTCCTGGCTCAGTGGGGAGCCTGCTTCTCCCTCTGCTTGCCGCTCCCCCTGCTTGTGTTCTCTCTCTCTCAGATAAATAAATAAAATCTTAAAAAAAAAAAAGTGAGACTCAGACATGATTAAAAACAAACAAAACCCGATGTTTGCTATGTTGCTCACCAGGGATAAATATAAAATATAAGAAATGATGAAACTAATGATGAAGGGAAAAGCAAGCACATAAAAACTAACTTAAAGGAAGCCAGGGTAGACATATTATGGACGTTAAGGCAAATCACATTACTTTAGACAAAGAGAACACTTCATAATAATAAAAGGTTTCATTTAACAAGAAATATAGCTATTCTAAATGCTATGTACTATGCAACATAACTAAAAATGTATAAAGCCAAAACTGGCCCTTACAAAATATTTATTCATAGTTGAAAATACACATGGAGCACCTGGGTGGCTCAGTTGGTTAAGCCTCTGACTCTTCATTTTGGCTCAGGTCACAATCTCAGGGTCATGAGACCCATGTCAGGCTCCATGCTCAGTGGAAAGCCTGCTTGAGATTCTCTCCTTCTGTCCCCTCCTCCCTCTCTCTCTCTCCCTAAAATAAATGAATAAATAAATATTTAAAATAAAAGAAAATACACATGGAGTATTTATAAAATTGATTCATATACTGAGCCATAAAGGAGGTCTCAACAATTATCAAAAGATTGAAATCTAATGATTGTTTTCTGATCACAGTAAAATTTAGCTATAAATCAATAGCACAAAGATAATTTTTCTAATCCCAAATATTTGAACATTAAACAATACACTTTTAAATAACTTATGCGTCAAAGAAGTCATAAGGAAAATTAAGAATTATTCTGAACTAAATGATAATGAAAATTCAAAATGGGACATAGCTAAGGCAGTGATAATAGGGAAATACATAGCCTTCAATTTATGTAACTGAAAGTGAAGAGAAGCAGAAAAAGCAATGAAATAGACATACATGACAGAAATTAAGGGAAAAAATGTCCAATTAAACCCCAAAAAGTAGGAAGGAGAAAATGTAAAAGAAAAGGGAAGATATTAATTAAATAGTTTTTTAAAAATATACAATGGAGAGAAGCAATGAGGCAATAAATTGATTCTACAAAAAATTAATTAAACTTGGTAAATGCTTAGTCTTACTGGTGTGCTTACATATGTGTGCACATATATGTGAGAGAGAATGCACTAATGACCAAAGTCAAATTAGAGTGACATCACTAGGGAATCTGCCATTTTAAAAACACCATGTTAGGATACAATGGAAAATCCCAAGTCAATGAATTTAAAAATTTAGATGAAATAGAAAAGTCCTGAAAAAACTTCTCAAATGGACACAAAAAGAAACCGAAAATCCAGTCATTAAAATTTTATTGGTCTGTATTTACGAACTTTTCCAAAAGAAAACTATAAACATAGAGAGTTTCTCCAATAAATTCTAGTAAATATTTAGAGAAAAAATTAGTACCAAACTTTCACAAACTCTTCCAAAAAATACAAAAAGGGATAAACATTCTCATTTTGATTTGAGTCAAGTATAGCCTATAAACCAAAACCTTACAATAATACTCTGAGAAAAAAAATTATGAGAAATCTTACTGAATAACATAGATGAAATCATCATAAACAGAATATTAACAAACAAAATTCAGCAATATATTAAAAAGGATAAGACACTATGATAAATTTGGACTTATTTCAGAAATGCAAAGATGACAACAGTAAAATTAATCAATGGAGTTCTGCAGACAGATGGAATAAAGGAGAGTCATATTATCATCTTAATAGATGCATAAAAAAAACAACTTATCTATTAAGAATCAATACCCAGGGGTGCCTGGGTTCATCAGTTCATTGAGCATCTGACTCCTGATTTCAGTTCAGGTCATGGTCTCAGGGTCATGAGATCAGGCCCCACATCGAGGGTTAAGATTCTCTTTCTCTCCTTCTCCCCTCTGCCTCTCTCACCCTGTTCATGTTCTCTCTCTCTCTCTCAAAAAAAAAAAAAAAAGAATCAATACCCATGGTAGAAGTCTTAGCAGACTAAAAAAAGACTATCAATTATGATGGAATGGCAATTCTTATATGTGGAAGAAGTATAAGTCGGCATCCCACTCTGAAAACCATCTTGAACTTCTGCTACGTTTGAACAGAAGCCTATCCTATTCGATGATGTCTATCCACAAAAATGCTATGAAAAAACAACAAAATATTTACATTTTTATCTATGAGATTGAAAATGAAATGAGGATGCTCAGAATCATCTATGGAATCAATATTGTCTATTCAATTGTATAAAGTCAAAAGAAGAAATAACACTGTCCTTATCTATAGATGTTATGATAGTATTAGTAGAAAATTACAAAATTCTACAAATAAATTTTAATAATTAGTAATTCTAGTTATTCGAGTTTAGCTAATTTGCTGAATACAAGTTTATTAAACAAAACTCAATTTATTTTCTGCATGCCAGCAACAAGCAGATAGAAAAAAGCTAATTAAAAAAAGTATGATTTACAAAAATAACAAAACTATCAAACACATATAAATAAAGCTAACAAAATACATAAAATACCTCCATACACGAAGACTTTATTGAATGGTATTAATGAATGTGTAAATAAATGGATAATTGCCCTTCTCATGAATTATAAAGCTCAGTATTGTAACAATGTCATTTATTTACAAACTGATTAAAAGATCTAACAAGATCCCAATAAAAATCTCACAATTTTTTATTGTATGATAATTAGCAATTAATTCCCAAATGTGTGTTAAAATTCAAAGTGCCAGAAATGCCTGAGATACTCTTTAAGAAAACCATGTGAGAAAACCTTTTCAACAGGTATCAAGATTTACTATAATGTTATGCTAACCAAAGTAATGTGGTGCAGGATAAAGAAATAGAAAAATGGAATATAATAAATAGCACAGAAAAATCAAAGTTACAAGTAGACCCTTAATTTATGAAAATATTATCATTACAGAGCATTTGGAATTAAGTACTGGACAAATGGAATATCCATATATTAAAAGATGAATTTTTATCTATACCTCAAATAAAAGTCAATTCCAAGGAGACTGAAGATCTAAATGCAAAAAGTAAAATGAATCTTCCAGAAAATAGCAAAGACAATAACTTTATGGTCTTAGGACAAGAAAAGATTTCTAAAATGAGTGATAAAAAGTACTGTCTATGAAGGAAAAGATGATAGATTGGATGGCATTAAAAGTAATAATTGCTGGGGCACCTGGGTGGCTTAGTTGGTTAATCATCGGACTTGTGATTTCGGCTCAGGTCATGATCTCAGGGTTGTAAGGTTGAGCCCCACGTTGGGCTCTATGGTCAGCATGGAGTCTGCTTGGGATTCTCTCTCCCTCTCCTCTACCTCTCCCTCTGCTCATGTGCTCTCTAAATAAATAAGTAAGTAAGTAAGTAAATAAATAAATAAATAAATATCTTTATAAAAAAGTAATAATTGCTGTTCAATAAGTGAGATCATTAAGCAAATAAAAACGTAAGACATGGAATGGGGTATGTGGTTTTCAACATATAGAACCAACAAATCAACAATAAGAAGGTAGAATCAAATTGAAAATGGGTAGGAGTTTGGAACAGAAACGTCACAAACAAAAGAGCTGAATTGCCTGCATGCATGTCAAAGATGTTCAAATCCATCATTCACAAAAGCCACCGACAGATGCCATTACAAATCAAGCAAAATGGATATAATGAAAAAGACAGATAATCACAAGTGCTGGTGAGGATATGGAGTAAAAGCTCTTGGGAAGATAAATTTGTACAACTATTTTGGAAAACAGTATCCACTAAAGGTGAGCATGCACATACCTAGCATACCTGGGAGGACCAATTGTCCTGGCTTATGAGGTCTTACAGATCTCCCAAGACACAGGATTTTCAGAAGTCGGCTGGGACAGTCCTGAACAAACTAGGGACAGTCACCCTATACAAACCCCATGACCTAACAATTCCACCTGTAGGGTAGACCTGAAAGCAATATGTGCATATATTCACCAAAAAAAACAAGAAAAAACTATGCATAATAGCCCCAAACTGCAAATAAACTAAATGCTCATCAATGATAGAATAGATTAATAAATTGGGGTCTTTTCATATAATGGAGTGCTACACAGCAATGACAAGAAGGTGAAATGCAACTATGAACAATTAAATGGATAAATATCAAAATGTAATGTTAAATGCACAAAGTCAGAAATAAAAGAGACAAATGATACACTGGGTATGATTCTATTTATAAATTTCAAAAATAGGCAAAAAAAAAAAATCTAGGACATTAGAAATCAAATAGTGATTGACCTTAGAGAAGAGATGGTTCGTGGAAGCATGTTGGGGGGCTTCTGGGGTGCTGGTATTTTTGATGTGGGTACTGTTCCGTGGATGTGCTTACTTACTTTATTTATTATTAAGATTTTGTTTGTTTCCAGAGAGAGAGCAAGCGTAAAAGCAGAGGGAGAGGCAGGCTTCCCGCTGAGCAAGGAGCTAGACGTGGGACTCAATCCCAGGACCCTGGGATCATGACCTGAGCCGAAGGCAGACGCTTAACCGACTGAGCCACTCAGGTGTCCCAGAAGTGCTTACTTTAAAATTCACCTAGCCATACACTAATAATTTAGGCACTGTGTATATGATACTTCAAAAAAAAAGTTTTCTTTAGACTATAATATACATTAGATACCTAAAATTAAAATTTGCTTCAAATGTATTAATGCTCATTTTTTTTAAGGTTCTTCTAACTATACATCCAGGAAAATTTGCCATATTACTCAGTAGTTTGATAAAAGTGTAGGGTACACAACACTCCATATCCTGTAGACTTAAGAATTCACTAGATTGAGCATAGGCACAAGGCAGAGAACAGTGGTAGCAAAGTACTTGCAAATCCAGTTATTTTTTACTAAACTGTGTGGCAGTTTTTAACAGCACAGGTTCTAGAAATCAAAGTACCTGGGATCAATTCCTTGGTTCTACCAGTTACCAGCTAATGCAACTTTCGGCAAATTACTGAAGCTCTCTGTGCCTCAGACTTCCCATCTGCAAAGTGGGAGGGAAGTATTATCAATTCACAGCAATATTGTGAGAATTACCAGTTCGTGTACAAAGAACTTAGGCTACTTTGTGCACATTAGTTGTTAATATTGTTTGTTGTGATTAGTGTTGTCTGGCATGCATCTGGCAGATGTGCGTAATTCTTTCAACCACTCTTGGAGGGAAGCATTGTCATCCCTGTTACATTAAGAGAGAATCTGAAGGCTTCGGATAAGACAAAATTGCCCTGCGCTTCACTCTGTGTCTTCTATTTGTGGTCTGGCACTCATTCTGTCGTTTGTGGTGTTCTTGGACAAGATTTCAGTCCTGGGCTCTACTACTTTCTGATGCAGATGAAGACATAATTAAGTGCATCATATGGAACCTCCCAGAGATTGTTACGGGATTTTGTGCAAATTATCTTCAGAAATTTTTACTGGTGACTACATACCCAGAAACCATCATCACAGTGGCCATCGTAATAACTTGAATTCACTAAGTCATCAGAGCAAATCATATCTATTTTTTAATAATTTTGTTTGAGAGTACATTTATTGGGTGTTAGTGAGAAATTGGTTTTCTTAGTTAATTTCTATTGAGCAATTTAATGATAAAATCACATGGTTTTTGAGGTTTAGAGATTTTTCCACTCCTAGAGCTTGCACAGCATTTAATTGGCACTTAACCTAATATAGAATGTATCAAAAATTAAGTAGGCATTAATTAGGAACACAAAATGTGAACTAGCCTTAAAAAGTTAATTATCAAATTGGTATAGCTATCTGTCAGCAGTCTCCCATAAGCATCCTGTTAAAGCGGTTTCATTTTTTAAAATGTAATATGTTTCTTAGGATGTGATTACACATACAATATATGGTTGTAATTTTGAGTTAATTGCATAGTAGCTAGATTAACTTTTACATCATTACACTTTAATCAGTGTTTTTCATGATTAACGTTCATTTACATTTAAAGCTTTCGAGCTCTTTCTTTTCATTGTTTCTGCCCCTCCCTTCCCATGCCCCTCTCTGACTTAATATATCACTACGTTTAAACTCTCAGAGGACAAACTTTTGCATTTTCTCACTTTCCGTATCTTGAAAATGCTCTTGCGAACCACCAATAGTGATAGTATCTTCACCACAGTGTAACACTAAAGACTGCAGTTATCTTAATATATAGAAAAGAAAGGGGAGAAATTAGCTGCAGAAATCACATGGCTAAAAAGGAAAGGAGTTAGTACTCTGTATCACTTCGACTTTAGTTTTATTCCAACTGTAACTTCCAGGGCAAAAGAAAGATAAAATTGTTTTTTCCTTCTTACATGTAGCCTAAACAGCATGAACCATATCTGGACCTTTGAAGAAAATCATACTTTCTAATATTATTAGGCATATCATAGCTAATAAATTTGACAATAGGTTGAAAAAGAAGGAACTCTTCAGTAATGTTTTTAAAGAATGCCATTACTGACTTGAACCAACCATTGAGAGGTACAGGGTGGCCCCCACCAAAACTGGTTTTTAATTAACATAAAAAATATACAAGATATAAATATATGTATAATATATAAAATAATTTTATAAAGTATATAATATATACAAATCATGATTAAAGAAACACCCAAGTACATCAGTTACCATTAATTGCCTGAAGTACCCCATTCCATCCTACTCTCAGAGCCCCCTGAAATAGTTACTACCTTCATCCAGTACTTTAGTATGATCTGGAGGTTTTAAAATGTTTTGTCACCCAAGATAGTATTATTGTTGTATTATATAATTAGTGTTTGATTATATTTTACCACGTTTTTGGCCTTCATTTCCTCTTCCATCTCAGACCACCCAACCGGATTCATTTTCTTCTGCCTTTAGAAATTCCTTTAGTTAAGATCTTTTGGTGGCAAACTCCTGTGGATTTTGTTTGCCTAAAAATGTCTTTAGTTTAGTATCATTTTTAAAGTTCTTTTTCCTGAAGATAGACTTTATGGTGGCCTATTATTTCCTTATAGAACATTAAATACATTATTCTGTGGTCTTCTGAATCCATTGGTGCTGATGAAAATGTAGCAGTTAGTCTAACTATTGCTTATTTGAAAATCATACGCCTTTTAATGTTGGTTTTGAAAAACTCCTTTTCTTTAGTATTCTGCAATTGCATGGCATTTGAAAACTTACCAGTCCTTTGGTTGGTGTCTCTCCAATCATTTCAATTCCCTCAGCTTGTTCACTAGGGAATTCCTTGATAAAGACACAAGGAACAATATGCCCTAAGTTTCTGAATGTTCATAGTGGTCATGCAGAGCCTTTAGAATTAAAGATCATTTTGTTGGGACAGAGAATCTTAGCTCATATTTTCTTGAGTATCTTAAGTTTCTTTCTCCTTTGACATCTGGTATAAAGCAGGTTGACAATATGGTTTTATTTCTGGGCGCCTGGGTGGCTCAGTTGGTTAAGCGACTGCCTTCGGCTCAGGTCGTGATCCTGGAGTCACGGGATCGAGTCCCACATCGGACTCCCTGCTCAGCACGGAGTCTGCTTCTCCCTCTGGCCCTCCTCCCTCTCATGCTCTCTGTCTCTCATTCTCTCTCTCACAAATAAATAAAATCTTAAAAAAAAATTTTTTTAAATATGGTTTTATTTCTTTTATAAAAGAAAGGCTTCTTTTGTACAAGTGCCCCCCAATTTTTTTTCTTTTTCTTGGAAGTCCAATAATTTTTGAGATTGTGTATTGGTATTGGCAATTTGGGGTCAGTTTTCCAAGGTACATAATGTGCATTTCAGTATATATTTTTAGGTGGCTTTCATGAAAGGAACATTGTTGTGAGTCATATTTTTTAGTATTTGTTTTATTCTATTGCTTTGCTTTGCTTTTCCAGGAACACATATTATACATATAGTGGTCCTTTTTTCTCCACTATATTTTCTGTCCCTATTATTTCTCCTTGACTTAAAAATATTCTTCCTATTTTCTCTTTTTCTTAAGGCAATATCATTGTGTTTATTGTCTCTTATATTCCTTTTAATTTGATATTTATTTCACAACTTTCTTCTTTAATTTCTGATTCTGTTCTTGGATTTTATTACATCTCTTCAAATCTCCCTTATTCAATCACCTAAGTTCTGAATTTCTTTAATTCTGATATGTTTGTTTTTATAGGTGTTTTAAATTCATAATTGCTTTGTTCACCTCTTTATTCAGGTATGGTTGATATACAAAATGATATACAAAAAGTTCGATATATTCAGTATATACAACCTGATGAGTTTGGAGGTAAGTGGGTACATCCATGAAACCATCACCACAGTGTCCCTAGACAATGAAATCCCACAAAATGCTATGCCCAGAAAACTATAACCTAATATTTTTAATGAGATCAAAGAAATAAAGAATAGTTCTTTGACAAATAATGCAATATATGTTAAGAAAAAAAAGAAGAAGAAGGTAGCGGGAGGGGAAGAATGAAGCGGGGGAAATCGGAGGGGTGGACGAACCATGGGAGACGATGGACTCTGAAAAACAAACTGAGGGTTCTAGAGGGGAGGGGGGTGGGAGGATGGGTTGGCCTGGTGGTGGGTATTGAGGAGGGCATGTTCTGCATGGAGCACTGGGTGTTATGCACAAACAATGAATCATGGAACACTTCATCTAGAACTAATGATGTAATGTATGAGGATTAACATAAGAATAAAAAAAAAGAATAGTTCTTTGATTGCATTTAAATATATTGAGTTATAGTTTTCTAGGTATATATGTCAGTGGAATTTCATTGTCTAGAGGTGTATTACTCTGTATTTTATTCTTATTGTCTTATAATAATTTTTGTTGGATTTGATCACAAATCCCTTTTTGTTGCATTTTTTTTTCTGTCATTTTTTAAAGTGAGAGTTACGGATGCCTGGGTGGCTCAGTTGGTTAAGCATCTGCCTTCAGCTCAGGTCACGATCCCAGGGTCCTGGGATCAAGCCCTGTGTCAGGCTCCCTGCTCGGCGGGGAGTCTGCTTCTCCCTCTCCCCCTGCCCCTTCCCCTGCTGTGCTCACTCTCTCTCTCTCAAATAAATAAATAAAATCTTCAAAAAAATAAAAAGTTAGCAAAACCCTGATCCTGATCATCTCTGTTCCCCCTATTATCTCTAACTCTCAAATTGGATTAAGTTCCTAAAACTTCTCCATGTTGGTCTTTGCACTGAAAGAGGGCTTTGGTTTATTAGTGCTAAGACTTTATAGGACTGAGAATGTTCCAACACCTTCTTCCATTATACAGCTTATTCGATTTCATCTGAGAATCAGAATTGGTGGGACCCCATCAGTTTTAGCTGCTGTTCCCAGATTGATTTGTTTCTTTGAACATTGTTACAACTGTAATTCTTCACCCTGGAAATAGCAGTTGGTTCCAATAGAGCAATTAGTTCTAGCTTTTTCTCAGGACATTCCCAGCTCTTCAAGCATTGTCCTCTGGGTTTTTTTTATGTCCCAGCACCGACTGGAATGGACACCTCCCCACCCCCCGATAGTAGTTTGGGTCCCAGCTCTTGTGCTCCAACATTCATGTGATAAATTCAACTTTATCCTTTCACTTCCCCACAATTGCAGGGGGTGGTAGCTGCTTCCTGCCGTGATTTACACGCCCTACTTGTTAGTTTGTCTTTTTCAGTCTTCTAATACCATTAGGCAATGCTTTATGTTGCATTCTCTCTTTCTAAATAACTGGTATGGCTTCTATTATGCTGACTGAACCCTGCCTAATACCAGCATTAATATTCTGTGTTGGTAAAGATTTTTAAAAATGGGTGCTGTCATATAATGGTGATGGGTATGCAAAATGATTTGAGAGCAATTTGTCAGCAGTTATCAAAATTTAAATATGCATGTTTTGATCCAGAATGTGATTCTAAGTAATCTATCTCATAGAAATATGTGTGCATAATGATATATGTATATAGGTTTTGTTGTGTATTATTTAAGCTATTAAAAATATGAAAAGAACTAAACATGCCTAAAAGGAGAGTTTTAGATAAAATATAAAGTATCGAATATCATGAAAGTCTATGCAACAATTAAAAAGAAAGAGATAGACTCACATAATAGTCAGGATCAAACCCCAGAGCTGCTCATTAAATGGAAAAATGTGTCACGGAACAATGTCTGTACTCTGCTTTCGTTTGTGTTCAATGCGGTATATGTACACATATACGAATGGAAAAAAGACAAGACGCCTCATCCTAGATTATGTCTGCTAAGGAAATTAAGTGCATGGGTGATGATGTTACAGGATTTTTTTTCTCCGTTGGTGGTGCCCATGGTTCTTGGTCACGCCACTTCGAAGAACAAAGAGGTAGACCATACAGAGTGGTGGGCAGCAAAGCAAGGATTGATTGAGTGATAGTAAAGTTTATTGAATGATGGAGTACAAAGCCCCCATAGAGCAAGGGGACTGAGAGGGTTGCCACCAGAGTTTCTAAGTCTAGGGGTTTTATGGACTTGTTAGCGGGCTGTTTTCATCTTGATTAACCCTCCCTGTGCCTGTCATTCAACCAGGTTTTTGTCACCTATCTATCATAAGGGAAAGGGTTGGGGGCTCCTTCTAGGGTGTGTAAAATCCTTTTAAGGGTGGTTTCCTCTTAAGGTGGGGGCCCCTTGTCCCTGCCTGCCTGCCTTCCAACTATCCTTCCTCAATGAGAGGATGATTTGTACTGTTTATTCTTCATGAGTCTGTATAGCTTGAATCTTCCACAGTGATAATTCTTTCATGTATTACTTGTGTAATAAACAATCAATACGAAAAACAGCCACAACAAAGGATGAAGCCTGGGAAGGAGATGGGTTGTAAGAAGTGAGCTTGGGAGAAAGAGAAGGAGGCGAGTCTCTGGAGGGAAAGTGAGAAATGGCCTAAAATCAATGATGTCAAGTTGAAAAGTGCTAAAAAAACAAAGCAAGCAAGGGCTGAAAAATGCTAATGAAACTTGATTCTGAAGTCTAGACTATTCTGTTCTGAAGTCTAGACTCACATAGTAGCATATCCAATCAATACTGATGATGTGTGATTTTAACACAGTGCCTTAAATGTGTACAGGAAGTGAGGAAGGGCCTAAAGCCATAGTTTTAAGAAGAAAAGCTGAAGGAAGCTATATCCAACAGACAGAAAATGAATATTCTTATATTCTGAAAAAAATATGCATGTTTTAGTGTTCAGAACGTCATTGAATCAGTCCTTCATTTCTATACATTACCAGTTTTAAGAGACAGAAAATATATGGGTTCCCACATTTCTGCTTTGTTTTCACTTTCTTATTATAAAATTTAAAAAACTGACCATTTTAAGATTTAAGACCATTTAAGGATTGACCATTAGAATTATCCAAAACATTAAAAAATAGAAAGGTATGAATTTACTTCATGCCTCAAACCTCAATCGGCCTGAAAGTGGGAAAATATAATGTGTATGTAAAAATAGATATTGTAATAGAGGCTGTCTAGAATAAAGGCACTCAAGACAGTTTCAATTAGACTGTACTCTTTCAAAAGGTGTCTCATTTGTGTATGTGAAGCAAATTGCAGTCTGTCTGATATAAAGGTATTCTCAGAAGTGCAAAGATTATTTGAGGTGAAATGCTTAGTTCCAAGCCAATGGAAGTCTCCAGGTTACCTGGGGAAGGATTCACGAAAGAATCTATGTCAGAGAATACTTTGAGTTGAGCGGCTAATCTAAATGCACATTGCTACAGACCAACTTCATTAATAACCAGTGTGCAGGAATGCCCTTGACTGGTGAAGAACTTGCCCAGTCAACGTTGAAAAAGAAAAAGGTGGCCATTATATGTAAGTCTGGGAGCGACTGGTCAACAGCACTTTAAAATGAAGTGTGAGTATATCTGCCTCTCCCCGTCTCTTTGTAAAGCAAACTCCTTGTCTTTATCTCAGCACTAGACTTTGAACATTTCCGTGGAATAGTATTCTTCTAAAACCTTACCCCATTCATGAAGAAATGTTAATAAAAGTACGGTAAAACACTTAGGTAATTTGAATTCTCTGAAATTTTTTTTGCCTTGTGTATAAAACAAAGTATACATATGCTAGGCATATCCCAAAATGCTAGAAATATTTAACATTAGAATTGTTTTTATCTTTGAGTGAAGAGATTGTAGGTGATTTTTATTTCCTTCTTTCTTTTCAGATAGTACATATTACTTTCACACCCAGAAAAAAAAGAGTAGCAATTTTTTTTTAAATTGCACATTCTAAAAGTATGAATTTACAAGTTTTGATGAGATAAAAGAAAGTTCTCTTACCTGCAATGAATCCATGGGCCCTGGTGCTTACTGGTGGAGTGCTCTGGAAATGGTTTCACAGGAATGTTCGGACTTTGTAACTGTTCACAGTACTTTTTTCCACTCTGAGCACTATTGTGGATTAAATGCTTGCATCCCTCCCAAAATTCATTTGTTGTAACCCTAATCCCCAGGGTAATAGAGTTTGTCAGTGGAGGCTTTGGGAGGTACTTAAAGTTAGAGGAAGTCATGGAAGGTGGGGGCCTTATCAAAAGAGGAAGAGACATGAGATCTTTCTCTCTGCCGTGAGAAAATACAAGATGTCTGTCTGCAAACCAGGAATGGAGTTCTCCTCAAACACTGAATCAGCTGGCCCCTTGATCTTGGACTTCCCAGACTCCAGAACTGTGAGAAATCAGTGTTTGTTGCCTAAGCCACCCAGTCTGTGGTAATTTGTTTAAGCAGCCTGAGCTAAGACAGGCACGGTAGCCTCTGCCCATCTCTTTAACCTATATCAACTTCCCTTTAACCCAGGAACTACCAGTCACGGAAGATGATTTGGTATGATTGGTGATGGAACTTGATTTTGGAAGCCATAGGTCCTATTGTTATAGTAAACAATGCATTGCTAAAGAACATTGTATAAAACCTTTCATACCAACTACTTCAGTCAAACAAAATTACCACCAAAATATAAGGGAAATGTGGTATTATAGAAAGTATATTAGATTGTGACCCCAAAGAAAGCTATTCTACCTATGACTTTTTTATAGCCAAATATGTGACCCGAGAAAGTCACTGAAACATGTTGGTCCCCATTTTCCCCATTTGCAAAATAGAAGGTTGGATTAAATGATAAGTACATTCTCTGTCAGCATTATAATACCATGTTTTTCTCCATACAGTTAAGAAATTCTCACTGTCAACAAAATCAACAGAACACATGTTTTTACTTTCTTATTTTTTTATTTTTTGTTTTATCTTTTTTCACATAACTATTTTCTTTTTTTTTAAATCTTTTTTTTCTCTTCTTTTCTTTTTTAAAGTAGGCTCCACACCCAGCATGGAGCCCAGTGTGGGGCTTGTACTCACAACCCTGAGATCAAGACCTGAGCTGAAATCAAGAGTCGAACACTTAACTGACTGAGCCACTCAGGTGCCCCTATTTTTATTTTTTTATATTAATTCCAGTATAGTTAACATACAGTGTTGTATTCAGTTCAAGTGTACAATATAGTGATTCACAATTCCATATATTACTCAGTGCTCATCAAGATAAGTGTACTCTTCTTAATCTACCTATTTCACCCATCCATTTACTCATCTCCCCTCTAGTAACCATCAGTTTGTTCTGTATAGGTAAGAGTTTGTTTCTTGGTTTTCCTCTCTCTTTTTCCCCCCATGATCATTTGTTTTGTTTCTTAAATTCCACATAAGAGTGATATCACAAGGTATTTGTCTTTCTCTGACTGGCTTATTTATCCATCTATGTTTTTGCAAGATTTAATTCTTTTGTATGGCTGAATAATATTCCATTGTACACCACATTTTCTTTGTCTATTCATTTATCAGTGGACACTTAATGTTGCTTCCATAGTTTGGCTATTATAAATAATGCTGCAATAAACATAAGAGTGCATATCCCTTTGAATTATTGTTTTTGTATTCTTTGGGTAAATACCCAGTAGTGTCATTGCTCGACAATAGGGTAGTTCTATTTTTAATTTTTTGAGGAACCTCCATACTGTTTTCCACAGTGGCTGCACCAGTTTGCATTCCTATCAACAGTGCACAAGGGTTCCTATTTTGCAACATCCTCGCCAACACCTGTTGTTTCTTGTGTTGTGGATTTTAGCCTTTCTGACAGGTATGAGGTGAAATGTTATTGTAGTTTTGATTTGCATTTCCCTGATGATGTGATGTTGAACGTCTTTTCATGCGTCTGTTGGCAATCTGTATGTCTTCTTTGGAGAAATGTCTGTTCATGTCTTCTGCCTATTTTTTAATTGGATTATTTGCTTTTTGGTGTTGAGTTGTATAAGTTCTTTATATATCTTGGATACTAACAACAGGGGAATAAATTTAAAACTATTCTCTAGTGCTTTTCTGGAAGTCTATCTCATGTGACCAAGACAAAGTAAGTATCACGAAAAATTGAAAAACACATCTGTAATATTCTGCTCCATATTGCTATAGCATGTAGTTGGTCTACATGTGCACCAACAATTTTTTTTAAGATTTTATTTATTTATTTGTTTATTTATTTATTTATTTGAAAGAGCGAGAACCAGGGGGAGGGGCAGAGGGAGAAGAAGAGGGAGGGATCTCAAGCAGACTCCCCACTGAGAGCAGAGCCTGAAGCAGGGTTTGATCCCAAGACCCTGAGATTGGGACCTGAGCAGAAACCAAGAATGGGAGGCTTAACTGACTGAGCCACCCAGGCGCCCCATCCACCAACAATCTTACATGAGAATTTATTTAAAAGGGAAAGTATACAGCCTGGATGATAAGGGCACCCTATTGCTCTAGCTTGTATATAAAAATAGGGCGAAATTTTTACCTTACCCTCCTGCTCTAAGGTATTACACTTATTTGTGACAGCCCTTATGTATCACCCACTATTTCCTTTTGTGTCACATCATTATTTAATTTGTTGATGGGAGAAATAAATTCCTTAGTGAAAATCTCTGCACAGACACTTTATTCTTTTTTATTCCAATTTGTCAAGATAGGTAACTATAAAATATTCCCAAAAGACAGTAGCCTTCCAATTGTTCACATTTTCTTGAGCCACAAATGCATAAGATTAAACATTTTTATACATTTATATCATGAAGAGACATTATGCTATTTTTTTCTTGTGCCATTTCTATTGTTTTTTTTTTTTTTTTCCTTTTTTTTCTTTTTCTAACTAGGACTGTCTTCTTTCTGAGGAGGTATAACACAAACCAATTATAAATGCCAAGATATATATCATTTATTCATGTGTTTTTGGTTTTCTCAATGACTATACCATATTTCCATGAACAATGGATCTGATCAGTAAGCAAAGAGATAAAAAATAGTGATTTAATAAGGACTAGGTTTTTTTTATCTGCATGGTCGTAGCTGATATCATAGCAAAGATCTACATAAACCTTGCTCACTCTGCAAAGAGTCACAACTGTAGCTGTTGATAGATATCCCACACATGGTTCTACCAATGCCTCTCCCACAGCCTGAAACAGAAAAGATGCTCAGTAACTGTTTTTTGAATGAAAGAAGAAATTGTAGTATTTTTGAAAACACTGTTCTATAATAACAAAGTGAGAGATTCTTCAAAGAGTTAAATGACAAAAAATCCTTCACCTGCACATGACATTATCAACTATTCCCAGTTACATCCTTCTCGTGTGTCTGAAGTAGGATTTCTGATAATATTTTAGAGAGATGAGATTAAAAAGTATAATGGCTCCATTCTTGGCAGTTCCTATCTTGATTGTTTAATTAACTCTCCTCTTTTGATGTATTTTCTACTGAATTTTTTTGAAGGCAGTATAATCAAACAGGGAATTGTTTTATTTTTTTGTTCCAAGTTTGGACTTTGAAACTTGAAATTATCTTAATGTATAGTTCCTGAAGAAGCTGATAAGACAGCTTCGATGTGGTGGAATTGTTTGGGGCAACTTCAACCTTTAGGCATATTACAATGGCCAGACCTTGAATGAATTAACTTTAAGAGAAAGGAATAGCTCTGTGTGTGTGTGTATATGTGTGTGTATTTGAATCGAAGGTATTATTTGTTTAGGTAGGTACTAGAACATGGTAGGTAGTTCAAATGGGCAGTCATGAGCAAAGCATGGGGAACGAACAGGGAAAATTCTGCTAGGAAGTGTTTAATTGAGTTTACTTGAGTATAGATTTTATTTTAGTGACTTAATGGAGATAATGATGAAAATATAGGTTGGTACCAATTAGTGGAAGAGTTCTAATTCCAATCTAAGACTTTTCCAATTAGTTCCATTGGCAATGAAAGAGCCTATAGTGATTTTCAAACAGGAAAATATCCCAGTGTGGTATTCTATGGATATCTGGGAAAAGAGAAAAGAAAGTTGTTCATTTATACTAGGTGTTATTAACACAGTTGATCCTTTGGGAATAGATGAGCAATCTCGTTTCCACTGCGAAGCTTACTCATCAATAAGGGTTTTAAGGAACTTCTGCAAGTTTTGCTCGGAGTTTACTTAGCCTGTTACTCTTACTAACTTTTCTGACAGAGCTGAGTTGATAGATCTTTGCTTAAAAACCAGACTGGGCGACCGTTGCCATCCCCAAGCTGATCCAGATAGAACTTGGCATAAAATCCTCTAGGGACTGTCTGGGTACCAGCTCTGTCATCTGACCACTAGTGGGCAGAAGCAGCCCTTGGTTCTGAGGAAAACTATCTCAGAGGGGAATCAGGGTCAACTAATTCAGGGGCAGTTCCTTTCACTGCTTAATCCAACCTGGTTGATTTAAGGATATAAACTGTAGATTTACTGCCTCTGTACTCTGCGCGCTGAGCCACCACCTCCACTCTAAAGGTAATTCCACCTGGTAAATAGCTGTGAAATATGGAGTGGCCAGTGTCTGACCTGAGAGTTTGTGCCAAGCAAAAGTTTCGCTTGTGTTTTTTTTTTTCTTTCTTTTTTTCTTTCTCTCTTTCACTGCCAGTTTGTGTGTATGTGTGTTTTTAAGTATTAACTCTCATGGAAGCACATGACTATTTAAAATTCCCAGACGATGAGTCAGACCCGTTCAGTGAGGTTCCTGGAGAGTCACATGATATGGTTTGATGAAACTTCACCTTATGAAAGGTTGAAGGAAAAAAAAACATCAGAAGAGCTCTTTCAGGTTTATACGTATATACGTATGCATATATATCCATATATATATATATATATACACTTGGGTATATGTACTTGCATATATTATGCACGTAATCTTGCCTATGTATATTAAAAACATATATACACACAACAGAGGGAAACACAGAGAAAGACACATACATGCAGGAAAAACAAATCCCTTTCCTTTTGTCTTCCATAGATATTAAAAAATCTGGAGATACAATAACTCATTCTTTTTTGAAATAAGAAGAAAGTAAAAGCCCTGTAGCCCTGTATGCTACTCCTGTATTTTATTTAAATACCTACCCCCTGAATTAGAACTAGTCACCCTGGAAATCTTGATCCCAACGTGATAGAGAGCCAGCATAGCTGGGACTTAGGATATGCATCTTGTTTCACTCACTATGTTGATAGGATGCTTTAGGCTTATCCTAGTCTCTAAAAGAATCTATATTATAGGGGCACCTGGGTGGCTCAGTAGGTTAAGTGTCTGCCTTCGGCTCAGGTCATGATCCCAGGATTCTGGGATCGAGGCCCGAGAGTCAGGCTCCCTATACAGCTGCGGGGTATGGTCTACTTATCCCTCTGCTTGTCCTTCTCCCTCTCTGCCCCTTCCCCCTTTTGGGCTCCCTGCTCAGTGAGGGGTCTGCTTATCCCTCTCTCACTCTGCCCCTCCCCCCTGCTCATTCTCTCTCTCTCTCTCTCAAATAAATAAATAAAAACTTAAAAAAAAGAATCTATATTATAAATCACAGTTTTCTTCAAATCTGTTTGGTGCTTTGTGTTATAACTAACATATCTTGTTAGTTTGAACAATAAAATTAATAAATTTAGTAATAAACCATAGTAATAATAAATGATAGTAATTTTTGAAGTTTTTCAAATTAATTCTTCTACATAATTTCTCTAAGTGTAAGTTCATTCTAGGAGTGATTTTTGGAATATAAAAGCCTCGTTTGCTAAAGAACCCTAGCTATAAGCAGGATTGAGTCACTTCTCATGAAAAATATGTTAACTATAAAATCATAAGTATTCTAGAAAGATCCTGCCTCAAGATGAGTGAGAACAGAGGGCAAGGAGGCAGAGTTCCTTCGAAGGGCAAGGTACTCCTCAAAATATTGAGGGTACACACAACATTTTTAGGAGCGCCTTGGTGTTTTAAGATCTCATGGAGGAGGTTAACACCAACTAAATTGGCTGCACAGATTCATTCATTTAATGAGAACCTACTATGTGCCAAACACTGTTCGATGCTAGAGATTCAAAGAAAAATATATTCCAGCCCCACCCACGAGCACTCCCAGTTTGAGGGATGAGAGTTGCATAAGCAAATAGTTGTAATTCAGGAATGTGGAAAGTATTATGAAAACACAGGTGTAGAAATGACTAACTTTGTCTAACAGAATTTGATAAAACTTCACAGAGGAGCTGATACTTGATCCAGATCTTTACAGATAAGTAGGAAGTGCTTGCTGAAAACTTAGGAAAGCAGAGGAAAGAGTATTATAAAAGTGGAGGAGGGAGGGTTGAAAGAGAAAAGCTTGTGAAAGGCAGAATCTAATGCTAGCCAGGACAGCTTGCACTGGGGAGACTTGAATGTGCCATTCATTTGCATCTTGATTCCAGTGCAAAAATCAGAAGCTTAACATGTTCCAGAGGAGGGTTTATCTGAGAAAGACAAAAGCCACCAGTAATCTAGGCTTGCTCTCACATTTGCTCACGCATTCCCCGTCCCTGACTCCGTTTCTTTCTTTTTCTCTCTCTTGCTCAGATTCTCCCATCTCTAAGCCTGAATCATTCTACTTTGAAGACCAGCACCACCATTGAAACCCCACAGGTTACCTACCACTATGTCTAGTTACAGTCCAGACTTACTGTTATTGTTGTATCTAAGTCCGTGAATTTCTAGAGGGAGAATCTTATCTGTGTAACTGACACAGTACACTGTGGTCAGATAGGAGTCATGGAAACAAACCTCTGTTCAATGGGAAGAGCATCCCCAGAGTTGGCAAACTCTGGGCTGGGCATCACCCCAAATTTATCAACTACAAATGATAATTCTACTTTGGATGCACCAAAAGGATTTGGGGGTGCAGGACATCACTGTTGTCTTTTGCACAATGCCAACCTAAATTTGCTGAGATTGTTGTCTGTGACTCTTTACCTCTTTATATAACTATTTACAGGGTGCATGCAGAAAAAAATTTTTTTAAAGATTTTATTTATTTATGTATTTGTCAGAGAGAGAGACAGCACAAGCAGGGGGAGTGTCAGACAGAGGGAGAAAGAGGCTCCCCACTGAGCAGGGAGCCCAATGTGGGACTCAATCCCAGGACCCTGAGATCATGACCTAAACCGAAGGCAGATGCTCAACTGACTGAGCCACCCGGGTGTCCCCAGGAAAGAAAAAATTAAAGATGGATGCTGGCATGTCCAGAAATGTGTATTTCTCCATGAAGAGGGGAGTGGTGGCCTGGGTCATAAAACTTCATTCAGTGTGAATATTCACTATTTTTTACTTCCTTTTTCCTCCATGGTAACTACCACTAGGGATTCAGGGTGATGCAAAAGTCATATAGCATTGCGCACCTTTCCTTTGGAATTCAATTCTTCACGTGGTCTGCACATAAGAATTTAGTTTCAATAAGGCTCTGAGATTCATATATAAGTTGAGCCTATTAAGTGTCTAGAATTTCTGCCATGGAATGATGATATAGCTGGTGAATTAAGTGAGTCCCTGAGCTTTGTATTATTTCTTTGTGGTTTTCATCCTAAAATGATTCAGATCCCTTATGTCAAAGCAAACCAGCAGGTCATAGGAAGATGGACTTTTCACTATGACTGGAGTTACTTTGTAAGAATTATTATTATGTTTTAAAGATTTTATTTTCAAGTAATCTCTATGCCCAACATGGGGCTTGACATTACAACCTCAAGATCAAGAGTCATACGCTCTACTGACTGATCCAGCCATTCCCGCTTTGTGGGAGTTACTAAGAGATCACTTTGACCCAATATTTCCATAGACCTGTTAGTATTCAAAAGTATAAAATAATTCAGAATTACGTCTAAATTAGTTCAAACTTGTATCAACAAAGGTAACCATAGCTGCCCTAATAAATAAACCCCCAAATATCAGTGGTTTATTGTTTGCTCACTTAAGGTCCAAAATGGGTGCCCTTGAATGCTGGATAGCTCTTCTCCATGATTCAGGGAGCTTATCCCATTCCACCTTGTGGTTTCACTATGTTCCACAGATAGCTTCCAAGGTCACCATGAAAGAGGAAAGAATGTAGAGAATTGCATGTTTACAGTTTTTATGGGCCAAGCCTGGAAATAGTACACATCCAACTTTCACCCATACACACTGAGCTGCCAATAATCAGGTATATGGGTGTTCAGAGTTGCTAGCTACACAGCATGTGTGTGTAGCTGCATTTTACCCAAGAAGAATAAAAATGAAATGGGATGAAAAGCTAGCTAGTTTCCTCATGAAGGGCTTGGTAAAGTCTCTTAGATACTTTCCTTGCAATGAGTAATAAAAAAAAAACTGTAAGTTTATTTGGTATAAAATGAATTGGAAATCACTCAGATAAATTCCTGTAACACAGAGCTCCTTCTGCTATTGTGTTGTTTACAGTCCAAACAGATATTAAAGAGCTTTAAAAAATACACACAATATTATGACATTTCATTGAAAGTTGGCTTCTAAACTCTTAGGTTGTGCATAGATACCCAAAAAGAGAAATAGAAATGTTCTAAGTATGAGAAAATACAATTGTCCTATCAAAGTCATTGTTTTAAACAAAACTGTTTTACTTCCTATTCCTTGTTGAATAAGAAATGTCCTCCTAGTAGTTGTCAATAAAATACTTCATTATTCTTGCTTAGTTATCATTTTAATTATCATTGTGCCGATTGTTACATTCTTCTCAAATTTATAATAATACATATTTTCTTATACTGCTTTATATCATTTTATAACAAATTTAATATTTGTTCCAAAATGATTCCTCCTTTCTTTAGTTCTGGGCGATTAAACTTATATCTCTTTAGATTTTCAGGTTCTAGTGATGTTACTGGTTTCTTATATTTGTAGGAACTCATGGTGAAAGATTCATTTTGTAGGTTAAATAGAGAAAGAGTGCAAGAAATGTGTTTATTTTTTTGGCTTTTGAAAATCAGTTCCAGTTCCCTTGATTTTGATCTGTCCCTCTCATTACAGTCTCTGGAGAAAGTTTTTATGGTTTGAATCCTATAAAAAGTTGTCAGATGAAACCTGGGAACACCCAAGGAATAACACAATACCACAGAGCTAATATGATTGATGATATCATAGCTCATTTTTAACAGATGTCAAAAGAAGGAAAATCAAGCTGCCACTCCACATAGTGAGCCCTTGTTCACAGAATACATTTAGAAGTAAATCATAATTAATGGTTAAGTATTCAGTGGGTTAAGTGATGAGTATTTGTGTTCCTTTGGACTTTCAAAAAAAGACATATCCTAAAAATCATAATTTCTAGAAAAGATGCTTCTATATTCCTTTATTTCCTTGTGCTGTATTTGACAACGACGTTTAGTTTGGCATTGGTGAATGGATCCTAGTTAGAAAAAGTTTGTGTTTGAAATAGAACCACGTTTGTGGAACTCTAAAAATCTCCTATGTATCCAGTCATAAAACTAGCTTTTCAATAACTGCCAAATGAAGTCTCACTATCCAACTGGAGACAGAGTGTAGGTGGTACTTTTTAACAATGTATGCATGTAAAAATAATTTGGGGGAAAGTAAAAGAGAACAACTATATCTACACTTAGTTAAAGAAGGGCTGTGGTTGCTTTGCTGAATCCAACCTTCCATCAAACCAGATTATTTTCTGTTGAGTTGAGGGCTCCGTGTGCTGACCATCTCCAGTGAAAGGATAAAGTGGTTGGCTAACTTATCTACCAGATCTGCTCATCCTGAAATCTGTCCCCTCAGCAAGCCCTCACACCACTTTTGGAGCTCTGGACAAGGGTAGTAGATGGCATGATTCCTATTCTAACATGATGCTAGGGAAGCAAGAAGTCCCACATAAGGGAGAGGGCAGTGGTTCTGAGGAATGTCTTACTTTTGAAGCATCCTCTCTTGTCAAGCTTGATGTTATTGATCAACTGTCAGGCCTGTCCTGGTGGGGTATGATAGCAGGAATGTAGACCTCCTATTTCAATGTAAAATTAAAAACAGAGAAATCTTGTTTCTATTAAACACACACACACACTCCCTGAAAGAACTTTATTTGGAGTTTCTTTGAAATGCTGGTAAAATATATAGTCTTCATTGCTAGCTACTGTGAATTAGCTGAACAAAGGGGAACAAAAGTTCTGCAGACACCATGTTCTCATTTTACGTTGAAAATAGCATGCTGGAATTTAATTCTGAAAAAATCCTTGGGTGTTGTTAAAAGGTGCTAACTCGAATGCATTTATATTTTTAACTTGGTGATTTCAACGGTCTGTAGCAGGGGTCAGCAACATTTTCTATGAAGGACCAGTAGTTTAGATTTTGCAGGCCAGAGGTCTCTGTTGCAACTACTCCACTTGGCCTGAGAAGCAGGAAAACAGCCATGGACCATACATAGCACACGAACATGACTGGTTTCCAATACAAATGCATTTGCTAAAACAGGCGGTGCACCAGATTTGGCCCCTGGACCATAATCTGTCAACCCCTGGTCTTTAGCAACCATCATTTCCTGCGTTGACTGAAATTCCTCTCCTCACAGAGAGCCCTTAGCAATTATTCTCAACTTATTCATAATTTTAGCTTTTTATCTGAAATATAGACATAAAATATTGCCCCTCCCATTTGTTATGAAGAATATGGTCCATCTGCCAGACTGAAGAGACCGAAAACCTGTCATCTTCTCTGGGTCTTAATGAGGACAGTGAGGGCCTGTAGGAATTGGGAATGAGTTCATCTGTCAACTTACAGCTAAAGAATTTGAAGCAAGAACATGGAGTTTTGGTTCCACACGATGCTCTCTTTAAAAGGACACTGCTGAGAGACCCAATGTTCGGTACTACTGGGGACAGTCTTGAAAATAATGGCCTACTTTTCCTGAGCAAAGTCAACTCTGAAGGAGGATGATGTCTACAAATGAGGTCTCATAAAAGAATATAATTAAACACTGATGCTTTTCAGAATGAGAGAGCTTTCAGATAATGACTACAGTGGCATGCATTGTACCAATGAGAACAAGATGTCACAATTATAGATTTGCAGGTTGATTTAATCTGACAAGATTCTTAGCAACAGTGAACTTGGTCTGTCTGTGCATAACAACACAGTCTATGTGTTCTACAAATGAAGCTCTATTTATCTTTTATAAACTTACATGTGTCAATTAGCAAACTTCTTAATCTAGCTGGACATTCTTACCAGTGGAGGTCCATCGAAAGTCTCCATTTGCGGCAGCCCTGCATCTGTAAGCCATCCTCTTTATTTAAGTAACATCTTTTCAAAGTTTTTTTCTTATAATTTGTTTTTTGAATGATGTTCTCTCCCTGCAAAATTTTAATTATCCCATCTTCTCAAGGATCCCTAACAGATAAATTAGCAGCTACGTGGTTTGGGTTGTCCCTCAAGTTAATCATGGAGAGACAGGAATGGGCTATATGGGGATCTGGCAAACGACAGCCCTTGAGCCAAATCCATCCCATATTTTTGGACGGCCTGCAAGCTAAAAACAATTTTTTATGTTTTTAAATGGCTGGGAAAAAATTAAAAGGATAATATTTTTGACGCATAGAAATCATATGAAATTCAAATTTTAGTGTCCACAAATAAAGTTATATTGGAACAGAGCCATGCTCTCTTATATATATATATATATATATATATATATATATTTTACAAAAAAGCTTATTGCTGGTTTCATGCCACAACCCAGAGATGAGTGGTTGCGGTGGAGACCACATCGCCAGCAAAACCTAAAATACTTAGTCTCCAGTCCTTCACAGAAAAAGTGTGCCTGCCCCTGGCCCACATGAACTTTCAAATTTGCTTTCCAATTTTTATTTTATTTTAATGTTATGGTTACCTCCTTCCCTTTCCAGTTCCCACTTTTGCCTTGGCTTTGGGATGTGGAAGGTATTCTAAGATCATGGTGGGAGTCAACATTAGAGGCCCAATTTTGTACGTGACGATACATCCTTCATATTCTTTCATCTTGGTCATGTAAATAAGAGTTCAACCTAAATACTCATTTGTCAAGATGCCTAACATTTATATCGTGCTTTCAGGCTTATGGAGCATTGTCGCATGCCTTGTCTTGCTTGACCCTACACAAAGGTGTATTCCCTCCAAAGTGGAGCAGCCTGAGGTCTACCAGTAACTGATTTTCCAAAAATCACGCAGCTACTAAGTGATGGAAACCAGCTCTAAACCTGACTCTGAATCTTATGTTATTTCCAAGTTACTACCCTGCCTCAGAAAGTAAGAAATTCAAAGGAGAAATCTGTGATCTGACAGTTAATCTCGTCAGAAAATCATGCACAAAGCTCAAATGGAATGGACCTGGGAGAACTTCAGGTCCCTTCGCTGTCACCCAGAGGTGAAGCCTGTAAGGCTGTAGGTCAGGTTCCCTTTCTCTGCATAGAGCAGAAGAGAGCAATGATGTTGTGTGCTTCCCTAGCCAGGGTAACCCATGCATCAAAAAAGAATTAAGAAGCAACACTCAGAACTATTAAGATTTAGAAAGGAAAATAACCAGTCTTTCTGATTCCACCCTTGGCTTCCTAAGACCATGTGATGGATTGAAGGTTTGTGAGTTTCCCCTCCCCCAATTCATATATTGAAATCTTAACCCTCAGTGTGATGGTGTTAGGGGATGGGGCCTTTGAGAAGTGATTGGGTCAGGGGGTGGAGCCCTCATGAATGGGATTACTGCCTTTATAGGAGGAAACTCAAAGAGCCCTCTGCCTTCTTCAGCCATGTGAAGACACAGGGAGAAGACACCGTCTATGAACCAAGAAGTGGCTTCTCATTAAACATCGAATCTGCTGACTCCTTGATCTTGGATTTTCCAGCCTCCAGAATCATGAGAAATAAATTTCTGTTGTTTATAAGCTCTCCATCCAATGGTATTCTGGATAGCTGCCCAAAGGGATAAGGACAGACTACTCCCAAGTAGGAGCCAGACTCATCTTTTGGAAATCCAAATCATATCACTGGAATAAATTCAAATTCCCACAAGGCTATGCTTTGTTTTGCCACCCTCCACCACCCCCCGCCCCAACAACTCTCTCCTCTCTCCTGTTACGACTTCTTATTCAATCCACTCTTGCCACAGTGATCTTCCTGCATTGGTGACAACTGTTCATCGCCATCCTTGCTATTCCATGGGCCTGGGGCATTTTCTGAGATCTTGGGGTTCCCTTTGTCCCATCAAGGAGCTCTAGTCCAATGGCAGCTTGTCTTCAGAGACACCATCTTTGATCCCTTCACCCATTTCTCTCTATCTTGGTACCCTGATTTATATCGTCTTAGCATCATCCCACTCTAAAATTACCCTATTTATTTATTGGTGCAGCTCTTCAAGATTTATATTCCTCTAAGAGCACGTCAGCTCCTTTGGTGCCTTTAGCCAACTTTTTCACTAACGCCTACATCACTTCATGGCACATGGCACACACTCCATAAGTGAATGCTGAGTGGCAGATGAGTGAATGTGTGTGGTCTTTGAAATACAATTTCCCCCCTCTATTTTTTTTTTTAAATATACCCTTGTTGGTGATAAGGCAGGGCATATTATTTCAACCAAAAGACACAATATGACAGATCTGTCAATAGTAGGGTAAGAAATATACGAAGCCACATAAGAAGTGAAATCATGGGTTCGATCGGGAAAGAAAAAAAACCAGTTTCTAAATTCTGTAGGGATGAACACTGTTTATAGCAACCATAGGCATTTTCACCTGTGAACATTTCTTTCCACGATATCCATTTGAAGCTTCAGTTTTTCAGTGTGTGGCCTCTTGTGATTTCAAGACACCTGGGTGTTTAGAGGCGTCTTATGTTTCTAAACGGTCATTTTTTGAAGACAGAGCAGGCTGCTATCTGAGCAGAAAGCTGAGAAGCCCCATTTAACCAGCTACTACTGTGGTTCAACTCCTTTGAGGCAAATACATTTTGTATGGCCCCATATATTAACAATGGCCAGCTTTGAGAATATTGACTCTTCCAGGTCATCGATGGCAAGTGGGAGTAGCTGAAATTCTATTTTGTGTGCATGTGTGTGGGTGGATGGATTAAAAGTTGTATTTAAACACTCTTGAAATGAGTATTGTTAAAAAAAAAATTGAAGAGCTGAAACTGGATGTTACCTTAGAAGCACCAGATCTGAATCGAGCAAATTAATTTCTGGAAATACCTTTTATTTGAGGAAAATACAACTTCTCTGTTTCCATGACAGTCAAGAGGGGTGGTGTTTCGGTAATGCACGGCTTAGTTCTACGGTATACACGAAGAAGGAGTTGAATTCTACTTGAGACGTCGTGATTTAATGAAGCACGGAAAAGCGCATCTATTTCAAGGGGACAAATTGTGCTCTCAGCACATTTCATCAGGAAGCTTAGAAGGGATTTTTTTTCTTTTTTTAAACAATCCAAATCAACTACACCACAGTGGGATCAGGTTAGAGAAGAGAGATGTGTGGTTAAAATAGTCAACGTGCAGTTGATTGCTGAGAAAAGCTTCAGTTTGGCCAATTTTATAAATTTTTCTGTCATGATCACTTTGAGGCAGAACTGTGAATTTTGTCTTGGATATTTTTTCTGCATGCCCTTCCTAAGCCTCTGCTTTTCCTATTGGTAACCCTTATTCTCACTCCCTCCAGGCCTGAGACATATTTATTCTTCACCTGCCGATCTTTGACAATGCCTCAGTGGTCCCTGTAGCCTCTAATGACTCTTTTTTTATCTTCCATCAAGATTTCTCATCCCATAGTACCTGGAATTTTGAAATGTATTTTCCCCTCTACACTGAAATCAGCTACTTATTTTTATCTGAAATCATTTATTAACTGCAATGTATATAACAATGTACTGAGAATGGTGTCTGGTATAGAGAATAATCAGACATGTGCCCCTCCTTCATATTACTTAAGATCTTTCCTAGTTGTCCTGGAGGAGATAATATGGTTCACATTGATAACTAAATGGTTTATAACAGCAGAATATTTGCTTCTTAAAAGATACATAAGGACACAGAGCTCTAAAAGAAAGCAATGGTCCTTTAATAGGATTTCTGCTTTTTTTACATGTAGGTAGATAAGATATTCCGGGGAAAGAGATCATTTTCACAGTTCTAAATGCACTGTAGAGGCAAATTCTTATCCTGTGTCTGATTGTGCCACTAAAATTACTGAATTAAAGTTACTGTAACTAGAGGTGGTAACTGGATAATGGCCTTCTGCTGACAACGGAATGCGTGGACCAAGGTATTTATGCAAAAAATAGAAGGCCTTTTTAAGTAGCAAGAATCCAATTTCATTGTCATTATTACCATTGCACCAAATGACTTGTAAAATAAAATAAATGAGATCTACAGCACCTAGCGAGCAAAGACAACCCCCAATTCATCATTCCCCTGCAAAATGGCACTCTGAGAGTCTCAAAATGAGGGTGAGACAGAGGATTAGTTCTGACCTTCCACTGATCAGAACAAAGTGTTATTCTTGATCTCACTTCACTGGTTTCTGACTAGCATAGCATTTTTTGTATTGTCTTATTTTTCGTCTCTTCATAAATCAAAGTAAGAATCTAAAGAGCTGCAGGACCTGCCTCCTTGCTATAGTTTTATATAGAAAGCTCCTTTTGCTGCCTTTGGAGTGATGTGCGCTTGAACGCATAGGCAAATACTAAGCTCGAGGTGGAAACTGCTAATTCCATAAAATCTCTAGGGAGCCACCTCACAATGGATCTTGGGCAGAGTTGAAGTGTGTCATGCACTCGTCACTGCCTCCTTTCAAATTCCACAAATTCACTTTTTGCGACTCGCACACTGTCAGAAAAGTAGCAAGTGGCCGTAAGTCAGGAGAGAGCTGTGGAGGGCAGATTTTTTAAACATAGAATAGTGAGAAACTCCAGTGGTAAGTCTTGACTGGGTCCCTGTGGCAGCTTCGGCAAGATGTTTGAAAATCTTCTGTCCCCTCGCTCATGCTGCGAGCCTGAGAACAGCACTTCGAGGAAGCATATTATCTGAAACATAGAGGACATGATTTTCTTCAGGACAGCTCCTCATGCTGCAGGGATTCCTTAAAGTCCCTTGAATATCTAAATCAGGTAAAACTTCGAAGTTGCTGAGTTTTTTTATGATCAGAAGTACCCATCTTGACATAAAGTGACAGCAGATCTTGTTTAGGGAGATTTACTCAGCGTGGCAAAGCCATCACATGACTGATACCGGCAAGGATGACCTCATCTTGCTGATAGCCTCCGCATCTGGGCTGCATCGTACCCACGTTCAGTGTGATTTAGATTAAAGGGTACCGCTTCCGGACTTAGACGGAGTTGGGGCAGAGTTACCTAGAATCACTGATCCTCAGATTTCCCATGTAGAGTGCTAAAAATATTTCCGTATTTAGTGGTTTTATTCTTGTTTGGGGGGTTGTTTGGTACATGCCGGGAAATTTGCTAAGTGCTTTGCGTGCGTAATGTCAATTAACGCTCAGGAGAATAGTTAAGTATCAGCCACCGTTTATATTTGGGGAAACTGTCGCTCGGAAGGGCTCATTACTGGGGCGCCTGGGTGGCTCAGTGGGGGAAGCGTCTGCCTGCAGCTG
>NW_023270709.1:23871862-23976552 GCF_011800145.1 Mirounga leonina | reverse complement strand
CGCGCCAACCTCCGGGGAGGGAGACGATGCGCACAGCGCGGCGCTCTGCTCCTGCCCCCAGGAGGACCACCTCCTAGAGCAGCACGGGCCTCCTTCCCAGCCAAATGACTTCGTTCCTTTCGCCACCCTTCGTGGTGCTCTGAGGCTCTTACGAGAGCGGAAACCTAGCTCACCACCCAGGCTTGCCTGGGTTCCTGGCTGAGGCTAAGAGCAAGCCTCGTGTCTACATCTCTTCGGACTCACAAACCACTGCTCTTTCGCGAGAGCTGTAACTGGACCCCACTGCGCCTAGAATTCTTGTCTGTCTAATTTCACGAGGCCGGGAGCCCTCTACGTCCATTTGATGGAGCTCGGGATCCTAGACTTTACATCTTTCTTATGCCAGAGTGTATTTTATCTCCCTACACCTTCCTGCCTTAACTATTTTCTTTTTTCTGTGATGACTCTCTTATCTGGTTGCTTTCCCCTGACTTTCTAATCTTTATATGATATATATGTATATTTGTGCATACGTGTATGTATGTACGTATGCTCATACGTGTAACCATGCCACTTGCTTAGAAAACCCTTATTCCCATCCTCACCTCCAGAGCTCCCAACAGACTTGTCAGCCTGCCAGGATGGGTTAATGCCCAGTCCTAAAGCATGTGCTACCCTGAGAAATACCCAAAGGCTCATAAATGCATCATTTTCTTCTCAATCAACAAGTTATGGTGCTTGCCAACACAATATGTACATAATAACATTTATGAAAGACTGTGGAAAGGTAAAAAAAAAATAAAAATCAAAAATACTTTATTCTCCTTTTTTGAATAATAAACATCTTGAATCCATACAAAGATCTTTTTTTTTTACTTACTAGTTAGATTTTATTCAAAAGACATTCTGCCACAACAACAACAAAAATAAAAACTACCATCATCAAAATTAAACATAAAGGCGAACAAAAAAAAAAAAAAAGGCTTTTCCTCTCGTGAACATCAGCTTGTTCCTTGAAACAGTATACCTAAGTGTTTTTCAGACCCACAGATCTCAGGGTCAGTTCACTTTTTCTTTCTTGGTACTAATATTTCACTTAAAATAGGTAAGCCAATGATCCAATGTTTTCATTAATTTTATGTAATAACTCAAGAATAAAGTATTGCATTTTTGATAAAAAGCAGGGAGATTTTGCATGGTGTGTGGGTCCCCCTAATATACACATGCACTTAATCAACTGATTAAAAATTCTACCAGCACCATTTATACATAGCCTGTTGTGTTCAGAATCTCTTCCTCCTGACCGTGTTGGGGTGCTGGGGCCGTGGGCTGCAGCCTAAGCCTATGGAAAGCTACAGGGTCACCCCCCGTCTACAACATCTGAGATGAGACAGACAGTGGCCACTGTGTTTGTGATCACAATTAACGAAATAAGGAAAAGTCCTTTTCCTTATTTTTTTCGTGATAATCTGAAACCAGTTATTATCCAAAGGAGTATAAATCAAGAAAAGGAACCGTCATGCAATCAAATCGGGGACCCAGGGGGCCCAAAATAAGAAGGTTTGAAACCAACTGAAAAATAAAAAAGACAAGTCTGGAATTCCATCTGCGAGAGATCAGATCTGTGTGACTAGTTTTGGTGAAGTTTCGGTGGCTTTCGGGATACTTATGTTGGAGTTAATTAAAGAGGCAGGCAGGAAATGAACTTTTGCAGTACTAGGGCTGTGTTGGAAATAGACACGCAAATGCAATCTCGTCCTACCTTGAAGGACAGAAAGAGCAAAAGCCCTCCTTTGTATAGTAAATGTTCCTATTTGGTCAGAGGTTGTTTTGTTTTGTTTTTTGTTTTGTTTTGTTTTTTGTTTTGTTTTGATTTGTTGCTTGCCTCCCGAGCCAGACCATGGCCTTTGGATGCTTCCCAACATGGCGCCTCAGGCATTCCCGGCCCATCACTGGTGAAAGTGGTTTGCCACTGCTGCTTAGTAGCTGTTACCTTCCTAGAGGTGTGCAATGCTGGTAAATCACTGCAACACATGCAGAACATGGTAAATTTTGGAAAGTAACGTAACAATAAAACATGGTTCAAGAACAATGATTTCTGACCAGGGTGACAGCACAAGGCTTCCTGGATGGAGCGGCCTTTGAGTCAAGTAAGCCTTTTTACAGCATAAAAGTAGAGAAGATAAGGAAGGATGTAAGTAGTGTTTTCCATTGTGAAGATGAAAATATATTATTTGAGCTTGGATTTTATAAGGCTGCTACATGGGCCATCATGTTTTAAATCAAAGGGGAGGAAACCTTCCAATAAAAGGGTAAGATAATTAAAATATTCATGTGTCCCTAAGACTGATTTATAGTCTCCAAATATAGAACTAGAGGATGAGCTCCAGAATTTGGTAATTCTCTATGTCTAAATGTAGGCACTATTATTTATGAGAATACTAATTCTTTTTTTATGGTGGTTACATAAACAACTGTTTCTTTGAGTTAAAAAAAAAAAGCTATTAAAGTATTGGTCTCGTAAAAACAAAATAAATCACATAAGTAATTAAATTTATAATAAAGGCTTTATTTGTGGGGCATTTGCATGTGATTTATACCTAAATCATCAAACATTCATTTCACATGAGCATGAAGGTACCAGTCACTTCATGTAAATATATTTGTGTTTGAAGTTAAGGAAAAGAGCAAGGGAGGCCTATATTCTGAGCTTAGATATAAGTAAATGTACATATTTGTCCTTTTAAGCATAGAGTGATTTGTTCTTCGAATAAAGCTTCATATAAATGGACAAAATCCTCTAATGATCAACAAAGAACAAATTCCAGCACTCTGGTACTTTCTCTTGCTTCTAGGAAAACCCAGTTAAGAAAACTTACTAGAAACAGACTCAGGCCCAATCCTAATACCCTGCTTAAGGTTGTTTTCTTTATTTTTTTTAAAAGAGTTTTTAAATTTATTTTTATTTTAGAGAGAGAGAGAGAAAGTGAGTGGGGGAAGGGGCAGAGGGAGAGACTAAGTCTAATCCACTGTACCTCTGCCTAGCGCAGAGGCTGACATGGGGTTCGATCACACGGCCCCTGAGATCAAGACCTGAACTGAAACCAAGAGTCGGATGCTTAACCGACTGAGCCACCCAGGCGCCTCTTCTTTATTTTGTTTTGTTTTAAATTTCAGTCCAGTAATTTATTTCTATTTTTAATTATTAAAATAATTAGTGTACAAGAAAAAAATGCTATAGAATTCAAGTGGCTCCCTATCTGGGTGATAGACATTGGGGGGGGGGGGTTGTGCTATGGTGAGCGCTGTGAGTTGTCTTTATTCTGTTTTATGTGTTTGTTTGTTTTGCCCGTGAGGAAACCATTCCGTTTGGTAAAGACTAGAATCATTGCATGCAGAAGAGAGGCTTTTCTGAACTCTATTGAACTTGTGGTTTACACTGTAACGTGTCATTGTATTCAGTTCCTAGGGCTGCCATCACAAATTACACAAAACTGCATGGCCTAAAGCAACAGAAATTTATTCTCTCACAGTTTGGACACCAGAAATTCAGAATCAAGTTGCTGGCAGGGTTGGTTGCTTCTGGAGGCTGTGAGGGAGAATCTGCTCTATGACTCCCCCACATTTGGGGAGCTCCAGGGGCCCCTTGGCTCATGGCCGTATCACTCCGATCTCTGCCTCCTTCATATGGCCTTTTCCTCTGTGTCCTGTAGGTCCCTCTCTCTACTCTTATAAAGACACCTGACATTGGATATAGTGCCCACCCTAATCCACAATGATCTCATCTCCATAACCTTAACTTAATCACATCTGTAAAGACCCTTTTCCAAAATGAGGTCCCATGTCTGAATAAGGATATTCACAGATTCTGGGTGGACACATCTTTTGGGGGGCCACCTTTCAACCAACAACAGTCATGTTCTGTTATTTTTCCTGTTATCCACATTGTAGGGTAGCTGATTCTGCTCCTTTTTCATAATGACATTAAATTAAATACAAAATAATATGTGACTCCGAACAGTGAGATTTTGCTCTCTTCTGATTTTATTTGGCTTTGTTAGTTGATGTAAATTTCATGCATCTTTTACCTGATTATAAGACATTGCTCTAAATCAACTGAGAGCTTAATTTTATCTCATTCTTAAAATTCCTCAAACATGATTCTAGCTGAAAGAAAATAAGAAATAGCTATTTGTTTACTTTCAATTAATGATTTAGTTATATGTTCTCCCAGAACATAAGAATCCATCTATTGAATTGTTAATGTGCTATAAAAATATTTTCATGATAGACATTATGTGGGATAGTTAAAATAAAATGTATGGGCTTTAGCCAGAGATGGATCTGGCCATCATTCCTAGCTCATAGCTCAGTGCTTTCAACCTATTTGATTTAGGCACATCATCCAATCTTCCTTAGTCCTTGTTTTCTCATCTGTCAAATGGAGACACAAATACCTCCTATGCCTGTTTATGATGAGGATTAGACATAATATAGGTAAGCCACCTAGTGCAAAGCCTGGCACATAATATTTATTTTATAAATGATACCTGGTACTTATTACAGCCTTTGTCTATAAAACAAATATAAAAGGGTTTGTTGTTGTTGTTTGTTTGTTTTTTAGAGAGAGAGAGAGTGCATGTGTGCATGTGCATGAGAGAGAGGAAGAGAGAGAGAGAATCTTAAGCAGGCTCCACACCCAGTTAGAAGCCCAATGCAGGGCTCCTTCTCAGGTCCCTGAGATCATGACCTGAGTCAAAATCAAGAGTCAGGCATTTAACCGACTGAGCTACCCAGTCGCCCCTGAAAGGGAATTTTGATTGTTAACTCATTCATTTCATTCATTTAAATGCTGAACTGAATAGTCTCTGGTATACCATAGGTTCGGGTGATGTGGTGGAACACGAAAGACCAAGTCCTCACATTATGTCCTCACAGTTTCTTCAGTGGATCTGCTTCTCCATCCTCTCATTCCTATCTATTTGCCATGCTGATGTCCTCACTCTTCCCTGAAAATATGATTCTCTTTCCTGCCTACAGGCTTGCTCACACCGTTTGACTACTTGGAAAGGTTTTACTTTCTTCTTTGCTTGTGATCCATAACTGCCCTCTGTTATGGCCCAAGAGAAGTCATTTGTTTTCTCTGAAGGCTTCTCCTACATTATGCTCAAACATATGTTCTGCATTGAAATTTAAAAATTCTTAGACTCTGTACTCATTTTGGTATTTGATATATATTGCTTTGCATTGTTAGAAGATTTGCAAATCATAAAAATGTAAGTTTCATGAGGACAAAGATTCTAATTAAGTTTTTTCGTGTTTCTGGGTTGGATTTTGAGGTTAATTAAACTGTTCTTGCAGGTTCAAGTCTTACTTCAGATTTGTGTTTTCCTTTAAATAAAATTAAATTCTACTCCAAGCTCCCATTGTCTGTCTAGATTGGTGGAAAATTCAACTCTGGTAATTCTTGGGTTATTTAATCATCCAGAGATCTTAAATGGAGACAAGCTTATCCTCCAGTCCTTGGTCTGCCCTAGTTACTCTGGGAAGACCATTATCCATGCCTGCATAGTCCTTGCAATCTAGAGACACCATGTAATCTAGAAGTTTCCAAGACTGGGAATTCCAATGCCTAGAATTCAGTTTGGCTATTTTCCTGCAATCCAGCCACCACTTTGAGTTCTGAGAGACTGGTTCCTGAATCCTAAAACCTCTTGGATCTCAGAAACCACAACCCTTTCCTTTAGCTTGGAGAAATCTTTGTCTACACTGGGCTTTTCTCCTTTCAAAGGCATCTTCCCCTCCCTTACCTGCATATCCAGTCAAAATCTTTTCATTGAGCTTAGACTTACAAATGTAGGAAAAGAAGCTGTCTTTGAGAATCTTCTGCTTTCAACCCTACATTCCTACCTTAGATGGGTCCTACTACTTAATTCAACTAGAAGTAGACAAAAAAAAAAAAAAAGGAGAGAGAGAGAGAGAGATACAACACACTTCAATGTTTTAATACAATTTTCTTTCTAATTATAGGCACCTAAGAGTATAGATCATCTGGATATGTCTCAAAGACTTGTGGAACACACTTATCAATGATCAGAGTATGTGACAGCCTTAAGAACCAACTAGAAAATAAATTATTTCTTTTTTTTTTAAAGATTTTATTTATTTATTTGTGAGAGAGAATGAGAAAGAGAGAGCACATGAGATGGGGGAGGGTCAGAGGGAGAAGCAGACTCCCCGCTGAGCAGGGAGCTCAATGCGGGACTCGATCCTGGGACTCCAGGATCATGACCTGAGCCGAAGGCAGTCGCTTAACCAACTGAGCCACCCAGGCGCCTGAAAATAAATTATTTCTAAGGAAAGGAAATCCCAACAGAAAAGTTGGATGTGAGCACTATGTCTCCAATAGTATGGGAGGAGGGGAGTGGAAATTAATTACACTTACATTTGTCTCTCAGATTTGTCCTCTAGCTCAGCCCTCACAATCTAGGAACTGGCATGAGAAGGGATGGAAGTGAAAACTGAGGATTACTTTAAATATCCCAGAAGACACCTGGAGCACAGGGTCCTTTCAACATAGTTGAATGAAGACATGAGTTTAGAATGCCGAGGGCTCTGAGCAACAAAGCGTGCCTCTGGTCCTTTGAGATTTTGGCACAATATGAAAATGTGGCCTTGACACGGGAGCATCTTGACGAAGCACACCATGCTAACGGGCACTGCAGACACCTTGATACACACAATGGCAACCTGGCAATCCCTACAGCATGGGTTAAGCTCTCAGGGCCCTGTTGCAATGGAGTCAATGCCAGTAGCAGATGGACAACTATGGTAACTCGAGTGATGATGAGCCCCTGCGTATCCTCATGGAACACTATCCATTATCAGAACTGTGGCAAATCACATTTGATTAGCCCACAAGACATTAAAAGGTGTGAGAAGCAGACATATTTAACTGGATCAGGAAGGAGGAAGATGATACTTTCTAGGTCGTTTGGAGGACTAATTTGTTGAAAAGTGTGTGGATTGGTTCTCTGGATGCTAGAATTTGTGTATGTGAGGATGGCATGGGTGATACTTTAAAGGGGTTAGAATTCCAGAAATATTTGCTGTCAGGGCTACAGTCAGAGAAATATTCTATTAATCGTCTTTGCCCCAGAGTCCCTGGAGTCAATGCCATGAGAACATTGGCTACATTTATATCTCTCCTTCTAATGATGCTTATGCAATGGTCAATAAACACTTGATTTGATGAACTGTCCTGATTACCTTGACCAACTGTGAAAGAGGTTGGCTTCTAAATACTGAGTTAACACTGCTGTTTCCTAACACAGGAAACTAGAGTTTCCTGGGAGTATGTCAAGATGTGAAAACAATTACTTGAGACCAGGAATTAAAACATGACTGACAGCGGTGCTTTTATAGTATCTTTAGCTGCAAGGTATAAATTTGAGCTCTCTGGTGTTTCCTGAAATGTACACTATCAAATTCAATTTTGTCAGGTGAGATACAGGAAGATGGTTTACCACTTTTATTTTGTTTACAGTAGGTTCCACACCCAGCATGGAGCCCAGTGTGGGACTTGAACTCACGACCCTGAGATCAAGACCTGAGCTCAGATCAAGAGTTGGACGTTAACCAGCTGAGCCACCCACGCACCCCAATGATCACCCACATTTAAATAATTTGACAACCTCTGTGTATTATAACCTCATTCTAATTATCTATCACACATATTACACACAATAGATTTTAAAAGTTCTTTAATAAGTGCTTTTAAATGGCTTTTACTTAGCGTACCTCAAATTAATTGTCCATGGTACCCATTTTTCAAAAGGTGTCTATTGGCGCTCCTGAGCAAATATTGCTTTATAGAATTATATTTTGCAAAATAGCTGTATTTCTAACTTGACCTGTGTTACTGGAAATTTTGATCATTAACTCCCCATTAAAGATATTCCAGAGGCAATATAGATATTACACAATGATTTAGGCACACATGAAATAAATATATTATACAGATCTGATACATAAAATACAACATAACATCATAGACGGTCCCTGACTTACGATAGTACCACTTGTGAGTTTTTGACTTTATGATGGTATAAAAGCGATATCCATTCAGTAGACATGTACTTCAAATTTTGCATTTGGATCTTTTCCAGGGCTAGTGATATGTGCTGTGATCCTCTCCTGTGATATGAGACAGCAAGCAACAGCTCCCAGCCTCACAATTTACCAGGGTCAACAACTGATACACTTAGAACCATTCTGTACCCATACAACCATTCCATTTTTTACTTTTAGTACAGTATTTAATAATTACTTGAAATGTTTAACCCTTTTATTATCAAATAGGCTTTGTGTTAGATGATTCTGCCCAACTGTAGGCTAATGTAAATGTTCCGACCATGTTTAAGATAAGCTAGGCTGAGCTATGATGTTCAGTAGATTAGGGGTATTAAAAGCATTTTTGACTGGGGCGCCTGGGTGGCTCAGTCGTTAAGGTCTGCCTTCAGCTCAGGTCATGATCCCAGGGTCCTGGGATCGAGCCTCGCATCGGGCTCCCTGCTCTGCGCGGTAGCCTGCTTCTCCCTCTCCCACTCCCCCTGTTTGTGTTCCCTCTCTCGCTGTGTCTCTCTCTGTCAAATAAATGAAATCTTTAAAAAAAGAAAAAAAAGCATTTTGACTTAACCATACTTACAACTTACAATGGGTTTATCGAGACATAACCCCATGGTAAGTTAAGGAAGATCTGTTTAGACTTACACACATTATGTATTACATATTATATATGTATATATTGTATATATACAATGTACATTATATGTATATAAAAGATATAACACACAGGATTTGGACACACGGCATATGGGCCTATCAAAATAATTAACAATAAGACAGAGACTATTCTAAGAGCTAAAAAGGCAATAAAAATTATAGTAACTGCTCACAATGACTGGGAAACAGGTAGAGGTTCCCACGGCCTCTGGGTGTCAAGGAAAACTTGGAAGGGGCTGTTTCTGAGCTGGGATATTTATGCAGCATACACAGATGGTCAACATTTAAGGAAGCAAGTGTGTTTCGAGTGGGAGAAGACTACAGAGTCAAGAGAAGGTACACATTAGGGCGCCTGGGTGGCTCAGTCAGTTGGGCGACTGCCTTCGGCTCAGGTCATGATCCTGGAGTCCCGGGATCGAGTCCCGCATCAGGCTCCCTGCTCATCAGGGAGTCTGCTTCTCCCTCTGACCCTCCTCTCTCTCCTGCTCTCTGTCTCTCATTCTCTCTCTCTCTCAAATAAATAAATAAAATCTTTAAAAAAAAAAAAAAAAGAGAAGGTACACATTAAACTGTCGCCTTCCAAGGTAAACATTCTTCCAGATCTTTCTATGTTAAGCTTTGTGTTCTGTGGCCTTTTTGGGTTTAAAAAACAAAAAACAAAAAAGGTCTATAGCATTCATATATTTTAAAAGTGTGCAATGTTATCCCTCAGTGCCGTTTTTATTTCTTCTATTGGTGTAGGTAATGGGACTTGATGTTGCCCTCAAGCAAGTTCATGGAGATCAGAACAGTATTTGGTGTGACTAGATAAATCTTAATATCACCACGGAGGGGAAAAAATGTGACTATTACCATACTGTGCCTATTATGTCCTCCACCTCATTCACACATGCATTGCTTAGAACAAGACTCTCCAAACTCTTCCTTTTTAGAGCTACTAATTGCAGTGAATAAATGAATGAATGATGAATACCCAGAGACATGAGAGCAGGAGGTAAGAGCTAAGGAATTAAACTGGAGACCTTCTATTGGAAGAAATATCACTGGTGTCTCTTTATCACAAAACCTTAAATGAGTAGTTCATTCTCCATTACATGTGTATGCGTATGTAATAAAACAATATGGTTTTGTTTTTTTTTGTAAGCTCCACCCGCTGTGCATGGCGCACAATGTAGCACTTGAACACACAACCCTGAGATCAAGACCTGAGCTGAGATCAAGAGTTGGGTGCTTAACCAACTGAGCCACCCAGGCATCCCCAATAATTATTTTATATGCTTAATGAAGCAACACATTTATCTTCTTTCCAAAATCTTTTGCTAAATTTGGTGGGCCAGGAGGAAAAAACAAATTCATATCATGACTTCATATGACTCTCCCTCAGAATTTTAGGTTGGGCTTAAAACACAGTCCCCTGGCAAAAAGCAACTTTAATGGGACTGCCTCTGAATAAGGGTAGCAAGAAACAGCACATGATTCCTCTAAGCCTTTAAGATAACCATCAGTCCAAAGAGGAATGTTCTGGTACTAAGTGTCATTTTCTTAATTTCCCTCCTTGATTCTTATATACCTTTGGTTGAGAAAGCAGCAGAATTTAAACAAAAGAATAGTTTTTATTAAAATCTGCTGTGTTCCTAACTGCTGACTGCTCTTACTAGCTCTCCAGAGCAGAGGCATTTGTGAGTTAGTTCTCTGAGCATATATGACAGACCAACAACTGACCCAGTAAAAATCTGTTTGATCGTTGTTCAGATTCAACAGATGAAACCCAGAAAATACCAAAGTTAAATAATAAAAAGCAAAAACAGGACAACCAACTTCCTGTGATGATTAGGTCAGAGTGAGAGAGGACTGCTTTAACGTTTGATAAATGACATCAGAAATGCATCCAGAAACCCAAGATAGCAACAGTATGGTTGAGCCTTCAGTCTTACGATTGCACTGTCATTCTATAAATCTCAAAGTTCACCCCTTATAAGCTTAGCTTTGTGAATTTGGTTATCTTGGCTTAATCAGTGATGCCAAGGCTTACTTGTGCTTAGAAAATTGTAGGATGAACTGAAAACAGACCTCTATTCATAAAGAGTACAAATAGGAGATAGAAACAGAAAGAGACATAACACTGTCAGTTTAAAATATTTGGGGCCTCAAAGCGGCATTTTCGGAGATGACACTTTTCTCCCTGCTTCGAGTGCAAGATAAACAAATTCTGGGAAAGAGTCAAGTTCTCTTTTGGTCATAGTAAGAGTGGCTCTCCCCTGACCGACCTAACATAGTTCCCGATATCAGGAACTTATCAAACAATTTTTGGCTACACAAATTCACACACACACACACAGAAAGGTACCAGTTTGAGTTGAATAAACATCTTGAAGTAAGGTGCAGCAAAATAAAAATCCAGTCATTGGCTTCACTAATTTGATAGATGGAGACAATTAAAATCGAATCAGGTCACTCAAGCTTGCAAGTTTAACTAGCGACCTGAAGTTTGTAGTTCAAAGCCACTGGGGGCCTACAGAAGACTTCTTTTGGGAAGTTACTGTTGCCTTACCCTGAGTTCTCGAGTACGACTCATCACTAGATCAGAAATAACCCCAAACACTGTACGGTGTCTCAGGCCATCAAAGGCAAACTTTCAGAACAAGCGTTAGCCCGCTGTCTACGGCTTCCCTGTAACCAACACGAGTTTTCCACACTAGTCCCTACTACTGATGTTATCATCCCCTGCACATGGACCCAGTGATAAACGCCCTGCAGAGGGAGTGCCTCCATAATGTCCCTATGAATGCAGTACCATTGTCCATCACAGAAATCATGGACTCATTGGAAATTAAATCAGGAAAAAGCCTACCCCCTTATTTCATGAAAGGGGAACCTAAGGTCTAAGCAAGTGAAATGACATGACTAAGGTCAACCCACGTCATAGCCAGTCACTTTTCTGAAAAGTCCCGAGAAAGCTAAAGATGATTCTGACTAATCAGCAACACTGATCGTTTTATTTTTAAATTAATATGCAAATGATAAGAAGGCAAGCAGATGGACAGACTGAAAAAAATAAAAACAGGATGGGGTATTTATTGGTTGAGCCACAAAACCTTTTTTGTGTGGTACAAACCACATGCAAAGGCACATAATACTGGAGTACAGACACATGTTATGTGCCTAGACATCAAAGATGGACTTCTGAGAGTTTTTCACAGCTAGCAAACATACACAAATAATCAGATACACTGAGCTAGGTAACTCATTTGCTAATGGAATATTTGCTCAAAGGATAGAAATACACAGAAAAACTCTGCAATTAACCTTTGAAAACAAAAAGAATTGTTGCCTAGAAGGTTTTCAGAGCTTAATTATTGATAGAAGCCTAAGGCTAAATCTAAATCATGACCTTAAATACCCTTTGTCTTTCTACAGCACACCTCATTTGGGATGTCAGACAATTCTGGCTCCTTATAGGGAAGAGGACAGAAGCAACTTCTTAAAGCTCAGTCAGTGGATTCAGAACAAACTGTGTTTTGGTGCACCTGGGTGGCTCAGTCGGTTAAGCGTCTGCCTTCGGCTCGGGTCATGATCTCAGGGTCCTGGGATCAAGCCCCGCATCGGGCTCCCTGCTCTGCAGGGAGTTTGCTTCTCCCTCTCCCTCTGCCTGCCTGTCTGCCTACTTGTGACCTCTCTCTATCAAAATAAATAAATAAAATCTTTAAAAAAAAACCAAAAACCAAAAAACTGTGTTTTTAGAATGTTACCTTCATTGCTCTGTAACATTAAGAAATAGATTTTTTCAATGTTTAGACCAGTATATAAGGTATTTCCTTAATAAAAACAATAAAAAAAAACTTCTTTATACTATAAAGTGAAAATTTTCCACATTAAAAAAGTTATCAAATCTAAGTAGATGGTAGCGCTGCATTAGGGCCAATATTCATCACAAAACAATTGCCTCTTGCTTCATGTGAATGTTTAATGTAACTCAAATCTCTTTGAGATTAATGCTATAATGTAAACGGTACATGGCATATAAGGGAATTTGTATATGAAACTGGAAACAGTATGGCAAAAATAAATAATAACCTAATTGGCAAACACATGCTGTTTTGCTGGACAGAATTAATTATGCATATCTTAATCTTTACAATGTCATACCATTGCATATTTCAGGTGCGTGCTTGCCAACAAGCAAAGGAACTAAAACAATTTTATTGATAACATACTATGTGTTTGGGACATAATAGGTGTGCAGTAGATATTTTTGAATGAATGGTCAGGCACTGGGCCAGGCCATTTAGATGTGTTTTGTCATTTAATTTTAATTTCACATAGAGTATTTTGGGATACTGTCAAGTTAATTAGCTCATATCATCCTATGATATAACTCCAAAATTTAAACTTGGGTCTACCTTCTTGTAAATGTCTTTACTTAAAAATATTTTTACCCTAAAAATTCTGTGAATATTAAATATGAATCTAAATGCTCATCTTAGTCCAGTATTTTCAAAACACAGTCTTCTCTTCTGTGCCCACAAGTGACAAAAATAGGGAAACCTGGTTGCTTGACTAAAATGTTAGAGTGAGCTCTTACCTGGTTGTGAGACGTGATGAATAATGTAATAGACCATCTCCTTCCAAATCTCTCCACACCATGCAGTTCTTTGTTTTGCATGCTGTCTAAATTTCTATTAATAAAAGACTAATTTATGTTAATAATTTTCCTCTTTCAAAATGCAAATATCCTTGAGAAAATCAAATAGGTTGCCATTAATTCCTTAAAGTGAACGGAGTTAATCAAATTGCTTCCACCCAGCTGAGATGAGGCTTACTGAGAAAATAGGCACTTCATTTCAGTTTACACCTTTAATGGGAAGGTGGAAAGGGGCTTTTCATGTCAGAGCAGACTTGGGTAGGCACCATGAAAGACTCTGTGATTCCAAAGAGCAGCATGAGGGCAGTGGGTACCTGCGTTTGGAAGAAGAGATAGTAATAATTTGGATAGGGGATCCAGAATGAGGTTGGAAAGATGTGGCTTACCTCCTTAGTTTATGAAGGTCCAGGTTCGGTGTCTCCTTAAAGAACACACAAACTACTCCCAAACACGCTCTCATCTTGGGCTGTGTAAGCCTGACCCATTTATTGAATCATGCCAAGCATAAGTAGGAAAGACACACGTGTATGTGGGCAAATATGTATCTTCAAAGCAGGACTAGAGACAAAGAAAGCACATGCTTGTTTTCAAGAGGTTTGTAATTTTATTTGTGTAGGCATGTAGTTCCTATAACACAAAAATCTAAGAATCCAGAACCCAACATATTAGACTCCTAGGTCTGCTGTAACAGAGTACAGCTTAAAACAACAGACTGGTTCTCTCAAAATTTTAGATCTAGAAGGCCCAAAGGTGTGAAGGTGTGAAGCAGGGACATGCTCCCCCTAAGACCTTTGCTCACCTCTTCCTGGCCTCTGGCTGGGTCACCATTTCTTAGCACACTTGGCTTGCAGCCCTCCAATCTCTGTTTCTGTACTCACGTGGCCTTCTCTCTAGACTTCTCTTTCTTTACATAGCCTTTTCCTCTTCTTTAAAGGACGTCAGTCAGATTGAGTGAGGGTCCACTCTAATGACTTCACCTTAACTTGATGACATTTACAAAGACTATTTCTAGGTAAGGTCCCATTCACAGGTCCTGGGTGTTAGGACTTCACGGTATCTTTAGGGAGGACGTAATTCAACCCATAAAACCAATTCTCTCCTGAGTAATATGAAATGACCACCTCAGTCTATTCAGAGGTGTTGAGGAATCGAATGACCATTCATAGTTAAGCCTCCCCAAATTGACCCAGTAGTAATTCACCATTGGAGATGGTGCCCAGAATTACCTCAAAAATACCTCAAGATCTAACAAAATCAGTTTAAACTCAGAACTGTGATATCCCTAAAGAGGACTGAGATTATAACTAATTAGTCAAAAATAAAACTATTTACATGAAATTGTAATTAAGCAGCATTAATTTTCATCACGATAGCACTGACTGATGCAAAGAATAAAATGCCAACCCAGGGACAAAGAGCACTGTAGATAATATGATAATTTACTGAACATAATTTTATTTCTTTTTTTAAAGATTTGATTTATTTTATTTGACAGAGAGAGGGAGCACGTGCACAAGGGAGAGGGGCAGAGGGACAAGCAGACTCCCCACTGAGCCGGGACCCTGATGTGGGACTTGATCGCAGGACCCCAGGATCATGACCTGAACTGAGTTGAAGGCAGATGCTTCACTGACTGAGCCACCCAGATGCCCCTGAGCGTAATTTTATTTCTAACAATACCTAACACACTTCTTCAAACAATTATTTGGAATTCATGCAGAGCTTGCTGTCTGGCTCTTCAAATTCCACTGGTTAGGCAGATAACACAATATTCATGCCTTTTAGATAAAGGAGATATTCTAATCAGTGAGCCTAAGGTCTTCTCAGACCATATCTGTTCTAGTCACTTCAATGGTATATTCATTTTTGTCTAAGTGTTGTCTTGATTTTCTCATGCAGCTTTGCCCAAACTGATAGCAATCCCTTACCAAACAACTAGGTGTTTTTTTTTGCTTTTGTTTTTGTTTTCAACGAGGTGTTTTTTAAATTCACATCTTCCAAAGGACCATCCATGATCTTCTGTTTTCCAGTGTATATTGAACAAAATTTCAAAATGCATTTCATAAACATTTACTAAGTATAAATCATGTGCAACTTCCTTTTGTGTTCTCATTCACATAATGGTGTATGTTTTTAACATAACAAATCTAATGATAAGCCATTGTATTACTATGCAAATAGGATGGATTGAAATTTAAATGTACAAGGAAGGTAGTGAGCTAGCTTTAAGAGGTGGGTATTTTATTCTAATTATTTTATAACAAGGTGTTATTGCTCGATACACTTTCAACTCTAGTAAAGTGCTAGTATAAGTTTCTAAAACAAGTTACCTATGAAATATTAACAAATGGCCTTCTTGGCATTATGCCAGAGAAAGACATAACCGTAACAGTCTGGGTCTTCCTGATGTATCAGAATTCAAGAAGTCTGCATCTGCACCCCAGAGAAGCTTCTTCATCTGCCCATTTCCATTTTCCCCACTCCAAAACTTAGGGCAGAACTTGTACGTCTAAGCCTAATTTCATTGTATATTTGAGTTGTGGCTAGACTGTGATTTGTGGGACTTCTTGCCTCTAAGCGATTCTTAGCAAAACTGCTGCTCGGTGAAGTCTACACCCATGTGTGGGGAAAGGTGACCTTGGGCAGAGCCCACCTGAGCAGATTCCTTCTGCTCTTGAGAATGGGGCAGTGCTGGAGAGCTTAGCTTCCTGTGAAGGCAACCCCCTCTCAAAGTCATAATTCAACTTGATTCACAGAGGCTCTGTGGATGCATCTATAGGCCCCATTATGGGTTTAATTGTTTCTCCACTAACTCTATGTGTTGGGGTCTTAATCTGGTATCCCAGAGTGTGGATTTATTTGGAAATTGGGTCATTATAAATGAGTTAGTTCAGTTAGGATGAAGCTGTCTTGGAGGAGTGGGCCCTTAATCCAATATGACTGTTGTTCTTCTAAGAAGGGGAAGATTGGGCACAGATAGGATCACAGGGAAAACACCACGAGAACATGAAAGCAGCAAACAGGTCAAGGAACTTGGCAAACCAATGTCAGCCACCAGAAACTAGCAGAGAGTTCTGGAACATTCTCTCTCCCCACCCTCAGGAGAAACCACCCTGCCAGGACCTTGATCTTAGACTCTGAGGCTCTAGATCTGTGAGACAACACGTTTCTGTTGTGGAAGCCTCTCAGCTTGTGGTACTTTGTTGGAACGGTCCTGCAAACGATATTGGCTCCACGGAAGGGCAGCTCTGATGGTTGTCTGCTCACCACTTTACATATATACACACATGCACACAAACACACACACACATACACACAAAATTATGTACGTAATATATATATAGTATGTTATATAATCCATGACATATACACTTATGTGCAATGTGCATAAAAATATAGTTTAATGCATCCTTAAAAGTTGCTTAGCAAATGCTTAATTTTCCTTTGTGAATTAAAAAAATGAGGTTAAATTCATACATTCATACTAGGGGAAAAAAAAACAACCAAATAGACATCATGGAAATGCATCTAGAAAAAGTTCAAGGCAGCCCAAAACACCAACTCCAGCACCTGGCTGGATTTCCTGTTGCCTCAGCATGGAGAAGCACATTATTGTACATGTTTAGTATGAATGGGTATTATCCAAGACTTAAAACAGCAACTCTAGGGCTGATGGCCATTTGAACTTTGGTAATGGCTGCCTAACAGCTCAATGTTACCCAGGCTACCTGTTTACCGGAATGGGCTTTGGTCAGATAGAAAGTATGTGAATACGGCGTAGGTTTGCTTGCATGCACACGCACATATGAGCAGATGTACATGCTTGTGCACATGTTTAAAACCTAGGGTCTTGTCAAGAGAAATGTTAATAGTATGGATGCTGGAACAGACTGTGTTTGCACCGTTCCAAATGAGGCTGCAAGTCCTAGGGCCATATGCTGTGTTTTTTAGAAATCTCACTGATTGCCAGCACACTTCAACACACGTGGAGCGTATAACATTATTTTAGTTGCCTTTCCATTAGTTTGCCTTACCAAGATCTGCATGTAGCCAAGGAACTGGTTTGTGTGTGTCCGCGGGTGGGGAAGCTTAGTAAAGACTGGGCCGGAATGGTACAGCTTAGTGAAGGCATCTTTATCTTCATCTTTCTTAGCTGTGGGTTTATCACTTTCCCTTTGCCAAATATATCTACTAAAGAAGTCAATATAAATAACTAGCGCATCAGCGTCAACAGAAGTCCAAGTTAGGGGAAGGGAGCAGAGATGTTACACAGAAAAATTTCTATCAATCCACACCAATTCAGAGTCGGCATTTATTCTAACACGGGCTAGATTATAATTTATTTAGCACAGTGTATTGGGGCGAGGGGATATTAAGCAAACTGATAGTGTAATATTTATTGCTTGACTAAGATGTCTGTCAACCAAGCTTTCTTCTGTCCCTTTACACCAATTATATATATTAAAAAAAAACACCACTTTTGGGGCACCTGGATGGCTCAGATGGTTAAGCATCTGCCTTTGGCTCAGGTCATGATCCCAGGGTCCTGGGATTGAGCCCCACATCAGGCTCCTGGCTCAGCGGGGACCCTGCTTCTCCCTTTCCCTCTGCCTCTCCCCCATGCTCTCTCTCTATATATCTCTGTGTCTCAAATGAATAAATAAAATCTTAAAAAAAAAAAAAAACACCGCTTTTGCAGACATAAATATAATAACCGTAAATATTCTTGGTCCATGTATTAAAACAGATCTAGGGGCGCCTGGATGGCTCAGTCGGTTAAGCATCTGCCTTTGGCTCAGGTCATGATCCCAGGGTCCTGGGATCAAGTCCCACATCGGGCTCCCTGCTCAGCGAGCCCTCTCCCTCTGTAGCTCCCCCTGCTGTGCTCTCTCTCTCGAGTGCACACACACTCTCTCTCTCTCTCAAATAAATAACAAATAAAAATATTTTTTAAAAAGTTCCTTAAAAAATGAAACAAGCCTAATAACCAATATTTTCATATATTTAAAATTACTGGGGCTAAATTTATTTTTAACCGTTGTATAATTTAAATGTGCACTGACCAAAACTGAGCTCTCCCCACCTATGTGGAATTGTGTGTTGGTCTGCCTGTCTCCCTTTAGCTTTGACGTGCTATCTTGAGCAATAACTTCTAGAATGTAGATGCCAGGGATCCAGAGGAGACACAACAGCAGACAGGGGCCACCACTGTCCAGACAGGAGTATTCTATTGATTACTGAGGATTTTTCCACGGGATGATTCATTTCTTGCGTAAGAATTAGGAAATCTGGAACATGAAGATAAAAAAAAAAAAAAAAAAAAGGAGAGAAACGAGAACGTCCTTCTCCATAGCAATACTGTGAATACAGTGCCTGGTTTCCTTTCTGTTTGCTTTACTGAAGGACCAACATCCCTGGTGCTTCATATTACCTGAAGAAAACGTGAAAAATGAACAAGTCATGGATTTTCAGTGCTCTAATGACTTATACTAATGTATTCCTTCATCTAAATACAGATTTCTATTTAAAATTCAGTATGCAGGGGTATTATGAATTCCAGTTTAATGGATTCCAAATAATTGCCCTTTAGAAATGATGAATAGCTGTTTAAATCCACTGATAAGAATATACGATTTCTTTCCTAACAATAGGCCTTCCACATTAACTGTGTCATATGTGCCTGAAATTAGTTTATTAATTTTTTATTGATATGCAAAACCCAAACTGATGACAGATGGAAAGAGCCCTTTGCTAGGAGCCCCCCAACATTCCCTCTAAAATGTCTGTTGTTATTCTTGTGGGTGATAAAGGACAGCAAAGACGATCCTATTTCAAAAGGAAGGCAGGCCCCTGAATCGAGGGTGATGCCAATCCCCTCCTTCTTGGCTGTTTTTAGGTTGCGTAGCTCAAGAAGATGTGTTTCTAAGGTGGACATAATGACCAGTGATGCCCAGACCCTGCAAAGACAAAGCGTTCTGAAATTCTTGGTTGTGATTGTACAGTGACTTTAAAAAAGATTCCCAGAATTTGTTCATCACTTCAAAAAGCAGCAGAAGCAAGAAAGGGAGAACTATTAAAAAATACATTATTCATTTCCCTTATGGAGCATTGGCCTAGGGTTTTTTTTTTTGTTTGTTTGTTTTTTTTTAATCCCTGATCAAAATGGATGTCTTTCTAGACTAGTTAAAAAAATAAATAATACTCTCAAAGCCATGGCCAGAAGAGATGCAGTAAACACTATGGTATGTTGAAGTAAAAAAGCATATATTCATTATTGGAGTGTCAATGTTTCCCATATTTATACACAATTATATTATGCTATACTATCTATATTGATGTGTTCAATTAAGAACAAAGTATTTATTCATACAGAAAGAGGAAAATACCTCTGAACCGAGTTATTACAAATGACACAAGGGAACAATTAAATCAACTGTTGTTCAGTCTCTTGATAAGAAGTGTCCTCACCACCTTTGGTTTTATGCCTCTTAACTTTTCTGGAAAATTCTATGGGAGAATCTCTGTTCTTCACAAAGTGAAAAAATAAAATAATCTGCTACGGGGACCAAAATGCACTTGAATTTATATAATTCTTTGTCCCCTGCTGTTTGATTTATAAAGCCACTGTTCTTTGTGCAGCATTTATATTTTTAGGAGAGTTCGTGAATGGTGTGCATACCATATATATGGAAAACTCTACCTACTTATGCACAGAAACACAGTAAATACTAGCAAACCACAAAGACCTGGAGATTTCCAGTTTTGTGTGCCCAGCACACTATCCAGGAAAACACAGATAACTAAGAAAAAAACAAAACAAAACCCAGGTTTCCCCTTTTACCTCTGCCATCAGTATTAATAAAATTTGTGTTTCTATAATCACTGAAAAAGAAAAATTAATAAAATTTGCTCATGTGTTCCCAAGTAAGAAATGCTAGGACAATGGAGGCCAAACCTTGTTCCATTTCTTTGTAAATGAGTAAATAACATGATTGCCTCCTTTCTCTAAATCTCATCTAACAGAAATCAAAGATAGAAAGAGAGAGGGAAAAAAATGATTTCCAGATATCAGAGACACTAAAGATAGAGTAGAAAGGGTAAAATCCTGGTTTTTTTGGTTGTGGTTTTGGTTTTTTCTTTCAGTACCCTCGTGTATAAAATCCTGAGCTACTTTTACTGGAGGTCTTTCTCTTTCTCTAGCAGAGGGGTGCCTGCCCCTTTCCTCCAGGCCTTTTCTGTTTTTCTCCGGAGTCTGCAGTCTCTCCGCACACCGTCGGGACGCGGGGAAGAATGGCTTCTCTGTGTGCCTGCCTGCACATTGCACCCATCGCTCCATTCAGCCAGCCTTTCAGCTCTGTTAACTGCTGCTGTACAACTTCGCTTTTATGCTCTACTGACAAGCAGTTTTCTGAAGCCAGACGGTTTCTGAAAAGAGGGTCTATTTGCATAAACAATGCCCTGTGAGGAGGTCTGCTGGAAACAAAATCAAAATTCACTCAAGCAAATCTTCCTGATCAACTCTCTCTCTCCCTCTCTCTCTCTCTTTTTTTCCCTGCAACTAACACCTCCTATAGTTACCATCTGTATGCTAAAATGTGGCGGTGAGTTTGAGCGATTCTTTCCTCCCTTTTCTTATGTGTCCAGTTTTATTAAACAGGATAAAAATATATCTTACTTTTGGAGTTGGTCTGCACAGAATCCATAAATAGACCATGGTATGCAGAATGAAGAATGCATTGTGTGTTAAACGAGGGCAGGAGGCCAGCTATGCATCAGCTAGCCAGAGCCTTCCATTAGATTTGTCATGGGAGCCTCATCAAAATGCACATCCAAGCCCGGAGCTACCCATCCACGGGCTCTGTGATTCCAGGTCACCAAATGCAGAGGTGCCCCTGCGCTGGCGATCACAGAGGATAACATATATCTCTGCTCACTTCAGCCCTTTCCTTAGTTTACTGCCCACAGAAATAGACCAAATTATGATATCAAGCTTAAAACAGGCTAGAGCAAACAGTTCAAATAAGGCTGCATAAACAAAATGAAGAGGAACATTATTGAATCAGTCACATCAATAGGAAACCACGCCTGGCTTTTTAAACATCTTCTTGAAGCAAATCCAGTTTTAAAGGGGGTACTTAAGGGCAACACTAAGAATTTTTCACTTAATAACAATCCTGAAGTTATAAATGTGTGCTTAGGCAAATAGTAGCCACTAGGATCCTCCTACCTGAAACAAAGGATGGAATTTGGCTGGAATCTTTCTTTCGCTTTTGTGGAGACAGTGACTATGATGACCTAGTGGATAAAGCAAAAAAGCAGACTTTCTTCCAACATTTTTTCCTCCTGGTTTCCTTTGACTATATCAAACGTAATCCAGTATTTTACGGGTCTCCTGGATTGCCCAATCTAGAGTACATGTTTTCTCCCCTTAAAAACGTCATAATTGTGACATTTCATGGGAGTTGATGGGAAATATTATTTCCCATGAAAGGATATAAGGCTTCTTGGAGAAATTGCTGATTTCCATCTGAGACAGGAAAATACGAAATAAGCATGGAGATTTTGTTACACAAGAAAATAAGACAACTCTTTATCAAAAGACTTTGCAGCCAATCTGGATAAATTCTCGCTGGCCAAAATGGAACAATTTAACCATCGGTAAAGACAAAACCTGCCTTGGCTAGAAAATCAAATATGCTTAAATTTGTGAGTTTATAATGATACTTAAAATAAAAAAAAAAACCGAATTGGTCACTTTGGATGCTAGGAAACCATTTCATGACTACATGAATTGGTAAATAAAGGGAAAAATGCAAGCCATTACCCTGCCTTTCCTTTGTGAGTGATACTGGAGGAGAGCCAAAGGGTTGATAAGAGGAAGTTTCTCCTTATAGAAATAAACTTACTGCATCTCCACGCTGTAAGCCCCTGTGTAGCAGTGGGTCCGGCGCAGGTCACCAGCCCAGAGCACCACTGACTGCACATTTGTCACCTTTGAGTTTGTCTCTTAAAATAAACCGGTAAAAATCAAAACTGAACTTGAATTTTACCCGGTCTTTAAATAGAAGATATGCCACGTTCAGCAAATATGTCAAATAAAACCACAGAGATAAAAATCTGTTAAATCCAGGATGTGGAAAACCCCACAAGACACATGATCAGGATTCTTCAACAACAACAACAACAAAGTTTCCAAGTGGAATCAAATAGATGAAAAGAAACCTAACAGGGTGGATCCCAATTCAAATGTTATCTGTTAATTAATTAATAAATTAAACAACGATATGGAAATAAACACTAAACTATAAGATAACAGGGAAACTGAACCTGAGTAGATACTTGATGATATTAAGAAATTATTAGAAGTGTGATTAAGGTATTGTGGTTATGTCATTAAAAATCAGTCCTTAAGTATTAGAGAAATTTACTGAAATATTTATAGATGAAATAATATTCCATCTTGCATTAGCTTTAAAATAACCCAGGAGGGAGGAGGGTTGCGTTGTATGGGAGCAGAGATGAAATAAGATTGGCTATGGATTAGTAACTATTGAAGATAGACAGTGAGTAAACCAAGTGCATTTTACTGTTTTCTCTACTTTTGTATCTGTGTAAGATTTTGCAGAAATGAAAGCTTTAAAATAAAATAATATTAAGGCTCACTCATCAAAGATGATACTATAAAAACAGGTACCATTTTCCCCACCAAAATTTCCACAAATACATCCTATGATTAAGCTATGGGACTAGGTTAGAAATGGGGAGAAGCAAATAATCTAGACAAATATTTGCCATATTTTGAAAAACCAAGAACATAACATATACAAGAGACTGATAAATAGATATAAGGCCATAAAAAAACACCACTACAGGCTCTAGGAACAATACAAAAAAAAAATGATCTGCTTTCTTAAGCAAAATGTTTGCTAATAATATATTAATTATCTATTTATTAACTTAAAGCATTCAATTAGAACTGTTATAACTGTGGGAAAAAACTAACCATATTAAAATGCATAAGCCCACTTAATGTAAGAGTGTAGAAACTGTTTTTTATTCATATATACCATCTTTAGAATTGTATGCATACTAAGACTGGAATATCATTTGTACATTCTCTAGGCGTATATAGTTCTTCTGGCTTTTGATACCTTGTTTGTGTATATAGCTGCATTTTTCTTACACACAGGGCTATAAAACTTAAATTAAAAATGCCTCTAAATTGAATTAACTCTATTTTTAAAAAATAATCCTTTCTTTATAAGAATTATAACAATGTAATAATGATAACTAATATTCATTAAATGCTTTACAAGCCATCTTATCTCATTTAATCATCCAAACAGCGTGATGAATTAGGTATGCGGGGAAACAATTTTCCATGGGTCACTCCGTATCTACACATCTTTCAAGCAGAGTCGCTGACAGCCCTTTCTTACGGTCTGTTCTTTCAGGGACGTTTGCACAGAGAACAGCCTCGGAAGATAGAGCTTGTGTCTTCCTTTTGGAGCAGAGGACGTGTTTGTTTGTTTGCTGTCTAATATGTTAAAGATAATGTCTCTCTCTGGAGCAAAGGTTGCAAGCTTTGCTTGCAGCCCCTTCTAATGTCCTAAGCTCAGCATCCCTGAGCTGTGACACAAACCCCCTGTAGGCACAACACCCACCTGGGCCCCTCTGAGTCACTTCTGTGAGACCCAAAGCATTAGAAACCAGTGGGAACATTAAGCTCATGCTGCCTACTGTGCCATGAATGATAAAGATTTTCTGTCTCTGACCCAAGAGTCTCATATCTTCTGCCACCATTCATTAAACTGTGGCAGGTAACTCTAAGCTGGAGAAGGAAGGGTACAGGGGTGCCCAAAACTCATACTGGGCTTTGGGTGAACAGAGAGAGCATTGGAAGTGCATTTGGTTGAACCATGAGCCGCCAATGTGGCTTACTTACTGGCACAGAGCTATTCTCTCTCTTTATGTCTTCTGATCACCTTCTCCCTGGCTTTCTGAACTTGGTTCTTTAAGGAGAAAAAACGACTAGGGACTGGGCACAAAGTTTCCCTCTCTCCAATGGGAACTAAGTATGATATGAGTCTGTCTGAATATTCTGGGGAATTCTGTGGAAGGGCAGAACTCAAGGTTTCATAAAACAGGATGCAGGCACCCAAATCGAATTCACCACCTGACCCTGGTCTCTGTGGGATCTGGATTCACCTGATGTGGTTTGAGAAGAGTTCACAGTGAGGTTGAGGGGCTAGTATAGTCTTATGAGTGAATTCTTTGTGCCAATTCAATATACTTTTGTCATTGTTGTTTCTACATCTGAATGTGATAGTTGATGAGTTTTATGCTTCTTTATCCCTGTCCCACAAGTCAGAGGAATTTCTTCTGATGGGGAAGAGCAGCAGCTAGAGAAGTGCTAGCAGGACAAACTTGCCTGCCATTTGCCAGGAGCAGCTGACTCAAGATTCGGCACAAGTTCCTCCACCCTCTGATTTGCAAAGCTTTGGTTGCAAAGATAATATCCTGTTAGAAGGCACATCAGAAGCCTCCCGCTCAATGGCCTTGACTACAGTGTTATCACACCTCTGCCAACAGGGTTAGCTGGTAAACCTTTATAAAATTTAGGGGGCTGCTTATCACATAAATGTGATTGGATTCACAATGTTCAATCCCTCCAGCGATCGAACTCTTCTGTCTCCAGTCCTCCCCCACCTCCCATAGAGCTGGCCAGGGCTTTAGTGGAATCTTTGTGTAGTGTATTCCTCACTTGTATATTCTACTTGGTCCTTTATGTTGTCTGGTCCCCAAATTAGCATCCTTTGATTGGGAACCAAACCAACAGGCATCCCTGGAAGCTACCCAGCAAGCTGTGGTACACTCTGCCCTTGAGGTCCCACAATCCTCATGATTTCTTCAAGATTCTGATCTCTGGGACTGAAGAATTTTCAACAGAGGCTCTTGATACAGAAGGCAGTTTTCATCTAGAGATGACTCTTGAGGTTTTGGCCTTGTCACCTCCCTGACAAGGCTACAAGTGGCTCTTGGTTTGCTATTGGGTCTTGTTGAAACTGAATGTCTGATCCCTGGTGGCCTTGTGGACGCTCCTGTCTACTCTTCCCATTGGGATTTGATCAACCCAGGCTCCATGACCAAAAAGGTGGTAAAGACCCAAACAGCCTTGCTTGTCAAATGAAAATTGTGTATCCAAGGACACACATGGTCTGGCACAGAGGCATCTTTGATTTTTGTGAAAATGTGGCAACTATCCCTCTGGGGAAAAAAATGTATCCCCTTCTCTGCAACTGATGGAAAGCTGCTAATTCCACAGAGCCCATTCTCTGAAGAGACCAATTGGAATCAAGCTGCTCATTAACCTGTACCCTCAGATTGCCTCCAACTGCAGCCTGGACCCCTCACTGTACCAGATATGACCGAGCAAAAAGTAAAGAATTCTACATGACTGATGCAGAGGCCACCACTGAATGCCAAATGAGTGATGCCTGCCAGAAGTTGACCCATCTATCTTGCGGTGGAAGAGGCTAAATCATATGAGCAGTTACTCGCACCCAATCCTGGCAAAGTCACCACATCTGATCTTTGACCCCTCTAAAGGCTATTAGTGGCACCTCACCACCATTGACATTTTTAGGTTATGGTGTTGCTGTTTCAGTCCAATCAGCCAGCTCCAGCCACACCACTGTGGCCATTGAAACTGATCTGTGTCATGCATTAGGCTTTCTGGGCCATTCACACTATGATAGGTATGCAACCGTTCATCACAAAAGCAACTAAACAGTAGGCTGATAGTCAAAACTTAATGAAGGACTTTCAATGTCCTGTACTATTTACAAGCATCTACTATTTACCGGGTTTTTTAAGCGGTGGGACAGCCTTGGCAAAAATCGACTCGAAAATATTTTTGTCTACCTCTCTTATCACATCCTGGGTCACACACAGTGGTAAGGAAATTTGGCTATTGAGTATCTCTGTCCTCAGAAAGGCATCATCAGCTCTCAGCTCCTTCTTGGGTAATGATCAGGATGAAAGAGGTTGGAGAGACCTATTTTGAAAAGCCAGGATACTGCCTTGAGCATCCTGGGCATCATGTGTTTCTCTTTCCTCAACACCAGCTCAACCTGGTTGACACACTCTCCAAGTGGAAGGCTGGCCAACCAGGGCCTCGGACATTCAAACTTAATCCTGGTAAGTTTTATAAAGATGACTTTATCCCTCTTTCCTGACCACTCCAGATGAAAGGTTTGAATGTGAGTTGAGGAATATTCAGGGCAGGGGGAGGGTGATAGTTACTGAAATGGAACACTCCATTTCTGTGACAACAGAGGGAGAGCCACAACCCAACAACATGGTGGAGAACTCCTCAGATCTGGAAGGTAAGGAAACAGAGGGCTATTAGTGATCTCTTGTCTTTCAGAAATGCCCCTGCAACCGTGCTTGTGAAGGAAGACACCTTGATATGGCTTTTCCAAATTATTGCACATCCCTGACTTATGGGTTTATATTCTCCTCCAAGAAGGCTCTGACCATGATTGGACTGCTGTTCCTTTTAATCTCCCTGAGACTCTACTGGAAATAACAAATACCCTCGGTTCCTGTTCTTCCCATACAAAACACCTCCAGATGTCCCCTGCACCCCACGTTGCCACTCTCAGGCATTCTGTGGGGCAGATGAACACCATCCGGGTATTGACGTGAATAAATAGAACAGATCAGATGGATGGCTTTCAAAAAACAAGGACTAGACTCAATTATTTGAGTAAAATTAGGAATCCTAAGTCCTACCAGCTAGCTAGGAGACTATCTTGGGGGCTCTATCAACCTATGCCCCCTGGATGATATAGTTTACCCCAACAATGTGAACAACACTTTCTTTCCAGAATCACCATGTGTGTCCTTGGGATTTTATAGCATGTGTAGAAACCAGATACATTCACCTCCCTCCCAAAACTAGTGTTAGTCATCCATTTACAAAATTAACTATGAAATCTGTCCTTTCCCGATTTTAGTTAAATTGATCAATTCAACCACCTTCAACCTTGATCAATTCCAAGCCTTGGAAGGAATCCAGGTCAGCTGGTCAGCCTCAACTCACTGGCCAGGCTTTTTATACTTGATACCTAGACTTCCTCCTTGCAGGCAAAGGCAGTCTGTGCAATCATTAATGCATCCAACCAAACCAGGATTGTTGCCTTGGATCTAGAGGAAAGGTTAATTCAGGAACTTTAGAAGAAAGTCTTTCTAAGTTAGACCCCGCTGGTTCCTGGGATTTGTTCACCTGGTGGGTTTCAAGACCAGGACTGGGGGCTGTGGTTAAAGTCAGTATTGAATTGGCTTCATCCTGCTGCTTGGAGTCCTATTACAGTAGCTTTAATTCAACGCTGTATAGACATATTGAACAGACGCTGTCCCAGACTTTGTCAGTCAGGCTCATCAGAGACTAAATGATATACTTGTGGGAAAAATTGCCAGAAGCCAAAACAGTATAGAAATGAGAGGTAGATATTTGGTGATGGTGGGGGGTGGATGTGATGAATAAACATTTGACTTCCAGACCAGCACGCAAGTGTTTATTTGACTCTGACCATGATTGAAATAGGGTATTTCATATTTTCTTTTACATAGTTTTCTGACTTTTTTTTGTTGGATGCGTACAAATATGCAAATACACATGTTTTATTTCAGCTACACTGTGTGTTAAATAGACTTTGAATGTGATGGTTGAGAGCCGACTGCAAATTGCTGTATTTGTTTTTCTATGAAAACTTGCCTCCTGCATGCATCAAGCGTAGGCACTTTTGAGCTTTATCACAGCAACAGGACCCAATACACAGATGAGAGAGGTCACATAGGCTTAGGCTGTGGTTCTGTCTCGGGAAATCTCAGAGAAAAAGGAAACTCATCTTGGAGGAACACTTGACTCTTTAGTGTTTTAGAAAACTCTCTCTCCAGCATGTACTAACCATCAATATACACAAGTCTGGTAGTTATTATTGGTGAAGAGTGCTCTGTATTTTAAAATTAGCAAACGGTTACTGGAGTGGAAGTTCAATAGAAAGGACTATTAAAGAAAAAACAGAGAGGACTTAAAAAAAAGTAATTGCTTTAACTGAAGATTATTTCTAAAATTCTATTTAAACTAACTATAATTTTTTCTCCTTCATGATAGATAATTCCATATTGGAAGTAGGTTTCAAGGCTAAGTAGTTATGACTATTTTTACTGGAACAAAATCTTTAATATGACACTGAGAGAAATTAATAATAAAGGAAGGTAAGATGTTAACTTCAGTGGTTCTGAAACAAGATCAGAATAATGAGTATATCCTCAGAGAGGAAATAACATGCACAGATTGATATTTTAATTACCTCAACATGTTAGCCTATTGCCACTTTAAAAAATAATATTCCTGAAGTGTTCAGACAGTCCTTCTTAATTTTCTTTATTTGAGGTGAAGGGCGAAAGGGTTTCACATGGACTCTCTTCCCAGAAAAATTCACATAATAAGTGTTGATTATTCCAGGCATGGTACCGTATGTTTGAATCATCTAAGCATCAAGAGTTCTATCAGGTGGGTAATACTATTATACCCATTTTTCAAATGAAGAGATGGTGGCACAGATGAATGGGTCAAAGATCACATGCTAATAAACAACAGAGCTGGGATTTCAACCCAAGCAGCATGGTTCCAGAATCTACCTGACTTGACAGCACATTCTACTCCAGTGTCTTACACTCATACGTACATAGGCATATACAAAATTATACATATAATTTCAAAAGGTTTCACTCAGCTCTGGAGATCTAGATTAAAAGTATTTATTCTAAAAGTTGTTTGGCAACATTTACTATTTTAGAATATTTTAAAAATATCATGCCCAAACCAGAAGCCTGTCTACCTAAGAGAAAGAACTGGGGTAAAAAAAAAGTTGAACAGACTGATGTCTCACATCTGTTTCTAATATAGCAAATTATCTAGATGAATGCAGTAATTTCTCCTTAAGAACCAAATCCTCAGAATTTCTAGGTACCACTTATTTCTCCTGTATTAAAGTACATAAAATTTTAAATATCTCTTCATGTCAGAATTTTTGCAATATCTTCAGCCTGTAGATCAGGTGAACTTCCTCTCCTTTAATTTCATAAGTCATCCAGCAGAGTCGTTGTCTATCTGAAGGCTAATACAATGGTTGCCTTCATCTTCTGGTAATGTCTGGCTAATTGGTCAAGCCATGCTGGGAATAAAAATCCCAGTGATAGCATGAGCTGTTGGTCGCATTGATTTTTTTTCTTACTATATTTTTACTTATACTTTTAAGATGAAAAAGAAAAGATATGTTTCCCACAAACAACTAGACAAATGTTAAATGCCCCCTGAAGACATCTGATAACCCTCTCCCCCTTATTCATACTTTGGCCATGTTGGCCTTCTTTCACTTCCTTGGATATACCAATCTTCTTTCCTCCTCCTAGGCTTTCCCCTTGCTGATGTTCCCAGCTGATGTGCCTCTCCTCCCTTGCATTGTCCAAGACTCAGCTCAAATATTCCTTCCCCAGAGAAGGCTTTCTCTACTATACACATACTAGAACATAAGGCCCATGAGAGCAGTGACTGGGGGTTTTGCCCATCACAAGAACACCAATGGCACCTGTGTGTAGAGCAGAGCCTGGCACATATCTATTCACGTTGTTGAATAAATATTTGTCGAATAAATATGGTCTTCATGCTTTGTTGGATCCCATCTAACTTCAAACTGAAGCAGTCCAGATAGGCAGCTCAGGATTCATAGGAGAATAAATAAATAAATAATCGACAACATTCTCCATCTTCTTTTGCCACTTTCAAGCAAATTTAGGAGTTAGGCTATATATAATACTGTAATATAACTTTCTCCTTCATTTTTGTTAATTGAAAAAAATAATTCATGTACATCCATTGTCACCTGATCACCCCATTTTACTGCCCAAAGCTATAAGATGTGTCTATGGACATCTTGAACACTAAATGCAGGTGTTTTATGTGACTTTTTTTTTCCCCCTAAAGAGCAGCTTTTCCTCAGGTATAATTTTTTAAAGATTTAGGCATACTTCAAAGATATTGTAGGTTTGGTTCCAGACCACAACAATAAAGCAATGCAATAAGTGAGTCAAATGAATTTTTTGGTGTCCCAGTGCATATAAAAGTTTTCTTTACACTATACTGTAGCCTATTAAGTGTACAATAGCATTATGCCTAAAAATACAATGCACATACCTTAATTAAAACACTTCGTCACTAAAAATCGCTAACTATCATCTGAGCTTGCTAAGTGGAGGGTCTTGCCTCCATGTTGATGGCGACTGATGATATATATGATATATATATATATATGATATATATATATGATAAATATATCATATATATATGATATCATATATATATATAATATATATATCATATATATATGATAAATTTAGTTTTAATTTTTTGCAATTTAGTTGCTTACAAATTTGATGGTATTTCTAATGCAAAGGTTTGAAATGACCTCTTACAATCCCTAACCTTTGAGAAGGTATGTTCGACCATATACAAATGTATTGATTTCAAGTTATAATGAGGGTGGTGGTTGCTGAAGGCTGGGGTGGCTATGGCAATTTCTTTAAATACAACAACAATAAAGTTTGGCACATTGATGGACTCTTCCTTTCACAAATGATTTCTCTGCAATATGTAATGTTATCTGATAGCATTTTATCCACAGTAGAACTTCTTTCAAAGTGGAGTCAATCTTCTCAAACCTTGCTGCTGCTTTATCAACTAAGTTTACATATCATTCTAAATCCTTTTTTGTCATTTCAACAATCTTCACCGCATCTTCACTGGGAATAGATTTCCTCTCAAGAAATCACCTTCTTTGCTCATCCACAAGAAGCAACATCTATTCAAGTTTGATCATGAGATGGTAGCAATTCAGTCCCATCTTCAGGCTTCACTTCTACTCTAGTTCTCTTGCTGTTTCCACCACATCTCCAGTTACTTCCTCCACTGAAGTTGTGAACACCTCCAAGTCATCCATGAGGGTTGGACTCAACTTCTTCCAAACTCCTGTTCGTGTTGATATTTTGACCTCTTCCCGTGAATCACAAATGTTCTTCATGGCATCTAGAATGGTGAATCCTCTCCAGGAGGTTTTCAACTGACTTTGCCCACATCCATCAGAAGAATGGATGCTGTGTCAACAGGCATGAAAGCAACATTCATCTCATTGTCCATCTCCACCAGCTCTTGGGTGAGCAGGTGCATGGTCATTGAACAGTACTATTTTGAAAAGATATTTTTTCTGAGCAATAGATCTCAACAGTGGGCCTAAAATATTCAGTAAACCATGTTATAAGCAGATGTGCTGTCATCCAGGCTGTGTTGTTCCATTTATAGAGCACAGGCAGAGTTGATCTAGCATAATTCTTAAGGCTCCCTTGGATTTTTGGAATGGTGAATGAGCATTGGTGTCAACTTCAAGTCAACAGCTGTGTTAGCCCCTTACAAGAGAGTCAGCCTGTCCTTTGAGGCTCTGAAGGGAGGCATTGACTTCTCCTCTCTGGCTCTGAAAGTCCTAGATGGCATCTTCTTCTGATAGAAGACTGTTTCATCTACATTGAAAATCTGTTGCTTAGGGTAGCCACCTCCATTAATGATCTTGTTAGATCTTCTGGATAATATTTGCTGAAGCTTGTCCATCAGCACTTGCTGCTTCATCTTGTACTTTGTGTTATGGTGTCAGCTTCTTTCCTTAAACCTCGAGAACCCACCTCTGCTGACTTCAGACTTTCTTTCTGCAGCTTCCCCGCCTCTCTCAGCCTTCACAGAATGGAAGACAGTCAGGGCCTTTTTGTGGATAGGACTGTTTTGCTTTCTTATCGTTCGTGTGTTCATGGGAATAGCACTTTTAATTTCCTTCAAGAACTCCTCTGCAATCACAGTTTGGCTCACTCTTTGGCACAAGAGACTTAGCTTTCAGCCTATTTTGGCTTTCAACATGCCTTCCTCACTAAGCTTAATCATTTCTAGTTTTTATTTAAAATGAGAGATAATGCAACTGTTCCTTTCACTTGAACACTTAGAGGCCACTGTAGGGTTTTTATTTGGCCTAATTTCAATATTGTTGTTTCTCAGGGAATAGTGAAGCATAAGAGAGGGAGAGAGATGGAGAAATGGCCAGTTGATGGAGCAGTCACACATTTATGGTTAAGTTTGCTGTCTTATATGGGCACAGTTTGTGGGGCTGCCCCCAAAATTATAATAATAACATTAAAATCACTGGTCACAGATCATCATAAGAAATATAACAGTAATAAAAAGGTTTGAAACATTGTAAGAATTACCAAAATGTGACACAGAGACACAAAGTGAGCAAATGCAATTGGAAAAATGGCGCTGACAGACTTGCTGGATGAAGGGTTGCCAGAAACCTTCAATTATAAAAAAAAAAAATGGAATTTCTGTGAAGCACAATAAAGCAAAATGCAATGAAACGAGGTATGCCTGTATCTAAAAAAATTCTCCATTGATACAAGACAGCAGAAAATTATAACTATTAGATGTGTGTTTATTATAGCCAGTTGGAGGGAAAAAGATTGTTTGTGTCCTGATTATTGAGACCTACACAGGATTGAAAGTGAATTTTGCACTCCAGCCACCTAATCTTCATAACCTGAAAATCAATAAGAGACATGCAGAAGAACTGACAAGTCAATGGGTATAGCTATTAAGTTTAAGTCACATACTCTTGGATGCAGAAATAAATTTTTAAAAACATAACATACAGACTTTTCAGTTTGCAACTGGTCAATTGCTGTAATTATCTTGCTCTGTTTTATTTTAAATAGTAGTCTCATAGCCTAATGCATCTGGCAACCAACTGCAAGTTGACAAAGTATATATAATGACTCTTGAAATGGCTCTCAAGAAAAATTCTGTCATCCTATAATCATCTTATTCATGCTGAAGGCATACCACTGTCTTTGGGGAATATTCAAATTTGTGAAACATGCAAAAAAAGAATGAAGTGACACTTTGGAGGAGCTGCTACTCAGAGAACAATTACTTATTACAGCATTTACCCTGATGGTAAATGACAAAGGATTTTACTTTTTTTTTTTTTTAATTAACCAAGCAGGGTGTTTTCCCAGAAATAACACTCCCAGTCTAGTTGATCTATTAAAGTAGGAATTTGACAAGGGTCGACTTGTTTGGATAATTTTTGTTTTTCCAAATTACAGCAAGAGTTTGTAAATTCTTGATTTTAATATCTAGAAATTCATTTATAACTTTCACTTTATATTTCTGTTAAACTTCCTATCATATGCCCTAATATTATCAATATCTCAGTGATCATTAAAACAGATACGCAATTTTTAAAATCTCCACTTTTCCAATTAATTTCAAGCTAATTATCATAATTCTCTCTTAGATTTCCTTTATCAATCTTTTGTTTTCATTTCCCACTTGTTTTACTTCCTAAAGTCTTAGGTCATAAATCTTGAAACACCTTATGAAGTTGGCAAAAGATGACAACTAATTAAATATATCACACCCAACCAAACTGGACTCTTGTAGGGCTCTCCTCTGTTTGGTGATCTCTTTTTAATCCATCCTTTGTTCAAGAATGGTTATGGATCTATCACAACTGGAAGAGAAACTGACAATGATACCTGCAGGTGCACAGCAGATTACAATTTAACAAAGCCGTCTGCAGCCATTTTCTTGTTTAAATATCAATACACTCCCATAGGATAAGCAGAACACATTATTATCCCCACTGAAAAGATGGAGAAATTGGGAGTACCTGGGTGGCTCAGTGAGCTGGGTGCCCCAGTCTTGGTTTCTGCTCAGGTCATGATCTGAGGGTCATGAGATGGGGGTGCTGCGTGGGCTCCGGGCTAAGCAGGAAGTCAGCTTCCCCTCACACTCTCACACTCTCTCTCTCTCAAATGGATGGATGAAGTTTAAAAAAAAATGGAGGAATTGAAGCAGGGGATGTTTAAATACTTTGTGTAAGGCTACAGATCTGGGAAAATTGTGAAACCTGCCTAGAACACAAGAATTCTCTTTCTTATTCTATTGTACTTTCCGCCAAATAACACTGGTCCCCAGTGACGTAAGGAAAACACTTTTCTTTTAATTTACAGTTTTAACAAGTTAAACACCAATAAGCAACTTATTTTCTATGTAACTTTAAGCAACTGTATACAACCAAATAATACCAGGAGTCCATTTGTTATATATATATATGATATATATATATATATGATAAATATATCATATATATATATGATATCATATATATATCATATATATATCATATATATGATAAATTTAGTTTTAATTTTTTGCAATTTAGTTGCTTACAAATTTGATGGTATTTCTAATGCAAAGGTTTGAAATGACCTCTTACAATCCCTAACCTTTGAGAAGGTATGTTCGACCATATACAAATGTATTGATTTCAAGTTATAAGATTTTCAACATTGCCTAATTGTTCTATATTTATTGCAACATAAATAGCATGCAAACTGAAAAACAAATGTACTAGATAAAACATCTTTTAAAACCTCTTACTGAAAATCTATTGGGGCTGGGGTATAATTGAAAACACTTAACAGAATATTTCAGGGAATGTTGCCAAGGAGTGAATAAGAGCATCACATTTCATTTTTAAATGCCAGACAGAAGTCACCCAAATGATGGTAACCATGGCTAGAAGGAGGAAGGAAATTGGGCTGGGGAAAGCATAATTTACATAAGGTGCTTTTTATCTAAATTTTCTTTCTTTTGTTGAATTTGACAATTTACCAGAGCCTTTTCAGAAGTGTCTGACATCCCTTTTAATTAAGCAGCAAGCAGTAAGAAGTGACAGGCAATGTGTTTCTAGAGTATTAATGCATATCTTGAGTGAATTCACCCCTTAAGAACAGCTCTAATTCTGAAGAAAGCATTTAGTTCTGTCTCATATAGAATCTTAACATCGAATAAAACTGCAAAGACGTATTTATTCATTTAGGTTAAATCGATCTCATTTCCAGCTTAAATAAGCAATATCTTTTTTATGCTGCAGAAAAGTCTCATAGTTTCATAAAAGTTAAGGGAGATGTCATGTATTTCCACTACAATTACTTAGAAGTGACATCCAGTTGGGGCGCCTGGGTGGCTCAGTTGGTTAAGCGACTGCTTTCAGCTCAGGTCATGATCCTGGAGTCCTGGGATCGAGTCCCGCATCGGGCTCCCAGCTCAGCGGTGAGCCTGCCTCTCCCTCTGACCTTCTCCCCTCTCATGCTGTTTCTCTCTCTCTCGCTCTCTAATACATAAATAAATAAAATCTTTAAAAAAAAAAAAAAGAAGTGACATCCAGTGATTTCTTGAAGGCGAGAGAATACTTAATGCCTAAATAGTAATGTCAACTCTAAAAAGTGAGAATGCATTTTTCAGGTTAGAATAATCCCTTGAAGAGTTCGCTCCTGGTCTGGTGAAACATAGTAGGCTATGTGTAAAAAGACATCTTGTAGGCTTTCCAGACTTGTGGCATTTGCTTTAGAACCAACCCTGTTGGAGCTCATTCTACCTCCCAATGAGGCTATTAAAAGTTCTCACTTACCCTTAGGTTCCTTCTCAATATCCACTCTCCTCAAGCTAACACTTCACTTCTTTCCTTTGGTCTCTTGCCTTTTAGGTTTGTTTTCTGCACACAGATCAATGTCTCTTCCTACTTGCATATTGGGAAGGGGGATGCAGAAGATACAGAGTGGAGAGAAAACATCAGAACTCCAATAAGCAGGGAGATAGTAAAACATGCATTCTGAAACATGGAAATAAAATTAGTTGTTTCAGTGTCTTCCCATGTTAAATTCCCATGATGACTGGCCTTATGTAATTCAGTGCCACTGTTTCATTGTATTATTATAATAGTCTCCCTTAGTGGCACAATTTTGAGTGGATTCCTTGTCACCAGAAAAGATGGACTAAGAGAGACTGCTGGGCTATTTCAAATATGGGTCTAGTAAGTGAGGCATTGAGATGCTGAGAAACATTTCAGCATGGTCTAGCAAAAGTACTCAATGCCCCTGCAGTCATCCAGTGACCTAAACCTATTTTGGTGATTCTTGAAGCTTCAGAGTACTGGGGTTTTGTGAGGGATTATCAACAGTGGGTAATTTCATTGAGTAGTGGTTCAATAAGATATTTGAATTATGCCCTAATTTAAATGGACACTACTAATTTAGCTTTTTGATGAAAGAGACCGTCATGCCTAGAACGTTGTCCCTAGATGAAGCAACATGTCAAATTGTTGGTGTCCCTGACCATTATCAATCTTAGCTTAATATGGAACCGATGACACAAGAGTGGCCAGATTTTTTGAGTGAAAGCCTTTAACTCAGCCTATTACTGTGAATATTTGCTCTGGGATGGTATGGCTTCTGGGCAGCTTCATTTCACAGCGGTCCATGAAATTTGCAGCTTTTTTGAATACAGTGAGGGAGCAGGAATTAAATAAGTTGCTCTGCTTTCTGTCCTTCAATGAGTCATTCTTCTCATAATGAGGGTCCCAGATACATGCCTACTTAAAGCCATAGAGCCAGGTATTCTATGTATACATCAAGAAGAATCCCAGGGCTCATCCGAACATCAGGCTCTGTGGCAGAGCTCCTTCTTAATATTTGTAAAGAAAGGCATAAATATAAGGTGATTTCCATGCAGTCACTTCAGCTCTTCATGTGGCTGAACCACCAACCACTACTAGGAGTCTTTTGCTCCTAACATCTGCTACACAATTCACCCACTAGCTGTTGTTATTGATTACAATTTGGGCTGCACATCGCAGAGCAAAAGAGAACTACTCATTTTTCCTTTCAAGGGGAGGATAAAGGAGATATGACTTTACAGCCACTAGAAAGTCAATAACAAATGTTGGATGAGATGTGAAGAAATTGGAACCCTCATAACATTGCAGGTGGAAATGTAAAATGGTGCAATCACTTTGGGAAAAGAACTGGCAGTTACTCAAAAGTTAAGCATAAAGTTAGCCTATGACCCAGCAATTCTATTCCTAGATATGCATCTATGAGCACTGAAGACCTATGTCCACAGAGAAGTTGGTACACAAATGAGCATAGCAGCATTATTATAATAACCAAAAAGTGGAAACAATCTAAGTGTCCATCAACTGCAGAATGGACAGATAAAATTGGGGGTATAGCTTTGCAACGGAATATTATTTGGCAAAAAAATAAGGCATGAACTACTGATACGTACCACGACATGGATGAACTTTGAAAACTGCAGTAAGTGAGAGAGGCCCATCGCAAAAATACCACATATTATATGACTCAATTTATGTCCAAAAAAGGATAGAACCTATAGAGAGAGACAATCGAAAGTAGGTTAGTTGTTGCATAAGGCTAAAGGGTCAGAGGGAGGATGCAGAGTGACAGCTAGTGGTCATGAGGATAGTTTTGAGGGATTAAGATGTTTCTAGGCTGTAACTGTAAATTTCCCAGCTGGCATGCTGGGTCCGCCTTGGGTGGTGAGGAAGGGCTGGATTCTGTCCCACCTCTGCTTTGGGCATGTCAGCTGCTGAGAAGTTGGCGGACCCACGTTTGTGGTTGAGGATGGAGAATTCTCTGACTTGGGTCAAGTAACTGGGAACCTGCTTATGTTCAATTGGTTTACCTTTTGCAAAGATCCTCCTACAATTGAAAAATGGGTCGAAGAGAATCAGAAACAGAAGCAAGAAATCCCAGTGGAAGTAGCAATAGGCTAGGTGAGAAATGAAGGCCTCCACCAGGGTGGGTAGTCATGTTGATGAGATATATTTTGCAGACAGAATCCACAAAACTTGATGATAGACTGAAGGAAGAAAGGTTAAGAAAGAGAAAAATCAAATCTTACTTGTGTTCTAACATAGGGAAGCATTGTACAGGCAGATATTGTTCTGATAAACCATACTACTACATGAGATCTTTTAAAAAAATTATTTATTTATTTGGGAGAGAGAGGAGGGGCAGAGGGAGAGAGAGAATCCTAAGCAGACTCTCTGCTGAGCATTGAGCCCAACACTGGCTCGATCTCACCACCTTGAGATCATGACCTGAGCCAAAATCAAGAGTCGGATGCTCAACCAACTCAGCCACCCAAGCACCCCTATGTGAAATCTTTTAATATTATCATTGGGGGGGCACCTGGGTGGCTCAGCCATTAAGCATCTGCCTTCAGCTCAGGTCATGATCCCAGGGTTCTGGGATCAAGCCCCGCATCGGGCTCCCTGCTCTGCGGGAAGTCTGTTTCTCCCTCTCCCACTCCCCTTGCTTGGGTTCCCTCTCTTGCTGTCTCTCTCTCTGTCAAATAAATAAATAAAATCTTAAAAAAATATATTATCATTCAATTTACTGGGATATACATTACTCAAAAAAAGTGTGTGTCCATGTGTATAAACAAATACACACATAAGAATACATTTTAAATATATTGCTATATAATATTATATTATGTATTATGCCCTATTGTATATTATGTTATGTAATATCTTACATTATTTTAGATATAATGATATATAATAATTGTACACTAGCAAATATATAAAACACATATTTACAAGTGGTCACTGAGCTGGGGACAGATCATTCATTGTCATGAATTCTTTCATTAGCCTATAAGAAGTTTTGACTCGACCAAAAGTCTTTGAGACACCACGAGAATGGTCACATCCTAAAGGTCAGCTCTACTTAAGGACTTGCAGCTGGGAGATGGTTCTGCGTTTGATCTTCCTAAAGGTGTGTCAAGCTACAAAGAAATGATATTCTGACTCAGTTGGCTTTGTGCTCAATGGGGAGGATGTGTTTGGTATGCTCTTGTTTATTTAAATAATGCCAGGTAATCCAATAAAGACTGGGTACAAAGTACAGCAGATGTACAAGCTTCCTGCTTTTCGGACAAATATCACGGTCTCTCGATTATCAAAGATAAGAAACTAGAAGTTCCAGGGAAGAGCCAACAGGGGGCTGGCTTTTGTCCTTGGGTCTGTTGCATGTGTTCTGGTTTGGGATAGGTTTTCCAGAGTGGGTGTCCAGATTGTTTAAATCAGGCCCTAACTGTTTTAGAGAGTTGTGGTACTACTTGCCATTTACACCTTGAAAAGGGAAAGGAAACTGGTAGTTTATGCATTTTTATGTGTTAAAGAATATATAGGAATTATCAGACATACATTTATTGTCCCTTGTAATATCCTTGCTAACAAATCATTTTTATACCAAATTTGCAGATATAAGAGCCGAGCCTCTGATTAAGCAGCTTACTAGGTTCAGACAGCTAGGAAGTGGGAGAATCCAAATGGAAATTCAGGTCTGGGAGCCCTAAAGGTCACTTTTTCCCACTACAGTATGCAGCCAGGAGATTATTAAGCACTCTGAAAAAAGGGAGAGAGAAAAAGAGAGAGAGAAAGAGAGAGAGATTAGAGAATATCAGAAATTTTTAGTGTCTTTTAATGTTTTATCTTTAATGATCTAAAGGGTTTATATTTAGATACCTTTGGTTTAATTCTTCAGAGCTACAAAGCAGCTGAAAGATAGAGTAACTAACTCTCCAGGACCATCTTTATTTTTAAAGATGTGATTTTTCTCTGAATCAAAAGTAAGAGACTGCCTTTATGCCTTTGTACTCTCTAAATATCTTCTTTTTACAAATGAGACAAGCAGGAAAGACGGACCATTGGTCTGACCCAGAGAAACAGCATAAATGTGATCACTCAGTGTGTTGATACACATATGGGCCAAAAGCTGTATCTGGAAGCAGGACGGGACAAGCTTTATAGACGAATTGAGAATTTGATGAGTGTGTATTTAGGTCATAAATGTAATAAGCATTGGGCTTAACAGATAAGTTATATACAATATTTACTTGTCCTCAGAGGGGATTGTCACACACACACACACACACACACACACGTACGAGTTTGTATGCAGTAACTGCACCCTTCTAGCACTTGATCTGTATCATTCACTGCAGGGTAGGGATCAATCCAAGCTGGCATGCTGAGTAAGACATCGGAGACACTGTCCCATTAACTGGGCCTCGAAGAAGTCTACTTTAAAAGAGTCAAGGACACAGGTTTTCACGGTCCTCTCTACCTAATGAAAATGACAGCAGGCATCTTCCTTTTCAAGGTCCTTGTCCCATGCCTTGCTTGAGACATCATTCTGACTCACAGGAGGGGCTCGGTTGCCCTATTGCAGAGCTTGCTGTCTATTTAGCCACATATTTCAGTTGCTGTGCTAAATGTTGTTGTATCCAATACGTTGCTGATCCAAAAGCTGAAATATCTACAAGCACAACAAACAAGAAAGACACAACAGTGCTGAGTTCAAGGCTAGCTGACTCTACAGACCAGAATGGCTCAAAAATGGGACAGACCAGGGCCCTGTCCAAGACAAGAGTAGCCAACCATCCTTCAGGTTCAAAGGAGGCCCTGAAGTGGGGTCCATCATATGTTAAGTTTATCAGCTCAGTTTCCCAAAACTTGTGTACAAAATGTCAGATCAGCTGCAGGAGGACAAGGAAGAGTGGTGTCTGTGTTGCTGACAAAGACATTACTTCAGTGGTGGCCTGGATAATGTTGGTGGAATCATATGGGTTTTCTCCTCACATACACACAGAAAACACTCAATTAATTCCAGTTGACTTTGAAGGAAGTTTACACTTGTCCTATGTGACAGAGAATTTTATAGCCTGCGAATAGATCATTAAGAGAGTCATGCAGTACTTTAATCATACACAGACTCAGCTAGGCGTAATCAAGTCTCATTTCCCTGGATCTTTGGTGAGATCAAGGTTTAAGGGCAGTCCCACATTCTCAAACAACAACAGCAAAAAGTCGAAAAAACATTCCTTTGTGAACCATGGAAACCTTTTAAAGCAGCTCTCATTTCAACACTATTGGAAGAGCCACCACCCTACTAAGTAGTATCTCAATCAAGAAAAATCCTACCAGATTATCTAGATCCCTTTGCTGTTGTTTCTTTCTGCCTTCTTCCCTTTAAGTCCTTCAACCTGGAGAAGAATCAGTGGCGGGGGGGTGGGGGGCAAGTGGAGAGGAAGTGAGGAGACATAGGAAATGTTCTAGTGCTGGAAACAATTAATCCTGTGCTGCTTTAATTAATGTCAACACTGCACACAATTTACGCTGTGCATTCCCAGGATATCCCACTCTTTTCCTCTCCCGGGAATTCCATTATCCATGAGGTGAAGAGCAGGAGCAATCCTGGCCTCACTGCTTGCTGGCTGTGTGCCCCTATATCACTTACTTAACATCTCTGCACCCCAGTAAAAGGAGAAAAATGATAGTACCTTCCACATAGGATTAAAGGAGTTGGTAGTCATAAAGCACTTACAAGAATGTGAGATGCACAGTAAGCCCTAAGTAAACATTCGTTAAATAAAATAAATTAGCTTTACTGATTGGGTTATTTTCCAACTGTTGGATTTTGTAAATACTCCCAGAAGTTGGCTTTCTTTACCCTGTTTTCCCACCCAGCCGTCAATATACTCAATATGCATCATTCCAGTGGAAATCATGCCACTGAGTCTCATATTCTTTGTCTACATCTATGAGAACATTTTAATAATAATCCCTGTTATGCTTTTTTTTTTTTTAGCCCTCATTTTATCACTGCAGTTCCACGGAACACAGCTCTTTCTATAGAACTAGAGGAATAAAGGGGCCCTGGAAAGGTCATTAAATTTTTTTTTCCCCTTACCTCTGCCACCCACTTTCAAGCCAGACCACACACATAAATCATCCCAGACTTTTTCTTCATCACACTGTGGTTTCTATTCACATTGACTCTGCCCTAAGGAAACGGTTTTGCCTCAGGTGGGGAATCTAACACTAATGGCATTACCCTATGTTTTCAGGAAAACTTTCGAGGGCAAAATAGCCTCATTATCATTGCCAGTTTCACAGGTTTCTTGTCACTGATCAAATTTGATTATTTCCTGTGCGATTATTGAAAACCCAGAAATCAACTTCTCACTCACAATTCATGTTCAGATTGAATTATCTCACGGTAAATTTCTTCAACTCCTATAATGGATTTTTTCCCATTTTTTAGACAAAGACTTGAAGGTGAAAACCTGCTATTTCATTGTTACTAGGTCCTGAGCTCTAATTAAACGTGTGACTTCATGAGAAAAAAATATAGCCAGTCAATTCAGTTTAAAAATTTTAAAAAATCGCTATGTAATATTGCAGTATGTAAACTGCAAGTTGTTTGGACTTGTCACTATTAACTGGTGTACCCAACAACCTTATATAGAGTAAAAAAAAAACAAAACCCTGGTTAAAAAAAAATCCTGAAAGTTAAAAATACTGGCTTGAAATTGGTTATATGTTTTTTAAGTATTCTATTTTCAGTAGCTGGTGTATGCAGGATTAAGAGGAAGGCGGTGTGTTTTATTTTAGACAACCTCCCAAACTCTTCTTGAAAAACCCTTCTGCTTATATCTGGCATCTGCTGTACCTCAGAGTTCATAGAAATACGCCCGGGGAACCTTATGGGATTCTCCAGGAATCTTTTTCAAATTGTGACTCTATCCATACCAAAGAGACCATAGGGACTTCTCAGTCAGTGGAAGATACAGTTCAATGCAAATGATGTGAGAAATGCTGTTACCCCTAAAACCTTCTATTGATGTCTGAAATCCCATCATTTGCTAATTCATTTATTTTGAGTTAAGGTTCTTCCCCTATTAATGCTTTGAGCGATATAGATGGCATTCAACTCCTAACTCTGGGATGTGAGTGAAATTTCTTCCCTGTTTTACTCTTTGGGAGGAAAAGCTAGGGTAGAGGCCCAGCAGTAAATACCAACGTTTTCTCTGATTTTTAGAAATAGATCCAATCACTTAACAAACAGTTCTTTGACACCCACTACATGACAGGTGTGGTCCCGGACACTGAAGATGTAAAGAAGAAAGAAAACAAAGTACAGTTAAAGTCCTCTAGAGGGAAGACAATATAGTAATTGAAGATTGTGCACACAGGTGGTGAAGGAAACATCTGGCAGAAAGTATGAACAAGACATCTGGGGAGAACAAGGAGGGATATGTATAAGTCTGCCTGGATAGATCAGAAAGGGCTCCCCTTGAATAGGAATTATTCAGTCCAAGTCTTGAAGGATAAATAGGAGTACATCAGGCATGAAGATGAGGAAGGGCATTGAAAGCTGAGGAAATAGGATGCCGAGTGTATAGAGGTGATAGAAACTAAGGAACACCCAAGAAACCATGGACAGATCATCATCACAGTCATAAAGACTATGTCACAAGTTGATAGGAGGTTCCATGGAGAAGCTTGCCCTGGACCCAGTCAGTACAGGCTAAGATTCTGAGGCTCATCTTGTAGGTCATAGATTCCTATTAGAAGAATCCCCACGTGCCCCACCCTTCCAGGGGACATCCATATTAAAGCATAATTCCAGATAAACTAACTCAGGCTTCATCCCATTTTTGCCTTCTTAGGAAACCTGTGTTTGAATCCCAGGGAGTCAAATAGAGGGATAACAGAATCCTTTGTTTTCTTCATCAAAAAATAACCTCAAAATTCAGTTCTTTCATGGCAGTGAGATCTAGCTATCTATCTAGATCAAATGAACATAGAACAGCTGTCCTCATACCAATATCCTATGATAGCAAGGTTAAGAGCTACTCTGATGCCAAAAGCAATAAAAGGATAGTGTCAAGAGAAGGACATGCTCAATTTGCATTCTGGCAAGACCGGCCCAATGACAATGAGGGGATGGACTGAAGAAAGTAGAGTGTATTAGAGGTTATTTCCATAGCCTAGGAAAGGAACTGAAATTGTGCCATTCTGAATGGAGAGAACAGGAAGATGCATGAGGATTGGAAGGGGAAAGACATGCTCACCAAGGAGTACAGAGGGTGACGGAGAAGGAGGGAAGGAGTCTGCTTAAATGTGAAACCAGCCTGCAAAAGAATATCAGAGATGGGATGAAGGGGAATACATTCATTTTAGAAATGTTGACATTTGGGAAGCCATACATTCATATTTTCCAGACTTTGGTTTTCTGAAGACTAATGAAAAAAGGCAGGATAAAGTCTGAGATCAAATAATATAAACACCAGGTTTGTAGAGTTTAGGGTTAGCACACTTTTTCTGTGAAAGGCAAGATAGTAAATATTTTAGCCTTTGAAAGCCTAATAGTCTCTGTTACAGCTACTTACATCTGCTCTCATAGTGAAAGCAGCCAGGTACAGTATATAAATAAATGGCCCTGGCTGTGTCCCAATAAAACTTTATTTACAAAAACAGGCAGTGGGTCCAATTTGGCCTACCATCCATGGTTGGCCAAGCCCTGATATAGAGGCAGCCTTGATACAAAAAAGGATACCATATGAAATGTTTTCTCTGGAATTTTACTGTCATTAAATTAGATAATTTTTCAATGTCTAAATGCCAGGGGCATGTTCAAAGTTACCCTTAATTGTTATGTTTTCCTTCATTGCAGATTCCTATAATACACATATTTTTTTCATAATTAAAAACTGTAGCAGGCTTCAAAAACAAAGCAGTTACCAATTTATATGAAGCATGTATTAATAGACATCAGAGTAAAGAGGAATAGTTGTTTTGCACTGAGAATTACATGTGTATGCACATACGTGTGTGTGTATATATGTAAAATAACATCCTCTTAAAAATATAGACTCAACTATAAATTCTGGTGGAAAAACTTTTTTTTAAGATTTTATTCATTTATTTGAAATAGAGAGCACAAGTAGGGAGCAGAGGGAGAGGGAGAAACAGACTCCCTGCTGAGTGAGGAGCCTGATGTGGGGCTCGATCCCAGGACCCTGAGATCATGACCTGAGCCGAAAGTAGATGCTTAACTGACTGAGCCACCCAGGCGTCCCTCTGGTGGAAAATCTTGGTAGGCTAGCTGGCACTTCTAATATTTAGAGGCCAAGAATATTAATAAGGTTTTAATGTCTTACAAAAATGATTTCTAATAAAAGAGATGTTGTGAATGAGATCTCCAGGGATAGTAGACAAAACTGGTATCTCTCTGTAGTGACTGACATTTACTTTCGAAAGCCCAGAAATCTTTCCTTGTATACCAGGTAGGAAAAACCTGATTTAGTCATTAAAATAGTATATTAGGCAACACTTCTTAATAAGTAGCCAAAAATAAGTTGCCTAATGGAATATTGTGTTGAAACTATATTCCCACAAGTTATATCCTTAATGGACTCCTGTCAAAAGATGGAATAAAAATAATGAGTAGATACTTATATTTCTCTTCTCATTCTTACATAGCTTTTTATTTTTTTGTAGCCAAAAAAAAAGTGCCATAAAAAGAAAAGAATGCAGAATTGTATGGAGATGTAATCTGAGCCTATAATTCCAACTTTCATAAGATCTACTTAAAATTATTAAAGCAGAGTGAAGGAAAATGCTTAATAGGCCTACAGCTCACTTTCATTGAAATATAGTTTAGTTTTAAAGTTGTTCTTTTGATCTGTTGTTGGGATCTGTCTCCATGGCAATGGTACTGGTTCATAAATATTCTTGCAGCAGGTTTATCTGATTTTAGTATGTGCAATTAAAAAGTTTCTCTTGACCATTTATCATTTCTCCCTGGTACAAAACTTTTCCATTTTGTTTCCTTTAGCATTCGGAATGTGGTAATTCCAGAGTCTGGTGATTTGCTGGCCTCTTTAGGGAGGTCCTGTTAACCTATGATTGTTTTCTTTGTTTTTCCCCCTTCCCGTGTCTGTTTTCCAGTTCTTTCATTCGCCAGTATCTTGTTAATTTGAAAATGTTTCACCCAGTTACTGGAACAAAGATAATTTAACATTTAGAAAAAAAAACAAAACAATTAATCAGATATAAGGTTATTAATTTGGTGACTGAAAGGGTAAAAACGGAACTCTAAGTCAGAAACCAGCAAAAGTTTTCTATAAAGGGCCAGATTAAATAGTTTGAGTTTTGCAGGTCATCACAATTACTGGACTCTACGCAGAAACAAGTAAGCAGCAGTCTGGGATATAAGGGGTGAGCCTGGGTGTGTCTCAATAAAACCTTATTTATAAAGCAATTAGCAAGCGGGAGAGCAAGCAAGCTATAGTTTGCCAACCCCTGTTCTAAGGTATCATTGAGGTAGTAGCTGCAGGAAGCATCTTTCGGTAGACTGAGAGAACAAAAGACGAGACTGGATTGTTACAATTTGGAAACTTACAAGAGCGGCCTCCCCTTACACGAGTGGACCCAGACCCCTGAGGACGGGGTACCAGATGGCTGGTAGAGGCGTGATGAAGTTGGTTAGGCAAGTATTGGAAAAACTGCACACCAGATCCAACTAGATGGAACTGCTACTCCCCAGGGGAGGAAGCATTGCTGGGGTGATGCGCAGGGCAAGCCCTCAGCAAGCCCACAGGACGCTCAGGGGACACAGATAGGAAGACGCAAATGGGTTTTTTTCTTCGGTAGCCTTGTGTCTCCCCTTAGCGCCTGCTATTGGCTGCTCGATCTACCAAAGCAGATACACAGTTTGTAGAGCCCAGCATGGACGTTCACAATGGATAGAAGGGCAGGTTTGGAGCTGAGAGGCAAAGCTTAATTGGCACATTATATCAAAACCCAAGATTCTCTTTTAACCGATGTTTTAAGGTTGAATTATGATTGGAAAATATCTCACATTATCACCCCCATGAGCATGTAGGGAACTATTTCACACTGGAATTGTCAGAGTCCCCTCCCCAAACTACCCAATTCTGACAGTATAAACAATGATTGGTTGTTTAGCATCCATAAAGGAAGAGAACAGTTATATGTATGTATGTTTCTATATATGTATATTTGTATGTAAGTATGTGCGTGCACAGGGGTAGACATATAAGTGTAAGGTCCCAACTCTTCATTCTTAGAAAAGACTATGCTTTAATCTGAAATACATCCATATTTCTTTTTTGGTGTTAAAATACAATCTCTTTTACTGAGTACTAATAATAGCACCTGGTACTACTAGTTTCCGTTATTTAAATTCCTGCTTGGAAAAAAAAATGTTAGCAATTCTATGTCAGTTCTCCTTTTGTAATTTTTTTTTTTTTAATTTCACTGGTGATGAAATGCAGAAGCCCTGGTGCGATTGTTTATGAGAATATCTAGTTCTGATTGATTGATTGATTGAATGATGGATTGATGGACACATAATGATGGATTCATCAGGCAGGCTATTCTCAGTAACATCCTTTGAAGATGTTTTCAAAGCTAGACAGTCACTCAGGAGAAAAATCTCTAGACGGATGCACTGAAGTTGAGTGCTCTGGACTGTCAAAATGGCTTTCTGTGTCGATGACCCTGTGTGTTTGTGTATACCTAGACAATAAATAATACATGACATATGAGTGTCATCGATTTCAGCGTGTAAATATCTACGAGTCTTGCATCAGAACCGAGTTTCTTCTCAGCTCCACCATCTTTGCCGTATTTTCTAGTTTTGACATTTTCTCCCCCAGTAGTTTGTTATTTTAACATCTTGCACTAGATCTAGTTGGGCTTTAGCCCTCTCTTGAATAATGTTTTCTCGATGCAACATACCTGTACAACGTAATTGACACTGACTGTCACTATGGCAGGGGAAATGCCAGAGTTGGACTCAAACAAACCTTCAAGCCATCTATTATATTATGTGCCTAGTGATGGCTCACAGGTACCTATTTATATCTCCTTTTAAATATTTCATATCTTCTCTGTTACTGATAAGAGTTAATCCACAAGCTTTCCCGAGGGCTTTTCATAAGTGTACATGGGATCTCATTTCTCATATTGGGCATCACCTTGCATTATTTTTATTACAGAAGTTTGGTAGATTCCCCAGAAAAGTTACCTGGCAAAGAAATAATCAAGAAGATTCATAATGAGTCATTCAGTGCACCCGTGCGCATGATACTTTGTCATTGTGGCCATTGTGGGAGTGGTGGACGCAGCCTTAGTACGCTGATTCTGTATTTTTGGAATAGAATGCTCCCAGCTTGTCTGCCCTAAGGACACAGAGGATATTAATGGCTTAATATTTGCAAGCCACTATATATATCTTCACAGCAAAGGACAGCAGAGATCATTTGTAAGACCTAACCTTAAGAAATAGAACTACATACAAAGTGGGCCATGCCAACCATACTTTTTATTTTCTACCGTAAGAAACCATTTTGCATTATTAACTAGCTTCCAGATTGTTGATTTTTATTAACACTCTGACTGCTTGGCCATAGAAAGAATTTAAAAAGACATTTTGATCCCAAAGTCTCCTTTCAAGAGAAGCTGAGGGCTTTTTCCGTGGGTGAGTGGTTTTAAAATCCCGCAAAACTGACACATTTTTAGAAGTCTGTTCAGCAAACGTAAGTGCTCAAAATTGTGGAGATTTTGGAGACCACAGTTTTCCCAGCTGGATGAAGTGGATAGTGCTAAGAGGCCTCATAGATCATACCATGTTGTCATTTATTATAATGTTTTAACACACTACAGAATTTGTGTTGTCAAGAACATTGGGTGGGGTGATTTATTGGCTAGGATTGATTATGTTGCTAATAGCGCAGATGGCTTGAATTTTGGAAGGGGGAAATTTCTTGTCACTGAGCATGAAGGAGTAAATGCTGAGTTGCCAAGAAACAAAGGGGCCTTCACTTAGAAAACCCTTATTTACCTGCCGCATGTGGACAACATTCAAGAGGTGGTTTTTGTTTCCTTCAAATGCACCCTTGGAACACGCTTTTTCTTGCCTCGGGGAGCTGTGGGCATTTTATGTGTGTGAAATGTTTTCTGCAGCGGAGCAAACTTACCAGCTCTCCCTCTGGGACAGCATGGACACTGCTTTCAGAGTTTCTTTTTAGTTTCTGCTGCAAGTACCGTAACCATGCCCTTGCCTGCGAGGCTTTTTGCAGCTGAAATGTCCCGAGCTCTGACGTTTGCATTGACTTTCAGGGAGTTCCTGTAGGCTAACACCTGGAAGCCATCAGCGCAGATGCCCGGCCGCCACGCCACATGCGTACCCTGCACAGCAGTGGGGCGCTTGTGCAGAGGCGTTGACCCCCAAGGTGAAATGAAGAGGACAGACACCAGATTGTCTCGTGCGAAAATGAGACTGCCTCTCCAGGTCGGATCATGATTATTCAAAAATTCAGATGAGGAGCAAAACATCCCTGAATAATAAACCACTCAATTATGCCTTTTCTTCCTGAGTAATACATATATGCAGAGGTTTCTCCTCAGACCCCAATGACAAGTCACCCTGTCTCTTTTGACGCTCATTCTGTTCACTCAAAGGTGGGCTTTTGGAGACCAGGACCTTGGCTTTACCATCTTCCATCAACAGCCAGTACTCTTGTGCTGGATCCTTTAATCTTAACTGCTCACAAGTTACACGTAGAGCATTTAAATATTAATAAAGGGACAACACCTGCGAAGAGTGAGATCAGACTCTGATTTGAAGAAGCCTTGACATATTACGAAGTTTGCGACTGGCTTCATGTAGTTTGGGCTGGAATATTGTGCTTACAGCAGTGAGTCACCTATAAACTAAGGATTTATTCTGCAGGTTCATTTATAGAAATGAAGTGAAGCCATCGTTGGAGTGCTGATTAACTGAATCACCTGATAAATGTCTCCTTGTCAAAAGAGGAACAACGCTCATCTCTGTAGATAGACTTCTTGAGAAATTTCTCTAATGGAGACCATCTCCCTTTAAATGAATGAGATTTCACAGGTCTGCTCTTGCACACAATCATTTTCCAACACTGATATATATTCTGGGCATATTTGCAAGGCTCCACTTAAAAGCTTTTTATTCTTCTTCTGTGCACGATAGGGACAATAAACACACACCTCTCTTTGAAGTAGAGTAAAGAGTGACTCCATCAAGTCAAGGGGCCCTGCAAAAGAATGCAAAGCAAAAGTTGAAAAACTTGACTAACAACCATTTGGGGATTGGATTGAAAATGTGTTTCAGTGGGGATTCCATTAACTGATCAAAGAGTGATGTGTGCACATACACATTTATGCAGGCTGTTACACGAGAAGTTTAAATTTGTTTTTCCACGGGCTTTATCAAATGGGCTTGGCCACCATATTATTGCCACCAGCACTCCAATGTCACATCAAAGCAGATTTGTTCAATGCATCTCTGTAACTCATTACCTGAATTTCCTATCTCATATGCAGTTTCATTTGCTAACTGGCTGATGTTTATTTCTTCCTAAGAGAAGCTTCTATTTGAAGAAGGAGCTGACTGGCTCGTTCAGGTTCAGATGTGGACAATCACTTCCATTGGCGAAACCAGACAAAAAAAGTGTTTCTTCCTCAAGGCAAGAGAAGCTCATCTGCAGATTTGTATCTGAGAGCTGGTTCTAGATATTTTTAGTGCTTTATTGAGCCTAAAATCTGGGTCTACTTGACTCAATGTTCACAACCAGCACAGGACTATTTATTATTGAGTAACATTACTAGCAGGTTAATGGTTTAATAATTAATTATTGAACCCCTACCTTCCGCCTTTTACTGTGTTAAGCACTGCAGAAAGAGTGATGGATGGGATAGACATGCTGCCTGCCCTCATGATATTCTGGGTGGTAAATAGGCATCCGTTTGTTCTCAGGTCTCCCCATTTAGACATATTTGTAATCTTTCAAGTTTTTTTCCAACTTCAGCCAGATATAGCTACACAGCCCCATATTCAAGGTGGGAATGGGAGCAAGAATGAAGGGAGCAGAGAGAGAGATAAATTGGTCTGCAGCTTTTTCTGATACCACCCCCCACTTTCATATCCTTCCTACTCATTGACACCATTCTCATAAATCCCAACTGAACTAAAATCAACAGCATTATATCTTCTCTGCAGCCCAGGTATCAGTGTTGAAAAAATAGAGGCACATCAATGCCACTCGGCCCCCATCAGAGCAGGTGTGTGACTGAGCTCTGACCAGGGGACACCATGGGGCAGCACAGATGGTGTTTCCCATCACATGACTTGGTGTGCTGAGATACATTTCATTACCCTAGCCTTGTTCATCTCTGAACAGAGCTACAAGGTTAAGGTGATTTAGGACACAGGTTCCTTTCTTCTACTCTTTGATCAGCTGGGAAAAGTGGATATTGGTCAAGATACTCTAGATACTAAACTCTGTAATCGTTTAGAGTCAAAAAGTCAGTGTGCAAACGTGATTATATGCCCAATACTTTGCTTCCAAAAAAAAAGAATTTTTCAAAATTTGTTTCTGTTTTTGTACTTTTACACATGGGATCTTTTGGGGTTTTGTTTTATAAACATAATGAATCAAAAATTTTCAGTTGCCCCACTGCAGTGAGGTCCTCATATGGTGAGCATTATCTAGAGACCCAGATCTTTTCAGTGAGAATTTCAATAGGTGAAATAGAAAATGATCAGCGAGCAATGAGGACTATTATAAGGGAAACGTCATTTAAAATGAAGCCTTCAACATCTGTTTCCCTTTCTAATTACAAATGCAACACTCCCTCCTGACACCCAGTATCACCAACACCGCCATGAATCACAACCATAAAAAAACTAAAAAATGAAGTGATTTACGTGGTTTTATGTGCTTTGTATTCAGAACCACATGCACTCTTCAATTATGTTGCTATCATGCACCAGATGAAATCAGGTGGGATGGAGGGAGGGAAAACAGAACTTACACTAACCATGCAATTCTTTCTTCCATAGATTTTCACTAAAGTCTCATGTAAACAAAAATGTCCCTGGGAAGGAAAAATACACACACACACAGAGATGAGAAGAAATCAACTTTAGAAAGTACCTTTGGTCATTGTCAATAAATGTTTATTAAAAGCCTACTATGTGACAGGCATGGTGTGGCCTCTGGGGACAAAGGAGTCCTAGAAGTGACGCTTAATTGTTGAAGGAGACATTTAAAATATACGATTGCATACATTAATATATAATTATTACCATGATGTTTCAGTGAAGGAAAACTTCATGGTTCTATGACAATGAAACTTCCCTCAAAAATCCCAAGAAGATAGCAAAACCCTAAGAAGACATCAAAAAGACCACGTGAAGCATTCTTCAGCTGACTTTTAGAAAACACAACCAGAGTCCTATTTCCAGGAGTTTTCAGTTTCTAGTCATTCAGTAATTAGAAGACAGGTATGGGTAATTGAAGTAAAATATTAAAGATATGATTTATAGATTTAAATTTCCAAAATTTCAGGCTTAAAGGATGAGAACAGTCTGTAATCCATATGTCAGCCTTTATACCAAGAAGTAATAAGTCTAGTGTTGATTAGTATGGAACAGTCTGATACACAGAAATAGAGCCGTGAAGGGTCCTGAACTTGATGACTAAGGAAGTGGGTTGAGACAGCAGCCAGGTCAAACACATCCCTAATCTGGCACAGATGGGTGCCCAACTTGCGATGGCTCCATTTATGGTTTTTGACTTGATGATGGGGCAAAAGCCATATACGTTTGGTAGAAACCACACATTGAATTTTGAATTTGGATCTTTTCCAACCAGAGCCAGAGATGTGCCCTATGATTCTCTCCCGTGAGGCTGAGTGGTGGTTGTAGCCTCCAGGCAGCAAGGTGATCAAGAGCATGAACAACAAATGCCTTACAGTCATTCTGTACCCATACAACCATTCTGCTTTTCACTTTCAGTACAGTATTCAGTGCATTACATGAGACATTCAACACTTTATTAAAAATAGGCTTTGTGTTACATGATTTTGCCCAACTGTAGGCTAATAGAAGTGTTCTGAGCAAGTTTAAAGTAGGCTAGGCTAAGCTATGTAGGTTAGGTGTATTAAATAAATTTTTTACTTGTGCTACTTTCAACTTAATGTAAGTTTATCAAGGTGTAACCCCATGGTAATTTGAGGAAGATCAGTATAGAACTACACCAATTTCTTGGAGAGAAGAAAGTTATCATTGAATCAACAATATAGGAATACTTCTATATTATTGTGTATCATATTATACTACTTCATGTACATCTACAAATACATGCAAATTGTATGCTGCATTGTACATGCTGCTTAACCTAAGACTATCATATATTGTATTAGTAAAAGAGAGGTTATGCTGTGTAATGAACAGTTCCTGATTCTCAATGCTTTAAAACTCACTAATGCAACATGTTCATTTTCTTTCAATGGAAACGCAGTTCCATGCTGTCCTCAAATAAGAACTCATGATGATGGAATTTCCACCAGCTGAAACATTTCTCATTGCCATTATAGTGGAAAGGGCTCATGAAGAATTGCCCACTGGCTCTCAAATGCTTCCATCTAGATACTGTGTTCATTCAAATTTCATTGACTGAAGCAAAGCTTCTTACTGGGACAATTCTCTCATTTGCCCAAAAGTAGAGGAACCAGATCTTTTTTTTCCACCTCATAAAACATACATATTGCATTAAATATATGTATTTATATTTAATATATTTATATAAATATACTTATTTTATATGTTTAATATACATTACTATATGGAGCACCTGGGTGGCGCAGTTGGTTGAGCCTCTGACTCTTGGTTTTGGCTCAGGTCATGATATCAGGGTTGTGAAATTGAGTCCTAAGTCAGGCTCCATGCTCCGCACAGAGTTTGCTTGAGAGTCTCTCTCCCTCTCACTCTGCCCCTCCTGCTCATGCTCTCTCTCTTTTGCTAAAATAAATAAATCTTTTAAAAATATGTATATATTACTATATGGGTGTATTCTATTCTGTCATTTTTCCCAGTAACATATAAAATATTGGTATCTGCACTAGGTTCATCTGATTATCTACAATTAAAATAAAGATACTTTTATCAGGAAAATCTGATAAATAGCCTTTGCTTTCCACCTCTCTTTTATAAATGGCATCTAACCAGGTGAACATGAAAACACAAGCTGTTTTGCCCACTAAGTAGAAATAGGAGGGGTGCCTGGGTGGCTCAGTGGGTTAAGAGTCTGAGTCTTGATTTCAGCTCAAGTCATGATCTCAGGGTCATGAGATTGAGCCCCACATTGCACTTCACACTCAGTGGGGAGTCTGCTTAAGATTCTGTCTGTCTCTCTCCCTTTGCCTCTCCCCCTCTGCTTGCACTCTCTCTCTCTCTCTAAAAAAAAATAAATAAATAAGAAGAAGAAGAAGAAGAATACTAAACACATCTCTGCAAGAGTGCCATGGTTCCTAAAAACTCCATTCATGACAGCAACTGAGATATGACATGTCACGTACTCACAAGGTGGAGTTAGTGATTGGTAACCTGCAGTTACTGAAACTTAAAAGAGCAGGAGTAGGTGGGAGAGCAAGCCAAACTGATAAAATCTAATTAATATGGACCCAGTTTGTCCATTAAAAAAAGTTTTTTCCCCTAAAAATATGTTATGCATGTTATGCTGGATTTAATCAACAGTCAGAACAAATATTTTTTCAGTGTGTTATATAAGGAATAAAACATTTTGGCCTTCCTTTACAAGAAAATGACACATTCATTTCACAGAAGAGGTCTTTCATGTACACAAAAACTTTTTTGCTTATACATCTATATTTTTGAAACTGTACATATCTTGTTGAATAGTTCCTTTTCTCTCCTTCTTCCAAAACATACTTACATAATCCTTGCCCTAGGAAATCACTAAAGGTTTTATTTCAATAGTAGAGCATAAATATTAAAACAATAGCTAAGTAAACATAAGGACTTCAAAGGCAGTCGGACAATTCATACTTTTTCAGTTACTGTAACATCTTTTTCTGTGATTGCAGGATATGAACCTTGAACACACCTTTATTTTCTCTACTTCCAGAGCTGTCTGTAAAACAACCTGTATTTTATAGCATGGATAAGAAACAACAGTCCAAGGAGTTCAGTGTTACCTAAGTGTGGTTGAGCATCTTTTCATTATATTTCCTTAACAGCTTTAAAAAAAATCCTATTATCTGATTAGATGAATCATCAAATCCTTTTCATATACATTTTTTATTGTAGTAAAATATACGTAACATAAAATTTATCATTTTAACCAATTTAAAGAGTAAATTCAAGGGCACTGAAAATGTTCACAATGCTGTGAAACTACCATCACTATCTAATTCCAGAACAGCTTCATCATCCGAAAAGGAAACTTCATAACCATTCGAGCACCCCCTTCCCATCCTCCCCACACACAACCCTTGGTGACCACCAATCTGCTCTCTGTCTTTATCAGTTTTCCTATTCTGGATATTTCATGTGACTAGAATCATGCAATATGTAGTAGCTTCTTGTGTCAGTTAGCATAATATTTTCAAAGTTCATCCATACTTGTAGCTATATCAGAACTTCATTCTTTTTCATGGCTAAATAATATTCCATTGTATGGATATGCCACCTTTTGTTTATCCATTCATGCCGATGGACATTTGAGCTGTTTCACCTTTGGCTATTATGACTAGTGCTGTTACGAACATTTGTGTACAACTTCTTGTTTGAACACATGTATTTAAGACTTTGGGGTATATATTGTGGGATCATATGGTAATTCTATGTTTAACTTTCCAAGGAACTGCCAAACTATTTTCCACAGAAACTGCACAATTTCACGTTCCCATGAGCAATATGGGAAGATTCTAACTTCTCCAAATTCTCACCAAAACTTATTTCCCTTTTTAATATCTTTATTCTGTCACCTCAGTAGGTGTGAAGTGACATCTCATGCAGATTGATTTGCATTATTCTAAGGGCTAATGGTGATGAACATCTTTGCATGAGCTTGGTAGCCATTTGTATATCCTCTTTGAAGAAGAAATGTCTATGCAAGTCCTTTGCCCATTTTTTCCTTGGGTCATTTGTCATTTTGTTACTGAGTTGTCAGGGTTCTCTGAATAATCTGGATGGTAAACACTTATCAGATGTATGATTTACAAATATTTTCTTCCACTCCATTTGTTGTCTCTTCACTCTTTTGATAGTGTCTGCTGATTAAACAAACATTTTAAATTTTGTGAAACTCAATTTATCTGTGTTTTCTTTTGTTGCTGGTGCTTTTGATGTCACATCTAAGAAACCACTGCCAAATACAAGGTCAAGAAGTTTCCCTCCTATGTTTTCTTCTCATAGGTTTATAGTTTTTGCTTTTATACTTAGATCTTAGATCCACTGTGAGTTGATTTTTGTATATGGTATAAGGTAAGAATCCAACTTCATTCTTTTGCATCTGGATATCCAGTTGTCCCAGTATCATTTGTTGAAGAGACTATTTCTCTCCAGTAAATAGTCTTCAAACCTTTTTAAAAAATCACTTAACCATAGATTTAGGAGCTTATTTATGGATTCTCAATTCTATTCCTTTGAATATATGTCCATCCTTATGCCAATACCGTACCTTTTTTATTATTATTAGAGCTTTTTATTAAATTATAAAATCAGGAAGTTTGAGTTCTTTTTTCAAGATTGTTTAGGCTCTTCAGCTTCCCTTGCAATTCCATATGAATTTTAAGATCAGCTTTTTCATTTCTGTAGAAAAAGCCATTAAGATTTTGATAGGGATTGCACCAAATTTGTAGATAGCTTGGAGAGTATTACCATCTTGATAATATTAAGTCTTTCAATCCATAAAGAAAGGATGTCTTTCCCATACCTATTAATTTTTAAGTTATATCAAAGATACTCACTTTCAAAATATTTTAATGATGGATAATATTACTCCTTTCATGGACAATACTAGATATTTTGAGTCTTTTTGTTTAATTGTCAAGTAATACCTTATATGATTATAAAAGTTTTTAAAAAGATATAATAAATATGTGAAATATAATCAAAAATTTTACCTACCCCATATAAATGAATTTGAAGGTTATCCCTTTTAGAAGATTAAAGAATCAATCCGTTCTTGTGGTTCAATAAGAGGTATAAAAGGAAGTGTACCTTGAGAAACTTCCAAAGGCACAAATTTAAGAATATCTGATCACAGTTGATTTGTTAGAATTGTCATTACTAATATGTTGGCATTTTAAAAGTGAATAACTACTTCCTTCTTCTCTTTCCAAATTAAAAAAAAAAAAGATATGAGGAAATCAAATGTATCAAGTTCATATTATCAGTTTAATTACCAATATAACCTGGATTCGACAGCTTTAATGGGTTTCCTATTAATCTCTCTAAATAGAATTTATCCCCCAGGACTTCAGGTGAGCAGACCAGGTAAGACATTGCCTGTCCTGTAGATGGGCAGATGTAAGAGAGAGGGAGGGGAAGAGAAAGAGGTCTGAACAGACCACCACACTCAATTCTTCTTCCAAAATTCACCAATCAATCATCATCTTCCAGACCTGGGGACTTGTTAAGGGACAGAGAATAACTGCTTATCCCATACTATTCTTCCTGAGACAGCAGTGTGCGTTCTCTCTTTTCTGTGGAAATATAAGGAGTGGAGAATAAGTGTTACTCTCAACTGTTCCAAGGCTCACAGAGCATGTTAACCAACCACCTTTGACCTTGTATTGACATTTTATTTTAATCTAATAGGTAAGTGGTGCACAGGCATATAGTCAATCCATTTATAGTTAGTGTATCTTCTTTCATATAGGATTATAATTTATTTATTTACAGCACAGATCAAATCACCACAAATCCACATTCATATTCTTTATTCAAACTTCTAACTTTGGTTTAGGAATTGTCATATTCTTCTATCTCTCCACTTCTCTTCACCTCATTGACCCCATATCAGAACACTCTAAATTTTAAAGCATGGCAATTGATTTTGAAATATGGGTAAAATGCCCAAATGGTGATTCCATAGGCAAGCAGATATATGTTTCTAGAGTTCAGTTCTAGAGTTCAGAACAGGGGTGGTGGGAAGTTCCCTGTAGTTATTGATACCAAGAAACTGGAAAAGATGATTGAGAACACTGTAAGAAGAAAAGGAGGAAGAAGGAAACCAAGGAAAACCTGGAAGTGTTCTAAAATCTAAGAGGAAAGCAGAGAAAAAGGACCTGAAACCAGAGACTGATAAGGAACAGCCTGAGAGGTTGGAAACAAATGAGAAAGTGGATTCAGGGAAGCCCTGTTTCAAAAAGGAAGGAATGTCAAACACCAGAGAGAAATCATGTCAGATAAAGTTTAAAAGTAGCCATTGGATTGGGCATCTAGGAAGATGTTGATAATGTTAGAGAGTATAGTTTCGGCAGATTGATGAGAAAATAACACAGATTATGTTGAGCTCAGGTGAGGAGAATGAGAGAGAAGAGAGTAGACACAATGAAATAATTTTTGGAAGCTTGGCTCAAACAGAAGGAGATATAAAGAGTGTTTCTACAAGGAAGAGAAGAAGTCTTTTTAAAAATATGGGCGCCTAGGTGGATCAGTCATTAAGCGTCTGTCTCCGGCTCAGGTCATGATCCCAGGGTCCTGGGATCGAGCCCCACATTGGGCTCCCTGCTCAGCGGGAAGTCTGCTTCTCCCTCTCCCACTCCCCCTGCTTGTGTTCCTGCTCTGGCTCTCTTTCTGTCAAATAAATAAATAAAATCTTAAAAAATATATAAAAAAATTAAAAATTAAAAATTCACCTTTAAAAAAAATACGGGTGAGGCTTCACCATGTTTATATGCCAAGGGAAAAGAGAAATGGAGGATGAGGGAAGATGTAGGAAAGGTTGGGGTTAGTGGCTAGAGCAAGGTCTCTGAGAAAGGCCATGATGGGACTCAGTGCCCATGTGGAAGGTTCCATTCTAGAGTGGATGAGTGTCACTCTTCCTGGGAGACAAAAGAGGTAAGATTCTTGCAAATACAGATTTAGAGTCTCAAATGAGACTCTTTTATTTTTTAATAAAATCTTTTATTTTTTATTTTATTATTTTACTCTATTGATTATTTTTTAAAAAATAAAACCAGATGAAGGACAGTTATCTGCTGCGGGAGATAAAATAGCCAGGGTGAGGATGGAGGCTATCAGAATTGTACACATTTTCAGTAGCAGCTAAGGACAATTAAAGAGGTTATTTATCAGGGACAATTAGTAATTCTGCTAAGTAACATTGAAGACACTGATGATTCTGGATATCATTTGCATGTTCAATCTGCATACAAGCAATAACTGATCTAGAGAAGTTTTGGGGGGTCCTTCAGACTGGTTGCCAAGTGAGCAAGGTAATGATAAACATTAAGATAGTTGGCTCAATTTTTCAGTATATTCTTATTCCAAGTGACAAGAGGAAGATGAAGGAGATATTAGGAAAATCACAGGTAAGTCAATGGAAATCAGATGGATGAAGATTCAAAGCCACTGAAGACTTGAATAGAGCTCTCTTATGTGTTGTGATGGAACAGGCCCTGCAACAAGTCAGTTGATATATATGCTCTTCACCTTTTCTTGTAGACTCTTTTCCTTTCAGTTTTATCCAAATAACTTCACATAATATTCTTTGGCACTGGCTGCTTGACCTCACACCCTGGACCTGATTTGGTGAGCTGCTGTGCATTATTTGCCCTGCTTCTCCAACTTGGATTTCTGGCAGGATGTTGCCCTGGTTCTATGCACTACAACCACATAGCCTCAGATTGAGGAAGTCCACACAATCTAGAATTTGGAATACACACCTGCACACTGTGCAAGGTGGCCCATCATATTCTGAGCCCAGGCCTCCGGCATATCTCCTGTCAGACCTTCTGGGTTCTTCCCAGGAGGGTAGTCAGAACACTATAAAAGTATGGCAAACATCAATAACCATTCCAAGTCTACATAGATTCCCAAACTTCAGTGACTTCATCCACAGTAAGTACACACACACTCTAGGGGCTTAGCACTTTCCTAATATAAATTATAGTGAAATACTGAAAATTTAGACAGCAATTCTAATGTTGCTTCTTCTTCTTTTTCTTCTTCTTCTTCTTCTCCTCCTTCTCTTGCTCCTCCTTGTTCTCCTTCTTCCTTTTCTTCTCCTTCTCCCCTTCCTCCTCCTCCCCCTCCTTCTACTCCTTCTTCTTCCTCTTCTTTTTCTCTGTTACTAATTTACCTATCTTGAATTAGACTTTCAAAGTTGATACAGCCATGCAAACCCATATAAATTTTCACAGCAATGTTACTTCTTTTTCATAGCTTGAATTTACTTACTTAGGCCTCATACAAGGAAGTGACATTGACTTTCAGGAACTTTATATAATATCTTTCTTGGCAACTTCTTCTCCTTCTTACATACTTTCATAAAGCACTATAGGGTCTTTTGTTACAGACCCTATCTCTCAGGACCCATGCTTCTGATATACAGTCTTATCTTTCACCTTTTGTCTTCAGTGGTAGAACCAGTAAAAGTCAAGGCAAGGTGAGGGGTGGTAGGGAAGACCCCAGAGAACCCAATCTGCAACCCCTAGAACTATATGGAACCACTGTAGTAGGCTCTCCTCCCATAATATCACCCTTATACCCTTGTGTCAAGAAAAAAAGGCAAAACTGCTTCTTTAAATATCCTTTGGTCTACTTATTATGGAAAATCTGTATTATATATTATTGTTGAGGAATAAACTCAAAGAAATATTAATTGACCTACACAGGGAGACAGTACAACAGTGGGGAATTGGTATATCATGGTGCGCAGGGGCATGGCTTTTAAGCTCATGAAGAGCTAGATTTGGAAAACAATTCCACTAAGTACTGACAGTAGTTAATATCTATAAGCCTCATTTACCACATCCATAAAATGGGGATACAAATACATTTCTCAAAAAGTTCACATGAAAATTAAATGATATAATGTATATAACGTGCTCAGTATGGCACATGGCCCATTAAAAGAATTTAATAGAGGTTAGCATTATTAGTTATTCATTGGTAAAGTACCTTTGGAAACTACCTTTATGACTTAATCAAATGGTAAGTAACTGCAATCATTGTTTGGAAACATCAGCTAAGAAAACGATTGGGCGGGAGCCTGGGTGGCTCAGTCGGTTAAGCGACTGCCTTCGGCTCAGGTCATGATCCCAGGGTCCTGGGATCGAGTCCCTCATCGGGCTCCCTGCTCTGTGGGGAGCCTGCTTCTCCCTCTCCCACTCCCCCTGCTTGTGTTCCCTCTCTCTCTGTGTCTCTCTCTGTCAAATAAATAAATAAAATCTTAAAAAAAAAAAAAAGAAAACAATTGGGCACATCTAAGAGGAGTCCCCACAGATATCGGCTATCACATGAGCACCGTTTCTCTTGTTCCTTCCTCACAGACAATGGAGAATAGCTGGTCCCCTTCATCTGATCCATGTACTAGAAATCACTATTAACTGGCATCTCTACTCACTCTTCCCCAGGCTTATAAAAAGAAAAAAAAATCTCATTTAACCTTTTCAAATGCGGCTTGTTTTCCAACTTCTTAATAATCTTTGTGGCTCACCTTTGGACTCTCCACATTTTCTCTCTGAATTATGAAGGCACAAAACGGATACAGTGCCATGAGTCTGCCCAGCACTAGCATAGTGTTCGAATTACCGGGGTGGAAAATGAGGACAGGGAAGAGCTTCGGTTTTATGGCTGGATATTGTGCTCCCTCTAAAAACAGTAGCACATTGCTGATGCAGCTCTCGGATACTAACAATCTGACGTGAAGGTCTCTTTCGTTGCCATGTAAATATATGGTTTTTTCTCTTCTTACTGGTGACTTTTTTCCTACCTTAAGTTTCTCTATCCTGGTAAGGCAATGTTAAAGAAAGTTAAAAAAATGCTAAAGAAAGTTAAAGAAAATAATGATAATTTGCTGTAATGTAGTGGAAATGGAAAGGAAGGTCATTGTCACCCAGATAACGTGGTTAATTGTATCTATTTTCCTTTGCATATTGTCTCTTTTGATAGACTATCTTCTCAACATGTATCCATATAATTTTAGAACTGGAAAAGACCCTAACAATAGTGAAAATCGGCATTTTTATTGTAGTACAGAGAGAAAGGTTGCATGGTCAAAAATACAGGAAACTTATCTACCTCTTAGAAACTCCCAGTGTTCATTGGTACATGAAACCCAAAGAATCCAGTGGTAACTAAAAATGTTCAGTTCCTCTGACCAGGTTTTTCTCAAGCCCATTTCATGTTGGGGGATCCGTACTTACATCTAATAGAAATTGCGTTAAAGGTAGAATACACTAAAATGTTAATATCGCCCAAATTTATTATTATACACAAGAAAACTGAGGCCCAAAGTGGTTACTTGCCCCATTCTCATTCTTTTTATTTTTACTCCTCTAAAATACTACCATTCTCCCTCATGCTTGTGCACATTTTCCCCCAGATATTTCTGATTGCTGCATTTTGACCAAAATGGCTAAACGTGCCTTCATCGTCCTTCAACAAAGAGAAACAGCAAACTTACAGATTTGTACTTAGAAATAATTTCTAACCTATCCCGTAAAGGGCTCTTCTCCATGTACTTCCTAAAGATATGTTGCTGCAAGTGTTGTTGGAGGAAATGTGTGTTAAATGTGTATTCTTTGGCTGTAGACTAGAGACTATGGTCTTTGATCTGTCTTTGAATACATATTTACATAGTCAGGTTTACTAGTTTCAAGTCCTGCTAACACGTGAGGAAATGTCAAAGCATGAAGTCACCATGAAGTCATAAAATATGCCAAATGATAATCAATATTAATTTATAAATGCATGTGTAACGCACACATCTCCTTTTTCAGCTGGTGATTCCTATCACCCAGAAAAAGTCTCATGGAAGAGAATTATACAAGTTCTCTCCTTTTAGCCTGGAAACTGAAGGCCATGGAAATCATCCATTTTGAGAAAGAGGTCACTTTTGATTATTGTGCATGAACCTGGGGCAAGTGTCTTCATTTCTACTCTAAAGAATAACCCATTTGAAAATCACACTGAGACCCTCACATAGCAGATGAGAGCAGTGTAGTATCAACAACCTGAATAAGAGAGAGCTTGGGAATTGATTTTCTATGTTGCTGTGACCAATCTGCTTTTCATTAGTTCCACTAACATCAGTACTAAATATATAAAAAGAAGAGTTGTGTGTTTCTGTGTGTGTGTGTGTGTGTGTGGTGTGTGGCATGGTGTGTTGTTCTGTTTTTGTTTTATCTTACCATTATTCCCACAAGGCTGTAGCCTTCCCATGAAAGGGGACGGGGACGAGCAATCCTCACCCTTCTCTTATTTGTCTTCCAGACCCAAATCTCTCCGTTTTCCCAAGTCAGCAAATGCCTTGTACATCGAAGCACTAAACTTGGCTCCTGAAAATATTGCCTGCTTGTTAAATCACCCACACTGGATAGGCCCTTAAAGAGCCAGACATGCCTTGAAATTTACTGCCACAAGCATATAGATCTTCTGAAGACATGCGGTTCTCTTGAGTCTTTTCCCCAAACAAAGCTCTTGATGTTCGTCCCTGCAGAGGGCAACCAAGAGCCATGCTGCTGGCCAGATCCATCCTTGCACCCTGAAGAAACTTGGGCCTTTGTAGGACCCTGACAGCTAATCAGAGTCATGTGAATGGCTTTAAGCTGACCCATCTTTTCTTTTTAATTTAGCAGTATGAGCAACTGCTTGGAAAGACCAATTAGGCTGACCCATCATTCCTTCAAAGGCCTAATTGTTCTGCTGCTTCGTCAAGTACATCAAGTACACATACGACACATAAGATAAGCTGGAGAAGCCAGATGCACAACACGGATCTACAGGCATCCTGATTTTTACTGACTCCAACCTACTCCTTGTCTGTATAGGCAGATTTGGTCTTCTTTGGTGTCTCAAAGTTTGGCCCAACCCATCGGACCTCCTTTCGACCATCTGAGACCAGCTTTGTTTCATGAATTAACCTCCTTTCGTGGAGTCTAACAGTCATTAGCCAGAATGCTATTGGCTCGGTGGCAAGGAGTTCCATAGCTATGTAGTGGCATTTTTTAAAAAAATTTCCCAGCTCTCTGCACTCCCATTGATAACACAGCAAATGTGCTTCAGAGCTGAAAGTGTCCTGTTCCTCTTCATTGCAGTATCCCAGGACTGCATCATAAACTTGCACACAGCTGGCCGATCTGCAGGAACCCCCTACACGGTTTTCCCCATCAGGCCTACCCAGCTTCAGTTCAAGGATAATACTGCCTGCTTCCATAACCCAGAAAAGTAAACTAACTCATTATCTGAGAAAACACAAGGTTTAAAATCAAATGTCTTCGAGATCAGTGGAGCTCACTTATGAGCTTGTTTTCTGCTGCTTTCTAGCTCGCGGGTAGTAGGTCCTTTCTGAAGACCTACGCTCCTGGCCAATTTTCACATTACTGTGAGCACACCTTAACTAACGGTATCTCAAGAGTTTAGATACCCAAGGAACCACAGAGAGCATATGAAAACTGAGAAATGGAACCATATTATAATAATGCCTGAGACCAGGGTTCTCAGAGAGTGATCCCGAGACTAGCAACATCAAGGTCAACGGCACCTGGAAACTTGCTAGAAAAGCCAACTCCTGGGCCCTACTCCAGACCTGCTGAATCACAAATCCTTGGTCCAGCCAGCTGTGTTGAGTAAGCCCTCCAAGTGAGTCTGATGCAAGCTACCCTGCCTTAGATATTTTTTGAGGCTTTTAAGATTTACAAATTATTATTATGACATATAGCAGTTTCACTTCATTTCATAATAACTTCGTCAAATCAGCAGAGCAGATATTAGCTTCTTCAACTTCCTGAAGAAGAAACTATACTTTAGAAAGGGAATTTGTTCAAGAGCCTCCTGTTGCTCAATGTTAGAACAAGACCAGATCGCGGGGTTTCTAGCTCAACATTCATCCCACTGCATCCTCCTCCCTGAGTAGCTACTGCATGGAGACTCACCTGACCCTAGTGATTGTCTTGGCTGGGCTGTCCGGGTAGAGCCCCTAATGGCCGAGCACCATGAAAGTAATTTTTTAAAAAAACTTAGAAAATTGGATTAAATACAGGGGACAGAGCTAAGGAATGAGGAGAATCCAAAATTCCGAACAAGATAGTATATGAGGTGAGAGAAAGCAAACACACGAGGAAAAGTAGAAAAAAAGAGGAGGAGAGACCATTTAAAAGACAGAAGAGGGCCTGGCTTGGACATTTTTCTTAAGCTGTATGGTGGGGGAAAATCATTCAGATTCAGAACAATGTCCATGACAAATATGGAAGCCACAAAAGATTGTTTTGGCCCCAAACACTTCCAAGACAGTTTTTTCCCCCTGATTTATCTTCATATCTCAATTGCCCAAATCCGTGTTTCTAACCATGACAGTAGACCAACCATACTGGAAGTAACAGAGTAATTGTTTAAAATTCAGATTTTTGAGCAATATGTTAAATTTACCAGATCTAGAGGTGGGGCACAGAATCACTCTAAGCCGTGTCTCAGGTGAGCTCTCTGGTTTAAGGTCGCTAGCTAGACCAATGAGTTCGTGATCTAAATTAGTGGGGTGTGTGTGTGTGTGTGTGTGTGTGTACATATGTGTGCATGCATATGTTAACTAAACAGCATTTGTGACTAAAAAGGGAAAAACAAACTTCCTTCTTGACATCCAAGGAAGGCCAAGGGAAAGGGCTCTGGTTTGAACACAAAGTAAAAGAACAAAGTCTGACCCAGGACAAAATGGAAAAGCCCTTTGTGTGAGTGATCCCTATCTGAATTGAGTAACAAGGAAATAGTGTATATAATGGTCCTATGTGGTCATGCCTGCTCAGACATATCACTACATTATGGTAAAAATAAATATTATTTGTTCTCAAAGTACAAATTTTGCACAAATATACTATGTTATATCAAAAATATTCCTAGGCAGCATGATTCCATGGGAGCAATAAAGAGTAATTTATGAGACCAAGGATACAGTGTCTAGAAAGTCATCTTCCCTGCCTCACACCAAGTTCCGAGTTCTACTAACAGGATACAAAGTGCCTATGCAGAAACACAACTGAATAGATTTCTATTTGCATGAAAGGTCCTAACACTGTTTCCTCGTGCCATTCTCCATCGCTCAAAAATTAGGAAGTAAAAAGTCATGAAAAAAAATGTAAAATAAATAAATGAATTGGCCCAACCCATCTCAAGTCAATTCAATCTGCTCCAAGTAATACTTTTTTTTTCTTTATGCCTAAACCAGTGTTCCCCAACATACACTCCCAGAGACTATGATTTAATTGGTTTTGCATGTGGTCTGGGCTTTGGAATTTTCAAAGATCCCCAGATGATTCCAATGCTCAGATAAATTCGGGAACCATGACTTTAAATTAATCACATACAGTGAAAGTAAAGTGAGCACTGAGTATGGTACTCAAATGCAATTATTTTCCCTGAGTAAAGCCCTTCAATGGGTCCACTTTGTGTAGACTATATGGTAAATCTCAAGTCTTCAGTGGGAAAAGGCAGCATCTCTGTTACCTGACCACTGCTGATCTTGTCACTATAATTTCTTTTTTAGAATTTTTTTTTAAGAATTTATTTATTTATTTGACAGGGAGAGACACAGCGAGAGAGGGAACACAAGCAGGGGGAGTGGGAGAGGGAGAAGCAGGCTTCCCGCCGAGCAGGGAGCCTGATGCGGGGCTCGATCCCAGGACCCCGGGATCATGACCTGAGCCGAAGGCAGACGCTTAACGACTGAGCCACCCAGGCGCCCCTTGTCACTATAATTTCTGTCTTCCCACCTAGCATTTCACCGTCAAGGAATGTGAAACTTTCTCATGTCAAGACATTCAACAATTATCTGTTGAATAACTGAGTAAATGAAACTGAGGAAGTATTCCCTGATAGATATCTAGAACCACTCCAAGGAGCACAAGAGTAAAACTTGGAAGTGCTCTGTGGATTTGGGAAGCAGGGCAATATATTATTTATTTTTCATTTACCAGCTGGTTTGCTCTCATTTTTAATCACCAAAGATCAAATATACCAAAGACTTTGTTCTAAGCCCTAGATTGTGTCAGAGCTAGTAGATTCTCCTTCCAACTGCATTTCATTCCAAATGGGTCTTCCTCTTCCTTTCCCACCTCTGGTTTCTGTAGCCCACAGCCACACCTGTGCTCACGCTGGCTTGGAGAGGTGTGGATTCAGTGGAACATACCGTATCTCATCACCATATAGAATGAAAATGAAAGTTGAGCAAGAAAGAGGGGTGGAATCCCTTGGCATTATACACACACTTTCATAGATCAACACTTGAAATCTACAGGGATACAGAAACGCTCATCTAAAGGAAGTGCATGCATGTCTTTCATCCCTTTTCCTTGTTTGGTTGCTTTTCCAGAGAAGCCACGTCTCCGTCACACCCAGCCATATCCTGTCCAGCCTATCCAATAATCTCAGAATAACCCCTCCCATATATCCAAAATAACAGCCTAGAAATATCTTTCCCAGCAATGTGAGCAGCAACTCCAACCAAAACCTTGGTCACTGTCTCACCCGCATTTTTCCTGACCTCTTACTGTTTGCTTGTTTGTTTGTTTGATTGATTGATTCCCAGCTACCCACTCTGCTTAATAAAGGGCTGGTTCTATCTTTTCAAATGACATTAGATGAAAGGCAACCAACCTGAATTATTCCACATTACCTTAGAAAACGTCATTGTTCCAAAGAGGGACTGAGTCTGTTGGATTTATTGTGACTAAAAGTTAAATAAAGTTACTTTAAGGGCAAAATAAGCAGTCTTGGGAAAAAGCATCAGAAATTGCTACCCCTGTGGAGAACTGGCAGCCAACCCTCTTGTCTATCCAAATATGTAATTACCATTGCCAAACACAAGATAGCACATTTATAGCAAATCATAAACTTTCTCTGGACTTAGTAGTGTGAATCTACTCAAATGTATGGCCAAAAGGAGATTTGAAATTTTAAGGCACACCTCCAACCCCTGAACAATATATCACATAGAAAAACATAAACAAAGGTAAATTCAGAAATTATATAATAAGGGCATGCTGGACTTATGCCAGGTCCTTTGACATTCTCCAGGAAAGCTCAGAAGCTAATGTATTTGCTCCTGGTGACACTTGTAGATAATGTATTCATCCTTAATGAAGACAAAAAAAACTCATCTGGACCTGGTACATTTCAGAAGTTGAAGTGGCTTATTATGATATTTCAGGGAAGACGGTTTTAGTTTTGTTGTAAATAGAATTAATACCAAAGATGAACAGGTTTTGTGCTTGGACAAAAGATAAGCAAGCATATTGAGACAACACTGATATTTAAAAGTAGCTGGACAAGGAAAAATAAGATGAATCCAAAATATTTTTTTGAGTATCTATTATATACTGAGCCTTGTATAAAATCCTTACAGCATAAACTCCATACACTGAGTTTACATTTCCAACTGGCTTTCGCCTTCATTCTTGAGAACCATACCAGAAGGGCTTGGCTTAATATTTAAGGTATATATTTATGTTTTTTTAAATAAATAAATGCCAGCTTATTTTTTCCAGTAAAGTTTTTAATTTCCTTTTTGTTTGGGGGTTTTGTTTGGGGTTGCAAGGCTGAGTAAGAAGAGAGAGTAGGGGTGTAGGAAACTTCTTACCCAGTAGTAAAGTCAGTAACACCATCAGCCGACTTGGACACTCCCAAGTAAGGCACCACATAAACTTGTTTTCGAGGTTAACAAAATTAATGATTTTCCTCTCAGGTTAACATTTTTGTATCCAGTGTTTTGTTTTTTGTTTTTTGTGTTTTTTTTGTTCTTAAACAGGTTAATTGTGTCAATGGGAATATGTATAAATACGAGAACTTTTTTTTTTTTTAAGTCCCAGATAAGGAAGAATTGCTAAGATCTAAGAGTGTAAATATTTGATTCTTCAGGAGTCGGGATAAGACTATGAATTTAAACCTGGGATCTGAATGGCCTTTAAAAGTAAGTAATGATGCAAACAAGTTATTGATTACCTCTCATATTGCAGTTTGAGAAAGCAAGGATCTGATTCCTCATTTGACCAGAAGGAAGGGATGGATTATTTTTGATGGAAATAAGTTTAGTTTTTAAGTTATAAAGGTTATGGTGATTTATTATAAAAATTCAAATATCAGAAGGCAAATGCCAGAAGACTATCTATCGCACGTGGTGTTAGATTGTTCACGGGCTAAATAAACATCACCAAGAAGCCTGAGCAATAATCATTATTCTCATAAATCTGGAAATACACTTTCTGACTTATGTGGGAGTTAAAGGAAAATCGGGGTCTATCAAGGTATAGGAAGAGAAGAGGGAATCGAAAATGGGATGGATTCTATTCATACATATATGAACTTTACCACCCATTAAAAATATGTACTACAGGAGCGTCTGGGTAGCTCAGATGGTTAAGCGTCTGCCTTCAGCTCAGGTCATGGTCCCAGGGTCCTGGGATCGAGCTCCGCACTGGACTCCCTGCTCAGCGGGGAGTCTGCTTCTCCCTCTCCCTCTGCTCACGCTCTCTCTCTCTGTATCTCTCTGTCTCAAATGAATAAATAAAATCTTCAAAAAAATATATCTACCACAAATGGCTGTTAAAAAAATTAATTGAGATAGCATAGGCAATGTCCTTACAAAATGATGGGCACTAAGTGAACATTATTTCTCTCTTCTCACCTTCTTTTTCACTGCCAAGAAACTGAAATTATCCCCAAGCTTCTTGAGCAACTTTTTAAACTGATCTCCCAAATCTTATATTTATGAAAAGATTAGGGCAATAAACAAATGAGAAAAATGCTCAAGGTAATTATTCATAAAAAAAATACAAATTAAGATACAGTATCACCAACAACTTGAAAAATGACTACAATTAAGAATAAGGAGAACGAAAATTCTCTTGAATTGTTGATGGGATTATTCACTGGTACAATGACTTTAGAAAAATATTTGACAGCACCTATTAAGTCTACATCCTCTATGACCTGTAACTCCACTGCTGAGTGCATATACATCAGAATGAATGCTTTTGTCCTCCAAGTTATATATACAATAGTTGTCACATAGCAGCCCCTCCTTGGAAAAAAACAAATATTCATCAACCATAACATGAGTAAATAAATTGTGGTATATAACTAGAACAGAATCCTATACATCCATAAAAGAATGATCAAAAGATACACATAATAATGTAGGAGAAACTCACAGACATAATGATGGAGAAAGAAGTCAGTTCAAAAACATACATTCTATATATTTTTTTTATATAATATTCAAAAAGAGGTAAACAGAGTAATGGCTCCCCTTGGGGTATAGACTGACTGTAGGGTGGGGTGGGAACCTTCCAGAGTGCTAGAAATGTTCTATATCCTACTATGTGTGGTGTTGAAAGAAGTTCGTGCAATAAGTAAAAATTCATTAAGATCTTCACTTAAAATCTGTGCCCTCTAATATATATATAGAAGAGTTATATACATATATATATATATAACTCAATTAACAGGATTAAGCAGTTCAACACCAAACTTGAGATCCAATTAAAGAAAAAATAAACAGAGAAGTCTGAGTCCAAATATCTTTCATCAACTTTTTTTTATAGTTTAATGTTGTTCTCTGTTTATGTATCTCTTTATTTTGTAGATTTGAGAAAATTGTAGCCTAGGAACTAGTAATTTCATACCCTAATATATCTAACATATATCATTGTTTTTCTGAAACTGAAAAAGTGCCCTACTATAATAACAGAAAATATTTATTTTTTATGAAAGAACAGACACTGCTCTCAATAATTCATACACATTATTTTCTTTTATTCCCAAATCAGAAGATGGAGGTAAATTCTACTATTATCTTTATTTTACAGATAAGGAAATTGAGGCATAGAGAGGTTAAGGAGCTTATGTAAGATTAACTAGTAAAGGATGAAGACAATGGCAGACCTTTAGAATCTATGGCTCTCTCAATCCAAAGATGGTATAATTAAGCAGTACACAGAACTGTCATGGGACCGCCATAACTGTTCAGATTTTGTGTCAAATCACTTGAAGACTAAGCAGACAATACTCCAGTTCACTCCATAGGTATTGTTTTCTTCAAAAAGGTAAAAGTATGATGCATTCCATCTTTAAGAGGTGAAGTTCTTGTGTGGCTTCTCGATCATTTTCCTATTAGCTTCTTGACTATTTCCTCAGCTATCCCTCCTCAGCCAATGGCAGAATTTGGTTTCTTTGTTACTTAAACAACAGGGAAATTTTAGGCACAATTACTCTGCTTACTGATTGCTTTTCCCACTTTTTCTCTGCTTCATTTCTTTGAGAAAACATCTAAGATCAAACGTAAGCTGTTTGTAGCCCCCTTTCATCTGTCAGTATTTGAACACACTGATGAATATTTCCCAAGTGAAACAATGAGGCTGATATCTCATGAAAGGATGAGATATTGAGATATGGTGTGACTTTGCTAGACCTAATGAAACAGGACATCAGGCTAACATTTTAAAGCACACTCCACCTCCCTCCCCAGAAAAGAAAAAGGAAAAAGAAAAAAAAATTAAGCAGTTTAATTTTTTAGTGTTCCTAACATGCGTATTTGTTTCAGCCAACATTCTCAGTATGAATATTGTATCTGATCAATTTTTAAATACTTTGCTCTTTGTTTAACAAGTAACTTTCCTTTCCTTAAACGCTTTGGTACATAAATACTATTTTCAAGGGAATTCTAGTATCCTTCTGACAAAGCATACTTGTAAGAGGTGATGTTCCCCACAGACCAAACAAATGAGGAGGAGTCTATTCATCAGTCTAAGAGCCATGGTGACTGAGATTTAAATGAAGCCAGTGAGTTGCTTCTGCTAAGGCTTCACCTGGGCCATAACAAAGTCAGACAGCAACAAAGACTCAATAGAAACAGAGGTGACATTAAGATTTTTCTTTTTTCTATTTAATGGAGGTGACAGTGTTTTTCCTCTCCCACAATTCTCACTTTTCACATCTAAATGAGTCTTAAGGAGAAAAAAAAATACACTTTATTTTTTTAGAGCGGTGTTAGATTTATAACAAAATCGAGAGAAGGTCCACAGATTTCCCATACACCCTCCTTCCCCAGGCACACAATGCACAACATCCCTCAGTATCCACATCCCCACCAGCGCCATATGTTTGTTATCACGGATGAACCTACATTGACACATCATTATCACCCAAAGTCCGTAGTGTATGTTACAGTTCACTTTTGGTTTTGTACGTTCTATGGGTTTGGACAGATGTGTAATGACATGTATTCATCATTATAGTATCATACAGAGTATTTTCACTGCCCTAAAACTCCCCTGCGCTCCACCTATTCATCTCACCCACAGCTCTGGCAATCACTGATCTTTTTACCATCTCCATAATTTTGTCTTTTCCAGAATGTCATAGAGTTGAAATCATATACTATGTAGCCTTTTCTTTTTTTTTTTTTTAAAGATTTTATTTATTTATTTATTTGAGAGAGAGAGAATGAGAGAGAGCACATGAGAGGAGGGAGGGTCAGAGGGAGAAGCAGACTCCCTGCTGAGCAGGGAGCCCGATGCGGGACTCGATCCAGGGACTGCAGGACCATGACCTGAGCCGAAGGCAGTCGCCTAACCAACTGAGCCACCCAGGCGCCCTATGTAGCCTTTTCAAATTGGCTGCTTTCACTTAGTAAAATGCATTTAAGATTCCTCCATGTCTTTCCATGATTTGACAGCTCATTTCTGTTTAGCACTGAATAATATTCCACTGTGTGGATGGACACAGTTTACTTCTCCATACACCTACTGAAGGACATTTTGGTTCCCTCCAAGTCTTAGGAATTGAGTTGAGCTGCTGTAAGCATTTCTGTGCAAGTTTTTGTGTGGTCATACGTTTTCAACTCCTTTGGGTAAATACCAAGGAGCACGATTGCTGGATCCTAAGTGTAAGTGTATGTTCTGTTTTGTGAGAAACAGCCAAATTGTCTTCCAAAGTGGCTGCGCCATTTTGCATTCCCACCAGCCATGAATGGGAGTTCCTGTTGCTGCATTAAGTGATTCCCAATGGGAGAAAATTTCTATGCATTTTATGCCTTCTGAGTAACCTAGGTCTCTTTTTAAAGAACATATTGCACCCCTCTTTGCTTTGCTCTTCTAATCATTGAATCATGAATGTCACTAGTATTGATCACGATCTGTAGACCGTGTTTATTTTTGCAAGTTTCATGTCCCTCTTCTGAGGGAATCAATTCAATATGAAGATTAGAAACAGAAGACAATCTTGTTTTTGTCAAAAACAACATTTAAGAAAAATGCAAAAGTAAACAAAACAGAAATAATTCAGGAATAAAGCATTAAGGAAGACTACCTGTTTTCCCGATTTGTATAGCTCTCATGCCTTGGACTTGAACATTAACTCAGCAGGAGCCTTCCCTGCAGATGGCACATGCTGGTATTCTTCACAACAAATACTAGGCATCCAGGAGGAAAGGATGATTGCAACCTTAACTCTTAAAAAGAGAGAAAGAGAGACTCATGCAGCAAAAACAAAACCAGTCAATACTATGGAATTAAGAAGAGGCGTTAGTTTTATTTTTGAAGTACAATCTGAGGATCTTGGTAAAATCTGACCATGATTATCAAACACAGCAGCGTGCTAAGGGACCTGGGCTTTTCCAGTCCAGATGCTTTCATTCTACTCTGTGTCTCCAGCTAATTCAAGGTTAGATGTCAGGACTCCATTTGCTCGAATGATATAAACCATAAATAGCTCTAGCCTTGGATGGTTAGAAGACTCCTGGAAGTTTCGAGGAACGAGAACAAACGGTCATGTAGGTTTCAAAGTTGGCTTGCACCTTTCCTCGCCTTGATTGTTGTTCTGTTTCATTTTGTTTAACTGTGTCTGCCCATGGCACATTAGTCCACTTAGTCCTTCGGGCTGAACTGTGACCTGTGACCTCCCTCCACTTTAAAATAGACCACTTGCATTTGGGCGAAGTCCAGATCTGCTTCCAGCTCGCAACCTAAGTGTTCCGGCCTCCTCGTCGCTCTGTGCTTACTACTGTTCATGTGCAAGTTACAAAAGCCAGAGCAATCTCCAGCCTCCATCAAGCGCAGAGCTCCAATTTAAGAGTAATGGCTGGAGTAGGTGTTATTTGTACCCGGTGTCAAGCGGTGATTGTTCACATCTGGCTGCAAGCTGAATAGGGCTTTAGATTATTCAGAGCAGTGCAGAAAACCGGTGGTGAGGGGGTGGGGGGTTGGGAAGGTGGTTTTGACTTATCTTGTGGTTTCCAGGCAAGTAACGAAGTGACCTTATTAATGAAGAAACATAATCAAGCATGTTGCCTTTAATAATAAGGGATCACATGAGCATATATCCATTCTTACCAAGGCCCCAAATTCAAAAGAATGAGCCTATTAAAGTATCAAAGTCAAATTGGCATTCTTGCCCATAAGCTTTTCTGAGAAGAGTATTGATTACGACCCAACGAAGAGGTTGCCACTCACAGGCACCGCATGCAAACACGTGTGTGTGCGTACATGTTAATATTAGCTGCGGTTCACACCTAATTTCTCCATAGCACAGAAGCAATGATATTTACAAATCTTATTTCTACTCTCTTCTCCTTCTTCTTCCCTTTTTCTCCTCCTTGGCCCTTCTGTATAATGTACACAGAGTACATGGTTAGGGCTCAGTTCTTATACCCGAGGATTAGAATGAAGCCACACGTAAAAGCTGTGTGAATACTGATAGAGAGACTCTAAGACATCCTGGCTACTGCTTTTTCTTGAGAGAAATCTCCTGGGGTGAAAAGCACACACAACATCAGTTGCTATTCAAATATTTCATCTCATGCACTGATGCAGAACAGCATAAAAATGTATGTGGAGTACATACCGTTCTGTGTGACAGAAAAATAGGAATGTGGATTATAATTAGAGAGCACCTAAAAAAATCCACTACATGGGAAGCTAGACACAGATTTGAAAAATTAAAACAATATAGAAAATAGAATTTCAACCTAAGAAGACAATCTATTCTCCAAGAAACCTGAAGAACCGCTTAGGGTTGCCTTTTTCCCTGAAATGTTTCTTGCTACCTCTTCCAATATTAATTTGCAAAACTGAGTGAGTCCTAGAGCAACAAATAGTAAAATATACCCAAAAAATATAAATTGCCCTGTCATTCTTTTAATATCATACAATGAGATAATGTAAATTAATCAGATAAGGAGATAATTAAACACATCTTTTTTTTTAACGACACAATTGAACATCAAAGAAATAATGCGGAAAAGATTATTTTTAAGCTTTCATCTCGACAGCTGCCCTTTAATTCATTTTTAGGTAGGGACCTTGCATAATACATAAGAAGAAGCCCTGAGAACAAAAGGTGTAAATGGTGGTGCTCCAAGGTACAAGATTGCTCTGGATATTTGTCTTCCTCTGCAAGGCTGCAGCCCTTAGCTAAAATACATAAGACTGGGTGAGGATAGCCTGCCCTTTATTTCCTTTTATTTTATAAATCTTCACAAGAAATCAGCACCAAGAATAAGAATTTTGCAGGAATGCCCACACTCCCGAAACAGAGTTGATTTCTACATTCAGAGTCTGATTTTTCTAACATGTAATTCACAGCCTTATTATGATCAGTATGATACAATTCATTCTGTCCTGAGCTATTGAAAAGCATGACTTCAGTGAAAACGGTGAATGTTCAAGATGACAACCAGAAGTGTCTTTTCCTCCAGGAGCTTTTTTTTTCTACTTAGTCCACCCTTGGGAGACCAGCGGCAGTCATCATACAGTGATCTTCCTCTCTTGCCATCTGTACCTTCTACAGGAGTCACCCCAGTGTTTTGCAAGCTTTGTTTTTAGACTTGGCACTTCTGTTGATAAGCACTGAGGATTGCACTTCGTCCTCTGTGACATCGGAGTGCCCGCAAGAGGCCACTCCTTCTGGTATTCACACCTTCTCGGAGTGCCTTCTCCTTAAATCTGGGCTGGGCCTGAAACTTATATTGAACAACAACACGATGGAAGCGGTATTGGACCAGGTCCAGGCCTGAGGCTGGAGAAGGCCTGGCAACCCCTTCCTTTGCATTCCTGGGGGCCCTGGCTTCCCTGGGAGAAAGGCTGGCTACCCGGCTAGAGAGACCGTGTGGTGAGACCATGTGCCGAGAACATACAGAGAAGCAGAAACCTTGAGTCTACAGGAGGAAAATGATTTCCCCTGCTGAAAGAGAAAATGGAAGTCCCAGGCCTAGGACCCCTGTTGGGCGACGTTGAGCCAAACGCCTCCTACCATCCCAACAAACCATTCCCTTGTGCCATGGTGAGAAAAGATAAAAGGGTGGTTGTTTTAAGCCATAAAGGTTTAGAGTTGTTTGTTCATAGCAGCATACAACCAAAATATTTCTATTGACTTGACTGCTTTCACATCTAAAGAGTCAAACAAAATTTATTTTTCACAACCAATAACATGCAGGGCCCCCTTCAATTAGGATACTGTATCCAGCATCCCCAGCTTCTACTCCGTCTCCTAGATTGAGAGTCTCTAAGAGACAAGTTAATGCAATTCTTAGAGGAAAGATGTCTTTAACGGCTTTAGGTCTTTAAAAGTATTAGTTCAGCTGCGTCTGGGTAGTTCAGTTGGTTAAGAGTCTGCCTTCCACTCGGGTCATGATCCCAGGGTCCTGCTCAGCGGGGAGCCTGCTTCTCCCTCAACTTCTGCTCCTCCCCCAGCTTGCCCAGGCACGTGTGTGCTCTCTCTCTGTCTCACTCTCTCAAATAAAAAAATAAAAAATCTTTAAAAAAATAAAGTATTAGTTCATGTGATTATCTGGAAGAGCATGCTGTTTGCTTCCTCACTGAAGACACTTTTTCACGTTGCCTCTCTTCTTGGTAAACTCCCAGGTGAAGAACAACTTTCAAATCCAGAAAACCCTAAGGGAAACTGGGAGAGAGACAAGAATGACTTCAACTCAGTAGACCATATTCCAATCTGGAAAACAAAAATCTCCCTGGACTCCCTTGATCTGGGTTTAGAGTGAGCACCAAAATGATATTCCATTTCCACATGACATCTATTCATTGACTGAGCATCAAACAAGCTTACAAAGGCCACTACGATGGGTCAGAAGCACTATTTTCCTTTCTGCTACTTATTTTTTAACCTTTTAGTAACTAGCAAATGTAAGGCGATAAAGTTCAAGAGTAATCTATTCCTCCCAGATCTTTTGAAGCCAACTAGATTTAAAAAAAAATCCATCACAGTTGAGACATTATTCTTTTTTTTTAATGTTTGTTTCAATATTTAGTATAGAGCTATTCAGAAAGGATAAGCATGTGGAATGGATTGATGGGAGGATGGAAATACATAAATAAACTTATGAATGAAGGAACCATACCAAATTAAGTTGAGCATGAGAAGGTGAAATACTACAAATATATCTCATATTGAATATTTATTCAAGTTTATCATTAGAAGACAAAATGGAGCCATATTTGGAAGGCAGGAAGAATGCTACTGTAGTCTGGAAAAAGAAAACTGGAAGGTTAGTGGACTCGAAAATAAAGTAGAAAGAGCAAAATAAATCCCCAGTTGTCTGGGGCAGGACATGGTGGGACAGAGGCCAGGACTATCCGGTAGGCACCACCGAGACACTCCTAGGCGCCATTCACTCACACTTCGAGGTTAGGAAAATAAGCAGAGAGAACGCAGAGGCCAGGAAGCTTGCCAACCCCACTGTACCAGACAGATCCCAGCACTTCTCAGTAGAGTCCATTTGGCTGGTTTCTGGGAGGAGCAGATTTTGAAGTCAAGTATTAGATAACACTACATAGAAGCAGAAAAAAGTTAGTGAATGACTGCAAATGTGTCCACTAATTGTGATACAAGCAATGAACGAAAAGCACAAAGCGGGGGGAAAGTATGAAGAAAATTACAGGTATCATCTAGAAAAAAACTCATAAATGTGCAAAAGATAATAGGAATCCTAGAAGGCAGGATTAACTACTATAGAGATGGAACGGGAAAAGAGGTGGTTGGTAATTTTAGGGCAAACCCTAACTTGTTTTTGTTCTAAAGGTACAACATTTCAAATATATTACCCTAAAACGTAAAAGTTAAAAAAAAAAAAAACACTGATTTATTTGCTCGTAATTTTGCATTTTGGTCTGAATTATCTTTTACATGGTATCAGTTGGCATAGCTTGCTGAGGACATACTTCCACAATGGCTCACTCAGTAGTCTGGCAAGCTCAAGGGCGGTCAGCAAGGGCCTTCATTCCTTCTCAACTGGCTCCTTCCTGGAGTTAGGTTCATCTGTCCTCTGGCCCTCAATGATTCAAGTCCTTTCCACATGCAAAATCTATTTACGTCCCACTATGACCCACAAAACTTCATCTCATTACAATATGGTCTTATGGTACAGATACTCAGCACCTAAATCCAGGTGCAGCTGAGGTTCATCAGGCATAGCTCCATTTGATTTAAGATCTGTGAGCAAAGGAGATAGATTTTTCTCTCCTTCATATCCCCAACATACAACTGTCAACCAGGAACATGAAAATCATAATAGAAACTCCCATTCAAAAATAGGGAATACGGAAGGCACAAAGTAATCACTGGTCAATGAAATTCTGAAATCTGTTAGGGCAAACATAAGTAGTTCCTTGACTAGGGTCTCGGATTGTTTCCCTATGACTATTGGATCCACCCTCTGACTTGTCCTTCTTTTTCCATAAAAAATAATCCATATTTGTAGATGAGGATCTTTCTCAACCTACTTCCTGCCAATAGAATGCCAAGGGTCCAAAAGCTTCTGTTAATTCAGAACTGTGCCTGTCCCTTTTAATCCAAACTGGAAGGCCTTCTGCTAATACAATTATCTTAGAAGTTTTGAAGATTTCCAATGACTCTCATCATAGTTCATTCATCCCATTACTATGGAACAGATACATGTCACAACAGCAAATCTCTTCAAAAAAGATTTCTCTGTAGTTTTGGCCATGGTATGATGTCATATAATTCTTTTTTTTTTTTTTAAGATTTTATTTATTTATTTGAGAGACAGAGTGAGAGAGAGAAAGAGCACAAGAGGGGGGAGCGGGAGAGGGAGAAGCAGACTCCCCGCTGAGCAGGTAGCCCAATGCGGGACTCGATCCTGGAATTCCAGGATCATAACCTGAGCCGAAGGTGGTCGCTTAACCAACTGAGCCACCCAGGCGCCCAATGTCATATAATTCTTAGATGTCCTTTGTTTAGCTGAGGAGCTCAATGAGGTACACCTTTAAGATTCTCAGAAACCCTATTGTCTAGCAGAGAGGGTCTAGGAAACATCACTTCAAGTCTTTCAGTTCAAAGGAATGAACAAATGGTCTTAAGAACTGACCCTAACCCAGACACCACATTTTACCTACAACCACCTGATTTGATCCTTGCCCTAAGGCCATTTATAGTTTTGAAAATCATTTGACAAACGGGAAAGCTGAGAATGAGAAACAACTTTATATTTGAAGGAAACAAATCCCAACTTCTTCATATTTCTTTTTAATTTTGCTTGACAACTAAAATTCCCTTGTTAATGCATTTCATGCCTTTTATCTTTATCAGAGGAAGTATATTTGCACTTTCAGCCTTCTGCTTGGAAATCTCCATAGTCAGATCCACAACCTGATTAAATATCCTCCTTCTCACTTGCCTTACTGCAGATGGAAGTCTCACACTCACTTCTCTGTCAGTCCCATTCCCTCCAGGAGTGAAAAGCAACTTCCTTCCATTTGCCCAGCTTATAAGCAAAGTCTCCTTGAGGTCCTTCAGAGTTCTAGCTGCCCCCTAATCTCAAAACTAATTAATACCATGTGATTCAGCTTTTTGTTATGGTAACATTCCACTTCCGTACCAATTTTTTTTTTCCTTTTCTATTGCTGCCTACAAAATCACCCCAAAACTTCATACTCGCTTCTTATTGTCACAATCATCCATTGACTTGGCACTTTCTTTGCCGAGTGCTAACTGATGGCTAGCAGGTTTAAAATGCCCTCACTCATAAGATAAGTTGGTGCTGGCTGGCTCTTGGGAGCCAAGTTGAAGCTGTCTGCTTGGGATCTTCAGTCTCTCTGCTGGCTGAGTTCCTGGGTTAGTTCTCTATGTGCTTATCTTGAGCATTCCCAAACATGAAGTTCTCCGGGAAGTTAGGCTTCTTCCTAGTGACTGACTTCCACAAGCACAAAAGTAGAAGCTGGCAGGCTATTGTAAGGCTCAGGTCCAGAAATGGCACAACATCATTTCTGTCTCATTCCATTGTTTAAGGCAAGTCACATGCAAAGGGAGGTGACCCCGGGAGGTGTGATTTACAGGGGCCACATACATTAACAGTCTGTCACAATAAAATTCAGTTCCCTTGGCTACAAGGGAATTATAGGACAGAGGTTCTGAAAGTGTGGTCCCCAGACCAGCAGCATCAGCAGAACCGGGAAACTGTTTCCAAACACGAATTCTTGGGCTGCATCCCAGACCTACTGAACCAGAAATGCTGGGGACAGGTGCACAGATCTATGTTTATCAAGCCTTCCAGGTGATACTGATGCAGACAGAAGTTTGAGGATTCAAGGGCAAAAGAAATGTATTAGATGGCATTTGTGTCATATATGGAAAATGTTAAAGCAAAACCAACCCGTTAATTCTTAATATGAACTAGTTAACTCGTACTTTGTAACCTGATACTAGTTATAGGAAATCCGCTCTGCTAGCAGGGTTCTAGGACTATTAATATTAACCATTTTCTAGAATATAAGCATGGCTGATAATTAAAAATTATCCTTGTTTCTACACACACACACACACCTTTTCTCTATTTCTTTTCGTTCTTCTATTGTTGCTGTTGTTGGTTTTGTTGTTGTTGTTTTCATATTTTATGTTTCAATGATCAGGATTTTTGTCATACACAGTTATTTATTCCCGGGGATGTGAGTGAGGAGGTGGACGATGGTGAAGAAAGAAGCTAGCATACGTGACAAATGTCACCAGAGCCACCAACACTTTTTTTCTGCAAAATTATTTTTTTGAAAACAACTTGCAAATGTAAATTTCAGATGCAGACCCTGAGTCAGTAGGGGATGAGCATCTCGTCCAAGGACTCTTGGTGGGGAAAAGATTATACTTACATATTGATCATTCCCGGTCCGCTGAGACTATGTATGCACCGTAACTTTAGGCTGCCCCACAATCCTCCGAAGTATTCAGGTGTTTGCCAAGTTAACCTCTCAAAATACTGCAACTGGAAATGGCCTATCGAATTCCATTAATTGATTAAATTCCCCAGCCATTAGAGCAGCACGTCTGATGGCCAATAAAAATGAATCACGGGAAGTGGTTTGTTGGGAATGAAAAGACAAAAATAAAAAGGATTCACATATCTTCTTGGAACCAGAGAGAAATTTGTAGTGCTGATCTCTGTGCAAAAGTTCTAAGATCAAACAACATTTGTAGCCTGAGATACTCGATGAAGATACTAATGAGAGCAATCGTGGTCAGAAAAGCCTTGAGCTCATTCTATTTTCTTTATTTCAGCAGATGCTTATGGAGCACATTGCATGTACCCAGCACCATTCTACATCACAGGTCCCCATACCATCCTGTGTTGTAGGCAGTGTTATTATTATCCAGGTGTTACAAATGGGGAAACAAAGTCACGTAGCAAGTTTGGGATGTGAACTCAGACTTGCTGCAGAGTTCCTGCTCTGAGCCACAGTGTGAAATGGATCCTTGGCATTGATTTTTAGACTCTCACTCTGAAAATATTTGGTTATGTACTACTATGGCGAATTTCAAAGAAGTTAAAACCATATTCTCACAGTCTAGCCATCGCAAATGGAAGTAGGGTCTAGCATCATAGAGCAGATAACAGCCTTCTCCGTGCACAGTTGCTTAATTTTATAAGGTCCTAAACACACTCCATTTCATCTGATTCACAAAATTCTCAAAAGGGCTTTATTCCAATCTGAACTTATGGGGGGAAAAAAAGAGGCTTTAAAAGATTAACTAATTTTGGCAGTTTGTACAACCAGTAGGTGCCACAGCCAGAATTCTTTGCCACTGTGCTGAAGTCAAGTCCCATACTTTTCCTGGAAACCCCAGAAATTCTCAAAAGTCAAGTAACAATCCACCAAGAAAAAGGAGCAAGGGAGATTATAACCAATTTCCTCAGCCTTATTTATACATCTGAATAGCAAAATCTCTGAGATATATGGTCTTTAAAATGAGGCATAAATTTTTATTTTACTTTATTTATTTATTTGTCAGAGAGAGAGCACACAAGGGGGGGGGCAGAGGGAGAGGGAGAAGCAGACTCCCTGCTGAGCAAAAGTCCAATGTGGGGCTTGATCCCAGGACTCTGGGATCATGACCTGAGCCGAAGGCAGACGCTTAATGGACTGAGCCACCCAGGTGTTCCTATTTTACTTTATTTCAAATAAATTTCAAAGTTAGACTTCAAATATATCTCCTACACTTACATTTTAATCTCTTTCTTTCAGTGGCGGAGACAGACACCTGGGGTAAACCAGTCCCTGTGTGAGGGGTACGCACACGGGGCGGGGGGGGGGCATGCAATACCAAGCGTAGTGACCTTTCCCAAGTATGTCCCAGGATGCAATTGTTTGAAAGTCACAACTGTAGTGACATGACAGTTTTTCTCTCCTTAGAATACAGAGACTGGCACCTAAAGGTAGGTAGCGCTTGGTGGCTTTCCCTACTGGGTAAACCTGTATTTGTAATAAATAATCAGCTCCATGACCCCATTCCCACTCTGCCTCCCTTCAGCGTGCTTCCTGATCAGCCTCTAAGTGTAAGAAAGCTTCGAGCAAAAAGAAGGAAGAAAAGAGTGCATGCACACGGGAGGTGGAATACTTGGGGAGGGCATCCACAAAAGCAAACAATCGGGAAGCAATGTGAGTCACGGCTAAGTAGGCACTCGTGGGTGCGTTGGAAGAAGGGCAGGGCTTGAGAAGATTCATGTTACACGCATCCAAGGAGACAAACTAGTCCCCATTCTGCTTTGACTCCGTTGATTGGCACGACCCACCGCAGGCAGCTTCCCTCCGACTGAAGCTAAGAGGACACTTGGCACCATTTGTCGTGTGAATTTATGTCTGTAACTTCTGTGTCCTGGGCATTCAGGGCCAACGTTGTTTCCATTTTTTCCCCCATTTCATGCATCGTTTCAGAGCTGTGTGGTCACGGTGCAGAAACGATGGGTGCCAATTTTAACAAGTAGGAAAACAAGCATCGTGAAGCCTGCATTGCCTACATCTGCTCCTCCCCCCGTTTCCAAACCAGAGGATGGGAGGAAAGGAGAAGAACCGAAGTTCACAACAGGGGGTCCCATGTTTGCCTAAGTGTCCCGTTTTAACTCAGAGGCCGGGGCGCGTAACGCGTTCAGAGAATGGGCTGGCAGGCGGGTGGGCCTCCCGGGCCAGGACACCTGTGCAGAGAGAGGCGCACGGCCTTTGCGCGTCCCAGGCTGAGCATCTGGCTGAGGATGGCAGCGTTCAGAGGGCCAGTTGCTCACAGAAAATAACTAGAGTTCTGTTGAGACTCTGCTGCTTGTCTCTCTGAATCGGACTCCAGTCTTTCACACTCTGTCCCGATCTTGTGTGGCTTTTGAGCCAAAGCCTGAGACATTTAACCAGTTCCTCCATGTTAAACACAGAAGACGTCAGCTAGGAGTCCCTGAAACGTCAGGAGAGCTGTATGGATGGGTAAAGGAAATTGGACGGCCCTGGGTGGAGGTCATTTTGCTGAGTCAGAGATTTCCGAGCACGGTAAGGATAGGGTCTCTCCTGTAGTTTCACACCATCGCCTTGTAAGGCGGTGTCTTTTCTAGCCTACTTCTAACAGTGCTTGGCCAGGCCTGGCAGAAGGAACAGAGGCAGAACTCAGCAATGAACTGACAAAGAACTGAATGCTAATTGACGTAAATGGGACTAGATCTGGACTTTTATGTTGCTTTTACAATTTACCTACTTGGGGAACTTTCAGAAAGTAGCTTATTTTTTTTTAAAGATCTTATTTATTATTTGACACAGAGAGACACAGTGAGGGAGGGAACACAAGCAGGGGGAGTGGGAGAGGGAGAAGCAGGCTCTCCGCTGAGGAGGGAGCCCGATGCGGGGCTCGATCCCAGGACCCTGGGATCATGACCTGAGCCAAAGGCAGACGCTTAATGACTGAGCCACCCAGGTGCCCCAAAAGTAGCTTATTTTTTTTGAAAGTAGCTTATTTTTAAAGACTCTGCTTTTCTTCCTTCCTTTTTTCTTCCTTCCATTTTCCTTCCAACCTTCCTCTTTTCTTTCTTTCGTTTGTTCATTCATTCTTTCTTTTTCCTTTGTCTTTAATGTAATATGAGAGAACAAATCCACAGGTAATGAACCCAAGTTTGCCTATGAGAACAGAGTAGTTATTTTCTGAAGGCAAACGGGGAGGGGGGGGGGCTGTTGTATCCTAACTGACATCTTTCTAAAAGACATGCATTTCCTTAAAAAAAAGAAGGAAATCATGCCATTTGTGACAACAAGAATGAAACTGGAGGGCATTATATTAAGTGAAATAAGCCAGACAGAGAAAGACAAATACTTCATGGCATCACTTACATGTGGAATCTAAATAGGAGAAAGAAAGAAGGAAGGAAGGAAGGAAGGAAGGAAGGAAGGAAGGAAGGAAGGAAGGAAGGAAGGAAGAAAGGAAGAAAGAAAGGAAGAAAGAAAGTTGAACTCGTATAAAGAGTAGAATGATAGTTGCCAGGGCCTGGGGATGGGGGGACTGGGGGGGGGCAGAAGATTAGAGGATATACACTTTCAGGTTTTTTTTTTTTAAGATTTTATTTTTTTGACAGAGAGAGAGAGTGAGCGCACTAGAAAGAGCACGAGCAAGGGGGAGGGGCAGAGGGAGAAGGAGAAGCAGACTCCCCTGCTAAGCAGGGACCCCGACACGGGGGCTTGATCCCAGGACCCTGAGATCATGACCTGAGCCCAAGGCAGATGCTTAATCAACTGACATACCTAAGCCCCCCTACACTTTCAGTTTTAAGAATAAGGTCTGAGGATCTAATGTAAAACATAGTGACTATAGTTGATAATACTGTATTATATAACTTAAATTTGCTAAGAGAGTAAAATTTAAATGTTCTCACCCCAAAAAAAGAGAAAAAGATAAATATGTAGAGGTGACGAATGTGTTATTAGTTTAGCTGTGGGACATGGGGATCCCTTCATGACATACATGTAGGCCGAGTCATCACATTGTGTACTTCAAATGTCTTACAATCTTATCGTCAATTCTATCTCAATAAAGCTAAAAAAAAAATTTTAAGCTGAAAACAAAAATAACAACCAAAAAAAAAAAAAAATGTGCATGTCTTTTCCTAATGGCAATTCACCTTCTCTTCCATTTAGTCAATGTTCTGGAAAAAAGATAGTCCCACCATGCTGATTCTCTGCTCTGGATCCAAACCAAAATTAGAGTCACGAAAGAGTCCTGCATAAGTAATTCTGCAGAAGTTTTGTCTTCCAACTAGACACCAGCCTGAGACAAGAGTCCAGACAGAACGATACCCACCAAGGCCGCTGAAGCGGTCCTGAACATTCCCTGGGTGGCGTTCACTGGCCAGTCAGCTGTGTATTAGAAGAGAGGACGGTGTTCGTTCCTGCATGCCACACTGAATTAAATATGCCCTTTTCTGGAAAGTCCTCAAGAGGGAGAGAGCAATGTGTGAGATCGGACGACTATGGCATCTATGCCACAAGTGAGGTGTAGGACACTGTTTTAACTGCAGGTGTTCTCAAACTGTGGTTCACGGTGCGCCTGACTCAAGATACTAACGTCCAACTAATTAATAAAATTCCTAGGTTTCCTAATGAGCTTTTAAGCCTGCATAACAATGATATTACCCTGTATTTTTGTGCAGAATACAATCATTTCAATATAAAGAAACTCATTTCGTAGTTTTTGGCTGATCTTACAGAAGTTGTGACAGAAATCTGCATGACCTCCATGTTCTTGGCTCATCATTTCCTTTGGAAGTGTCCATCTCTGTCACCACCCCCACACGGCATCCACATTTTCTTCTGTTTTCCTTCCAGTCGCTTTCCTGAACTTTCCTTAATCTTATTTAGGATGGTCCATCCTTGATACCATAAGACTAAGGACAGATCAAATTGAGGAAATGGCTGAGCTTCCTCTTTTTTTGGAAACACTGGTTCAATTTTCCCCACGAAGAGACAGGTTGGGAGCGTAAGTAGATTTTGTACTAAAACTGAACTGATTCTGTTAATTTCACAAGAACAATTAGAAAAACCTACCCGTGGCTAACACAATATTATCATTGACTATTCACACTCAGTGGGTGGCTTGAAATGTTGATCGTGTATGATAGAATAGCAAAGAAATTCAGATCATAAAAAATGTAACTCTTAACACTGAGTCAGTGTTAGGAATCTCCTGCTTGCCTTCTCTCTGGTGAGAAGCAAGGTTTTATTTTACAGTTTTGAATATGAGATCAATGCTAGGAGATTATTTTTTTAATCTCACCAGCTTCTACTTGACATGAAAATCCTACAAGACAAATAGGTTCAAAAGACATTCCTTTAGAAACGCCAGCTACCAGAGCAATCATAACATATTTAATGATATGATTAGAACCATTTTGATGTTTTAAATATAAATGGTAAGAAGTAAAATCTTTAATGTTTATGGCACTTTCTCTTCTGGATAAAATTCGGTAAACTTGGTATCTGGAATACTAATCAGAATATTTGCTACCCATGAAAACAGCAAGTCAGCCATGAAAATGCCTGTCTTATTAACTGTGAAAACTGAAACACAGAGGGAAAATATAATCTGTTTTAAATATATTCTAGCATGCAGAGAAGTGGAATGCATTTGGAAGATTATAACTGGCATATCCCCTTGCTGTTTTCTAGGATGTGTTTATGTAGAATTAACAGAGCCCCATGATGAGGCACAGAACGAACTAGTGACCTGATATTCTTGTCTGGAAAGGCGGGAGGAGGATATTTAAATATAGTATTTTATTTGTATTCCTAGGTGCTAAGGTAATATCTATTTTGTAAGAAAATAGATTTTTCTCCAAAAACATACGCAAAAGGGTTACCATTAAAGCTCATCACTAGAGAAGTGTGTAAAATTTTCCACTCTTGAAGCTATAGCATATGTATTTCTCAAAAAGACAAAAAAATATTAGCAAACCACAAACATACGTGCACACACTGGGAAAATTGGATTGCTTTTCTTGACTGAGTGAATAGATTCATTTATTGACTCCTGAGTCTCCATTTGAATATGAATGTGTGAGAACTGATTATTTCTATTAACAACAAACCAAACCTACAGACATAGGAAGGGGTTGAGTCTAACAAACACTGGCCAGGTCAGGTCCTGCTGTTGCCATTGACCTTAATTGGGTCACTTCTTTTTTCTGCCTGTCTCCAAAAACCAAAACTCCACAATGCATTCCCACACATTCACTGGGACAACTATCTTTCCAATGTGAGTTATTCCACCCTAGTAATCAGAATAAGAATATTTGAGATCTTGATATTTTACCTCATTTTCCACGAAAATAAGGATGTGACAAGGAAGTTGGCAGGCATGATCTTTTTGGTTTTACCTTTGGGTGTCTGTTGATACACAAATCATCTGACAAAGATGACTCCAAAGCACTCTATGATCCACCAACTTCAAGAGTGAACTCCTACATGCCTGTATCATCATTTAACCGTTCCATTTTTTCTATGCTCTGTCTTTAAAAATATTTTTAGGGACGCCTGGGTGGCTCAGTCAGTTAAGCGTCTGTCTCAGGCTCAGGTCATGATCCCAGGGTCCTGGAATCGAGCCCCACATCGGGCTCCCTGCTCAGTGGAGAGCCTGCTTCTCCCTCTATCTGCCGCTCCCCTTGTTTGTGCTCTCTCTCTTTCTCTGACAAATAAATAAATAAAATCTTTTTAAATATATTTTTAAACCTTCCTGATGACAGAAATTTAAACTCCTCTGCGAACATCAGGAACTTTGCGTTTTTAATGCATTTGGCAATTTCCCATTTTCCCTTCCTGGGGTCATTCACTTGCTTCTTTTTCCTTTTCTTTCCTTTCTCATAGGGAGGCCATCTGAGACTCCACCCTACTGTGCTTTGTCCCTCCTGCCGTGGACAAATACTTGTTTATGTAATTTGTGCAAGAGGGCTAGTGGGTATAAGCCTTTCCTGCCCAGAGGAACATTTTCAAGGAGCACAGAGCTCCCCATGCTGAAAGTAGACAAATGAGGCAAACAAAAGTCCAGAGAAGGAAATATTCTGGAAAAGAGTTTCCAGAAACCTAAAACCTAAGATCAGTGAGCAATCAAATTTAAATTGGGACAGCAGCGTGGTCCAAGTTATATTATAGAAGTAAGTGTGAGTGTGTTACAGGTGCTGGAAGGGGGAAGATGCCAGGTGGGCAGGTCAAATCTAGGACAAACTTGGACAAAATGGATGTCTAGAGAATTCCATTATGAATGAGCTAATGCTAGAGATTTGACTTGATTTAGGTGATATGGCTGATTTGTTTTGGACCTAGTTGGATTCTAGGTCCCCCAAGATCTCACTACTTTGTTCTATACATTGTTCCAAATAATGTGAACTTCTCTACATTAAGGAATATCCTCAATCATATAATATTAGAGCCGCTCAGTGTGTCTCAGTGATTGTTTAGAAAGCAAGATAGATGATACAAACAAACATACATACATACATACATACAAGAGAGACAGAGAGGCAAAGAGAGAGAGAAAGAGAGATTTTTGAACAGAGAACAGTCCCGCATCCCAAACTGAACTTTATATGGAACAAGAGTATACCAAACATACAAGAGTAGAGCTTGTACAGTTTTTTATTTCTAAGTACATATTATAATCTTCTATTAGTACTTACTAAACTGTTAAAAAGCCATCCGTTATTTTCACCCAATCAATACCATTTACAAATGAAGGGCTCTAAGGCCATGGGGAAAATTCATGCAAATCCACACAGGAATTTCTAAAGCTCCAGTAAGAACCTATATCCCCTGACTTGGACCTAGTATTCTTTCTAGTACATTATTCTGCTTATTTACATACCTCCAACTTTAGCTCCTCCCCTTTCTGTTTGTTTGTTTACTTGCTTGCTTTTGGTTTAAGTATTTTCAAGTTCTAACATTGATAACGTATAAGACTACATTTCCTTATTTAGTACTTCTACCAGTCTTTAGTACTATTCCTAAAATCTACTTTATGTCATTACCATCAAACTTTTGGTCAAATGCAGAGCAAAACAAATTCACCAAGTACAGTTGATTTGATCAAAAGTTCAAACTAATGAGGTTTAATTAATCACACCAAACCATGGAGTCACAGTCAATTTTAAAGATAAAAATCCTATAAAAGCAATTTAGTTAGAATGTTCTATAGTTGGTTTCATTGTTTTATAAGATTGAAGTCAATAATGGCAAAGTTATCTTTTTGTAATTAATTACAAGCTGCAGAAAGCTGGCAGTTTTCTAACACAGGATCTACCAATAATGAAAAAAACAAGAAGGACTTTATATACCTAAGGCAAATTTTAAAGACAGAAAACGGTGGACATGGGTGGAAAACATGAAATTAAAAAAAAAAAGATAGTAGGAATTAAAATAACAAAAATGTCTGTTCTTTTTTGTTGTTATTAAAAAAACACTTTTTAATTATTAAAAATAATTTCTTTTTTTTTAAAAGATTTTATTTATTTATTTGAGAGAGAGAGAATGAGAGATAGAGAGCATGAGAGGGAGGAGGGTCAGAGGGAGAAGCAGACTCCCTGCCGAGCAGCGAGCCCAATGCGGGACTCGATCCTGTGACTCCAGGATCATGACCTGAGCCGAAGGCAGTCGCTTAACCAACTGAGCCACCCAGGCGCCCTAAAAGTAATTTCTGAAAGAGTTCATCTTCACCTTGATACTCAAGGTAATTTCACATTTTGGAGGTTGTTCTGAAACATCAAAGATCTTAGCACAGCACTACTTTAAATTATTTCTACATACATTCTAACACTGAGCTTTGCTGTGTTATTAAAATCAAGAAGTTAGTTACCATTTTTGGCCCTTCAAAAAGAAGTGATAGGATTTACCATAATACAGCAACATGAATAGATATTTAACAATTAAAAGTTCAGTCAATTAAGCTGAAATTGTCCCATTTCCAAAGGCTGAAAAAATATTTTTGTACATATAATATATATTATCATATATTAATATATATAAGATACATCTTATATATTTCTATATATTTGTGATAAACTATATTTTTCAGGTGGCCAAATAATTAAAATAATTAAGCTGGTGTCACATTAAACAAATTCCAGTTCTTGGACTTGGTGAGTCGACAAGCAATGAGTATAAGATCATGAGCTTAGGAGTCAGAGAGCCTGGTTTGGATGTCAGTTCTATTGGTGTGACTCTGGCCAGTTGCTGAATTCTCCAACTCATGGTTTCCTTTCTTGTGTAATGAGAACATTATTAACAAACTGAAAGAGTCCCTATAAGTGTGTAAAGTATATTCTTGAGAGAATAAAGGGATGGTGATACTCATCATCACTATTTTAAGAGAATTTGATTTCCAAAATAATAACTACCTATAAGGGGCACCTGGGTGGCTCAGTCATTAAGTGTCTGCCTTTGGCTCAGGTCATGATCCCAGGGTCCTGGGATCAAGCCCCACATCGGGCTCCCTGCCCAGCGGAAAGCCTGCTTCTTCCACTCCCACTCCCCCTGCTTGTGTTCCCTCTCCTGCTGTCTCTCTCTCTGTCAAATAAATAAATAAAATCTTTAAAAAAAAACTACCTATAAAATAGGTTGTAAGATACTAAGTGATATCATAATTTAATTTGAATTTCAAAACAACCCATGAGGACTTTTTAATGTGTCTGTTGGCCATTTGGATGTCTTCTTTGGAAAAATGTCTGTTCATGTCTAAAAAAAAAAAAAAAAGAAAAAGAAAACAACCCATGAAGTGGTATGATAGAGTACATGTATTTTATTTTTACAGATTTTTATAAATTAAAAATTCTTGATTCATATGAAAAGGAAAATGAAATACTGAATCATCCATAGTGAAAGACCTGCCCAAAGACCTTTTGTTGCTATTCTTACTGGTGTGCTCATGTGTGCATACGTGCATGTCGGGAAAATTACAGAAAATCCAGAGAAACAGATAAACAAATTGACCTAAATCCCACTACCCTACCATGACCACTTCTATAATTTCATTGTATTAGTTTCCACCCTTTTCCCGATGCATGTCATCATTACAAGCCGTTGTCCTGCTAAAGTTAGGTGGTGTCATGGCTTCCGTCTTACAGAATCTGCAGACCTGCAGAGAGTGAGGGACGGGCTCCAGGGCACACTCAGTGCTCCTCCAGGGCCCTGTTCCTGTCCACACTATCCTTCCTCCTCTGCCCAGGGCCAAGTGATAGCAGAAGCAGAGGCTCCAGGCCAAGAGTAAGGCAGAGACATACACGTTGTAGCCCAGCCAGCAAGGAAGAGCTCTGGTAGGATGAGTTTTCTCCCACAAATACTGGAAAGAGCTGGAGCTCGATCCCCACGTGGTCGGAAATGGAGCGTATCTCTCAGCACTTCTGCCCACAGCATGAGCATGGCTGGTCACTGTCTACCGCCATTACTTCCACAGGAAGTGACGCAAGGAGTCTGACCACCAGGGACTGAGGCAACTTTTTTAAGAGGCCACCGCCATGAAAATGGATGAGAAGAGTAGAGAAGAGAAACATTTTGATTCTCGCGGAAAATAGCTTAAACATTCCATCGCATCTCACCGCAAGTATGTCCCAATAGCCCGCATGGAACCCTTGTCTTTGTAGGTTAATTAATGAATTTAAATAAAAACTTTAAAAAATTGAAATAAAAAGAAAACAACAATCTTTCTTTCTTTCCTTCTTTTGAAATTCCCACGTGGCTAGGGTTTCTAGCCCCATTAAACCCAGTAACATTTAATGGGAAAACAGCCACTCCCCTCACCAGAAAAGGCAAAACTCAATTCGTTAAATAATGCTTTCAAGCCACCAGGGGGGAAAAAAAATCAAGGTTATTACTAGAAAGTCAGGCAAGTCCCTTTGTATTCATTCCAACAGCTGTTTAACATGATTGGAGGCCAAGTAAGGAAAGTTCAGGTAAATATCCCAATTTAGTAGAGTTATCCAGGGGTCAAAAAGGAGCTATGTGCTTTTGGGGGGATGGTGTTACATTTACCCTTAAAAGGCAATTTTTAATGGAAAAAGTGAAGCCTCTGGTTTTACAGACCTTAACATATTTTAGACACAGAAAATGTGACCATTTTACGCTTGCATTACACTGCAGAAATGCAGGGCCAGAGAACCCAGCAAACTCAGAGGCCCTGGTCCCTGGCCAGAGAACCCAGCAAACTCAGAGGCCCTGGTCCCTTTGGGAACGCCTTTATCCCCTGCCCTCCTATGCATCCGAGGCCACCTGCAGGGCTGAAATTCTATGTCCCTAAATAATATGTTTCCCAGGGGCGCCTGGGTGGCTCAGTCGTTAAGCGTCTGCCTTCGGCTCAGGTCATGATCCCAGGGTCCTGGGATCGAGCCCTGCATCAGGCTCCCTGCTCAGCGGGAAGCCTGCTTCTCCCCCCCCCGACTCCCCCTGCTTGTGTTCCCTCTCTCGCTGTCTCTCTCTCTGTCAAATAAATAAATAAAGTCTTTAAAAAAAAATTTAAATAGTATGTTTCCCAGCACAGTGCTTCTATCTTGACGGCCCAGATTATCCATACTTATTTACTCTTCTCGACTCAAAAACCATCCTATCAGTCTATTTAAGAATTGAATTTTGAAGACACAAGAAGTGAGGTGTCTGAATGTAACAACAGATCTCTTCCTCCCCACCTCAATAAATACAATTTTAGACAGCCAAAGCAATCATTACCTGAAAAAGTCTTGTTTCTGGCAAGAAAAAAAAAAAAATCAATTTAATTATATGAGATGTGTCTTACGTTTTAATTGTTGTTAAGTATAGAGCATTATTGACAAAGTCTCCCTGGATCTCAGTTTATGAGCTTTTACATTACTCAGATAACTTGCTGAGGAGAAAAAAAAAAAATCCATCATGTTACTTAAAAGAACTGAAGCGGCATTGTGCCCGAGTCATTAGGCCCCTTGACTGCACTCATAATGATGAATGCATCATTTTTCTTGCATGAAACTTTGGTAACAAATAGCGCAGCCAAGTCTTTTCCAGCACTGTTATTCTGTTTTAAAAAACACTGACATTTTCTTAAACAGACATAATTTACAATTTTAAGGAGCACAACAGTGCCTTGGTGTTCGAGGGCCAGAGAGCAAACAAAACTCCTTTCAGTTCGATTTTTTTTTTTTTTTAAAGGACTCTCGTGCTCAGTGAGTTCACTCTAGCTTAAGGCCAGAGACACAGAGCAGCAGAAGAACAAGCCCCACTGCAGCATGTGAAGGTCATGACTAGCGGGTCACATTGCAGTGGGGGTCGGCAGCGGGAGGAATGGGCCAGGAGAGCAGCGGAGCCCAGTGTAGTCAGCTCAGGGGTTCCACAGTCATCGTGGCAGGGCCATCTCCTCCCCGGGGGTAGAAAGGGCCCCAGATCCCTTCCTTTCAGCCCCACGAAGGAAGCGGCAGCCTCCAGGGGCTTCTGCACGTCAGAACTGCCTTTAACAGGCTCTTCTGTAAATGTCACACAAAGGGAGCCTGGCCAGGGTCCATGGGACTGGATCGATACCCAGAGCAATGTTCGATTTCCAGTGGGGTCAGCTCAGCCCAAGGAGATGAATGGAAGTGTGCTTGGGATGCTGCAGGTCTGTTGTTTGGATGCGACCTTAGAAGCTCAGGTTATGTGTAAAGATGAGAACTCCCAAGGTGTTATTTCTCAAATGGTTGATGTGCCCTTGGTGAAGTTTCTCTTCCTGTATTGCCTAATAATCCTTAATGTATGTGAACTCGTTTCCTCTCCGTTTTTCTTTACACCTGAAAATGCTCTTGAAAAATAGTCCAGTTAAAGAGAAGAAAAGAAAAGAAATCCCTCCCATTGTGGGCGTTTGGCCACCTCCTCCCCGCACCACCAGGACTGGTCAAGAGCTTTGGTTCTCTGGCACCGTGGAGCCCCTCAGGACCCCCAGAATGGCCTCTGCTGATAGTTGTCATGTAGCCCTCTCAGGAAAAGGACTGGGGGCAAGTTGCTCATGACAGAGTCTCAGGGGAGCCTCTTGCTGGGTCTACCAAACAGATACCACAGAGTGAGATGTGTGGTTTAGTGAAATGAAAGGCAGCAAACGGAGCCCAAAGAAGGACCCGTTCCCCTTCCCAGAGGCCCACTTCGGAAGATGGCTCCATGGACTGGGGACCCTCCCCGAGGCCATCATGGGAGGTGTGGGCTAAAGATGGAGGACCACAGGAGGGAAGGGGTCCTGGTCACTGTGTCACCTCTGAAGCAGAGTCACCCCCTTCCAGGAACACTTGGATTGAACAGGGGCACACTGGCCCTACAGAAAATCCATGAAATTAGAAGACCTGCCAGTTTTGATTGATTTCTCCTGAGTTGTTAGGATTGGAATCCAGGTCTCTTAGTTAATACCTTTGGGGAGACCCTTCAGTCCAGGGCCCCTGCCTGCTGACAGTGACCACTTGCAAAGGAGAGAGAGAGAGCCTTAGAAGGGGGAGATCCCTGGGACCTTGCGGGCGGCACCAGGCTTCCTGCAACAGAAGGAAACTTTAAATCAAGGAAATGAGGCTCCACCCAGGGACAGGGCCCCACCACTCTACCCTGACTTGCTCTTGTGCCCAGAAAGGGACATGGCCTGGCCCTGCTTTGACCCCCCCGCCCCTTCCACTTCTGCCAGTGCCTGGATAAGTGAGATCACGTCCTATTTCAGGGCAAAGTTGGGGAGAACTGCTTTCTAGCACCTAACTGGTCTCCCTTTCCCCGACCCAACTGATCCACCCTGGTTGTTTACCTTAGAGATGGAACATTCCCCAGGGTTCTAAGCTGTCAGTTGAGACCCACAGGACACCAGCAGAGCTGTGGAGTGCTACGCAGCCACGGAGGGCCTGCCGCCTGCCACCGGATCCACTTTCCAGCTGGTCCTGGAGCACCAGCGGGCCCCTTGCTGGTGATTTCTGAAAGCTGGAGCCGTGTCCCAGGTCTCTGTGCATTTCCCTGGGAATCCTGGTATCTACCGCGGTGCTGGTTTTGATAGTGAAGAGATGACGCTCTTTAAGAAGTGTGAAGGTGCTAGGCAAAAGGTGTTCTGCCTGCAATGAAGTCTGTGGAAATATAGTGAGAATATGGGACCAATGACAAGGGCCAATGGGGCCCTCAGCCCACGTGGGGTGGAGGCCAGTCCTCTCACATTACAAACCTGTGCTTGTCAGCAATGAGTACAAACCTGAGCAGGAAGCCACTTGAAGACACTGTCAACGTTCTGAAGAAGGCAGAGAAAAGTCAGCCTCTTAAACTTTCCCAAGCAACTGATGAAAAACGCATCTCAAAACATCAGAGAAGGATGGAGAACAACTTTGGGAAGAAATAATGTATGATTTGAATGAAAATACTTATTTTCCCAAGTCCAGAACCGCCTGAACAAGAAATTGCTAGATGGAAGAAGAGAGTCCAGGAAAAGGAGGAAGAGAAAGAAAGGCTGGAGCTGAACGCAGGAATGGAGCAGGTCCTGAAAGAGAACCTCAGCCAGTTAATGTCCATGGCTGAAATCTGTGGAAAACCTTCCCCTTATCTGATATCCTCAGAGATCTTGTAAACTGGGAAGTCAAGCAAAAGAGGGAAGCAGAAGATGGGCATCACCCCGTCCATCGGTCAGGAGTTGATCTGAAGGTATCATTGATGATGCTGACTTCACTGTGTCCCTTCAAAGTACTGAAGAGAAAAGTCAAGAAACAGCCAGACAATCATGGGAAGAAAAGCAACTGAATGAAGAGCTTACGGGACAAAGAACAAGGCTCCAAACGGAGGAAGCATCTCTGTAGCGTGAAAATTCACAGCTTGAAAGTGAGATTCAGCAGCTGAAGCTGAAGCTTCAAATTCTGCCTGAATTACATCAGGAACACATCATGCAACATCAGAGAAAATTGTTTGAGGAGGAAACACACTGCTGGGAAATCGAGAAGAAACTTCCCAACATGTGTAGATACATGAACTACACAAATCTGATTCACAGCCTCTACAAGAAGATGGCTGAAGACGTAGGCAAATAATGGGAGAAAAAGACTTATACCATCAAGAGGAGATCCTCTTCCATGAGGAAGGAGCCCAAGAGAGCTGGACGGCAGCTTGTTGTTGGAGAGAAACCTCAACGAGCTGAGAGAAGAAAATGATCGCGCAAATGCTGGCCAACGCCCAGTCCAACTTCCAACCTTTCCCAAGTGGCCCTTTTTCTCTCACTCCTCCACCTGCAGCCCACAGAGGCTGCAAGTGTCCTGGGATCCCCTGGGCCATCAGGCCCCCCCAGGAGGGAGGAGGAGGCCCCACGCTGAGGTCGCAGGGATCCAGGGTCACCTGCAGGTGTGACTCGGCTCACAGCAGCCGGGTCCTGAGCACCCACAGCCACGACACAACATCTGCATGTGTTTTCTGTCTTTACAGTAATTTTCACTGATGTCTTTTTGGTTTAGCTACTGTAATTTCATTGATGCTACAATTGCTCTTATTCAAGTAGATCTAGCATAATTTTAAGATAGTATTTTTCAAATAAAGATTCAGTTAACATAATTCTTATGAATACATTATTTTCACATCATTGAACCCTCTAGAATTAGATAATGTAAGTATTGTATTTTGATTTAAATAAAAAGTCCACTGTTACTTTAACCATCATTAAAATTTGGTACAGATACCGACATTCAAAACAATAAAGAACATTTTATATGGCATGAGCATTTTTATATGTGATCTTGAAACATATGAGCAGTCTGTACAAGAAATTTAATATCTACCTGGAAAAATTTTGATTGTTTTTTTAAAAAATAGGAAAAAGCCCTGAATAACAATAATACTCAATCAAAATTCATAATATTTCTATTAAGTTAGCCCTAAATTCATAGATTAATTTAGGGGAGTTTAAATTTTGCAACTCGTTTTTTGTCATTTTCTTAAACGTCTTTGTTTTGTTTAAAAGTCCCAGGCTATACCAATGAAGCCAGCCAGGTGCCCCCGAAAGATTTTATTTTTAAGTAAACTCTACACCCAGTGTGGGACTCGAACCTGCAACCTGAGCCCAAGAGTCACATGCTCCACTGACTGAGCCAGCCAGGCACCCCAAAATAAGTTTTCCCTGATGGCAAACACACACACGCACACACACCACAATGCAGATACGAGTCACTTTTAGCATGTCAATAACAGGACAATATAAAAATAAGCTGCAAAAATAAAAAAAAAATTAAAGAAAAAAGAAAGGAAAATCATGTTCACACAATTTGCCTATACACAAAGATACCTAATTCATATATAGAAGCAGAGTTGCCTGAATATGGGACCAGAGTCCAACTGGAGACACTTCGTCCCCAATGGTGCAGAAGGACAGACTGTCCGGAAGTTTCAGTTGGCCAGCTGCAGCATTGATGAGGAGAGAAGAGGGATGGAGAGACTTCCAGAAGCTAGCAATAGGAGAACCTGTTCCCATTCCTGGGCTGGATGGGGGAGGGAGTCATCTGGGCCCAGGAAGGAGCTGTCCTCATGACAGGCAAAGCAGGAGGGAACAAGGAAAACCGACTCCACCTTCCCTCCTCCTGTCCTTGCATTGACAGCTGGTGCAAGTGGCAGCCACCTAAGCACTGGGTAGTCAGGCCAGGGCACAGAGCAGGCCAGGAAAGGGCACAGAACCGATTTAGAGATTGACCAGCTCCACTCTTGGGTCTGTTCCATCAAAAGTATGTGTTTTATTGCATTCATTCACATCTACTTACTTAGCCCAGACAACCTCAGAGATATTGCGGGTTCAGTTCCAGACCACCACAATAAAACGAATATTGCAATAACACAAATCAAATGAATTTTTGGGTTTCCCAGTGCATATAAAAATTATGTTTACACTGTGCTAAGTGTGCAATAGCATTATGGCTAAAAAAAATGGACACCATTCATTTAAAAATACTTTATTGCTAAAAAAAAAAATGCTATCCATCATCTGAGCTTGCTGGCAGAGGGTCTTGTCTCCATGTTGATGGCTGCTGAGCATTCAGGGTGGTGGTCGCTGAAGGATGGAGCAACTGTGGCAACTTTTCAAAATACAACAACAATAAGGACACCTGCATGGCTCAGTCAGTTAAGGGTCTGCCTTCGGCTCAGGTCATGATCCCGGAGTCCTGGGATCGAGCCCCGCGTCCGGCTCTCTGCTCAGCGGGGAGTATGCTTCTCCCTCTCCCTCTGCTGCTCCCCCTACTTGTGTGCTTTCTCTCTCTGTCAAATAAACAAACAAACAAATCTTTAAAATAAAACAACAATAAAGTTTGCCACATCAATTGACTTTTCCCATCACAAGCGATTATTCTGTAGCATGTGATGCTGTTTGACAGCCTTTTACCCACAGTAGAACTTCTTTCAAATTTGGAGTGAATCCTCTCAAACCCTCCCACTGCTTTGTTAACCGAATTGATGTAGTATTCTAAATCTTTTGTTGTCACTGCAGCAAACCTTATGACATCCTCACCAGGAGTAGATTCCAGCACAAAAAACCACATGCTTCACTCCTCCGTAAGAAGCCCCTCCTCCTTCGTCAGGTTTGACCATGAGAGGGCAACAATGCAGTCCCCTCTTCAGGCTCCCCTTCTAGCTCTCTTGTTGTTTCACCACATCTGCAGGGACTTCCTCCATTGGAGTCTTGAACCCCTCAACGTCCTCCATGAGGGTGGGAATCAACTTCTTCTAAACTCCTGTTCATATTGTTATTTTGACCTCTACCCATGAATCACAAATGTTCTGAATGGCATATAGAATGGTGACTTCTTCCCGGGGCGTTTTCAATGTATTCTGCTCACATCCATCAGAGGAATCATTGTTTATGGCAGATGCAGCCTTATAAAATGGGTTTCTTAAAGAATAAGCACTTGAAAGTCAAAATCACTCCTGACCTATGGGCCGCAGAATGGATGTTGCATCAGCAGGCATGAAAACAACATTCATCTTCTTGTCCATCTCCATCAGAGCTCTTGGGTGGCCAGGTGCATTGTCAATGAGCAATGATATTTTGAAAGTGTTCTTATTTCTTTTCCTGAGCAGTAGGTCTCAACAGTGGGCTTAAAAAATATTCAGGAAACCATGTTGTAAGCAGACGTGCTGCCATCCAGGCTTTGTTGCTCCATTTATAGAGCACAGGCAGAGTAGATCTAGCATCATTCTTAAGGGCCCTAGGATTTTCGGAATGAGCATTGGCTTCAACTTCAAGTCAGCAGCTATGTTAGCCCCTAACAAGACAGTCAGCCTGTCCTTTGAAGGCAGGCATTGACTTCTCTCTCTCTAGCTCTGAAAGTCCTCGAAGGCATCTTCTTCCAATAGAAGGCTGTTTCATCTACATTGACAATCTCTTTTTTTATTACAGCCACCTTCATTAACTCTCTCAGCTCGATCTTCTGGAGAACTTGCAACTTCTCCATCAGCACTTGCTGCTTCACCTTGTACTTTTGTGTTATGAGGACGGCTTCTTTTCTTAAACCTCATGAACAACCTCCTCTAGCTTCAAACTTTCCTTCTGCAGCTTCCTCACCTCTCTCAGCCTTCATGGAATTGAAGAGTTAGGGCCTTGCTCTGGATGAGGCTTTGGCCTAAGGAAATGCTGTGGCTGGTTTGATCTTCTATCCAGACCACTCAAACTGTCTCCATATTCCACAATAAGGCTGTTTCATTTTCTTACCATTCATGTGTTGACTGGAGTAGCACTTTTCATTTCCTTCAAGAACTTTTCCTTTGCAGTCACAACTTGGCCAACTGTTTGGTGCAAGAGGCCAAGATTTTAGCCTATTTCGGCTTTCTACATGCCTTCCTCACTAGGCTTAATCGGTTCTAGCTTTTGACTTACAGGGAGAGACACATGACTCTTCCTTTCACTTGAACACATAGAAGCCATTGTATAGTTATTATTTGGCCTAATTTCAATATTATTATGTCTCAGGGAATAGGGAGGCCTCAGGAGAGGGGGAGAGATGGGGAATGGTCAATTTGTGGAGCAGACAGAACACACACATTTATCAATTAATCTTGCTGTCTTATATGGGTGTGGTTCATGGTGTCCCAAATCAATTATAGTAGTAACATCAAAGATCACTGATCACAGAGCACCATGACAAATATAATAATTAAAAAGACTGAAATACAGTGAGAAATACCAAAATATGACACAGAGATGTGACGTGAGCAAATGCTGTTGGAAAAATGGCACCAATAGCTTTGCTGGACACACAAACCTTCAATTTGTAAAAAACACAACATCTGCAAAGCATAATAAAGTGAAGCACAATAAAACAAGGTATGTCTATAAGAAATAGCTGTGTTTTATGACTGGAGAAAATGATGTCTGTGAAGGCAAACATGTTTGCTTGTGTATGTCCCTTGCATACATATAAGCTGTCTATGTATTATGCATGTGTTTGTATGTATATATGTATATATGCAGATGTGTATGAATATCATTTCCCTATGAGAACGTTGTTTTTATTTCTTGATGTACACGTGCTCTTTAACTTAAAGATATCTACATGAACAGAAGTTTAGAATCCCAAAAGGTGTTACCACCATACAATGTATGGCCATTCATCTGTTTTACAAATATCTTTCAAGCTCCTACCATGTTCCAGGCATTCTCCTAAAAACTAACGACACACATAGAGTTGACCTCTTCCATCCATTCCCTCATAGCCATTTGACTATATTAGACCCCCAAACACAATTATAAACCAGTTTATGAATTCAACCAAAGTAGGAACAAGGGAACAAGGCAAGGCGATGGATCTAAGGAGGAGCGATCCCCTCTAATGAGCAAGAGCCAGGGAAGAATTCCCCATGTCAGGGAGATGTCTACTTTGGATTTGGAAAGATGGGGAGGGCAAGTTTGCCAGGCAGACAAGGGGAGGGAAAACACTCTGAGCAGAGGGATGAGCACATGCAAAGGCACAGAGGAAGATCCACTGCATCCTTGTTCAGGTAGAACATAAAAGGATAAGGCTTCTGGGGTGCAGAAAATCAGGCCCTGTGATAGGCAGGAAATGACATGTCCCAATGAGCTCAGCGCTACAAAGATAAACAGCTCGGTTTTCATCCTAGGAAATATTTCCCTTGTGTTTCTACTGTAGATATTTAGCAGGTAAAACTTGAAAAGGAATTCCATGATCAGATATGCTAAGAAAATTCTGGATTGAACACGTTTCCTTACTGTAGGATTCTTCTGAACCATTACTGCTCTGAATTATGAATGCCTATGGAGTCTCCAAGAGGGGTTTTCACTATGTCAATTTTTAAATATATATTCAGCCATTTATTCATTTGCTAAAGTTTCTCTCGGATTCCCTGTTGTTTCTGTTTGTTTTTGTTTTCAAAAATGCTGATGTAGTTGCTGGATAGGCAGTGAAATGTTTTAAACACCAGAGCAAGAGAGAGACTTTATCAGTCTTGTATTCTGACATTTTTGACATTATCCTCTGGTAGCAATGTGGAAGGCGTAGGCCTGACAGCAAAAGAACTAATTAAGAGATAATTAGTGATCAGGGATAAAGTCATCTCAGGCATAGGGAATGGAGATAGGAAGCAAACAACAGTTTAAGGAAATGATACTTTGTAGAATCATCTTTACCCACTGTCTCTGCATCATATATATTTCTTTAGATATGGATCTTGGGTGAAATGAGTTGTAACTTAGAAAAGCATAATGTGTCCCAGGTGTATCCTGAAGATCAATGATAAAATTAACTCACTGTTAGTTTGTGCCCTGCCCACTCTTCTGGAGAAATCGGATTTGGGGGTGAGAAAACATATCCTATCTTAGTCCCCCAAATGTGGAGCGTGAGGGACGGAAGGGGATGAGCCCCACTCTTGTCTCAGAGGAGAGACCAATGAGCCCAGCAAAGAGCAGAGTCCTAGGGCCAGAGTCCCCAAAGTCCAGAGAACAAGTCACCACATCTGAGAAGTTAGCTGAGAAGCCTTAATGGTGCAAACAGATTCACCCAAAGTCACCAAATGCAGAAGAGAGTGGATTTGGGGGGGGACAGCTCAAGGTAAAAGCAGAAATACCCAGATTGTCCAAAAAAGCAAATGGGAGATAGGCCATTTCTCTGGGGTCAAAAGTGAAAAGCAGAAACAGGGTTTCTTATTCCCTCTCAGCTCCGTGAAACAATGTGAATCGGCTGCCAACGTGTATGGGTTAAAAATATCTTCCTATATCTCCAAAATAGATAGATTCCTCACATCACCAAGGACAGGGGCGGTTTTTGAGCATGAATTTAGAGGAGGCGATGGGGTGAGAGGTGGGAAAGAAAAACCTGACCGTGGATTTTAGGAAAGCCCATGAAATGAACCCAAGCAAAGGACACTTCCTCCTGCACGCACTGCTCACCACGTCAAGCCTTTCATTTATATTTTAAACCCAAAATAGGGGTTAAAAATTTTCAGAAGTCCTGTAAGACAGCCTGATATTTAGAAATGCATAGCTCCTTTGTTCTGATTTGCACGGTTTATGGGGACCTTCACAAACATGCAGCAGGTTGGTCAGGACCACGTGTCAGGCAGAAGCCCTCGTCCAGAAGGGCTATGGTGCACATCAAGTATTCTGCCAGTTTCTCCAGGAATTTCAACTCTTTCCCTGCTGCCTACATGGCTCCATTTGATCTGAGGGCCTTATGGACACATGAGAGGCAGCTCACTGTCCCTTTCTCGCTCTCCATCCATCTCCCTCCTGTTAAGATTACGGGGAATTTGAATTTAAATGAGAATTTAAAAAGTGGTGAAAAGCTGCTCTGAGCTCGAGTCCTTCATGGGAATGTCAGTACTGAGGAAGTTCACCGGATCAAAGCTGCCGTCTGTGTTCACAGGAGCTTTTGAAAACTATTTAGAATAAAACAAGCGAAGGAAAAATCTGCCTTGTGCCTGGCTGCAGGCTCCTGCTTAAACACATATCAAGGAAAAGCCGGAAAGCTTTCGGTGAGCCCAGATTCCGGGCTGAGAGCTGTAGGAGCTTCTTTCTGGATTTTTTTTTAATCCTTTCCTTCCTAAAAGAAATGAGGTCGCCAACCCCAAAGTTGCACCTGATCCTCTCCGTTCCCTTTGAAGATGCTTGCTTACCCAATGTATGTTGCTGTCTGGGGAAGCTGCAGGTGAAGAGGTGTGGGATGAGGAGAGGGGGTTTAGGAATGACTTGGAACTAGGAGAAAATGCTTCAGAGCTGAGCTTTGTCCTCACCAGGGAAGGGAGCGAGCACAATAGAACGGAATAGAATGAAGATGATGAGCAAGGTTTAACCACGAGCAAGAGCCTCTGGGAGGACTACTCCACCCCCTCGTCTGTATTCGTCAGTGTTTGCAGAAGGTGCTCTACCTGGCGAGTCTTCTAGTCACTTGTGTGTTAGAGAATCCACGAAGGTTATGGGAAGTGTTCCTTCTCAGTGCCTTCCGGAAGAAATGTAGACTTTTCAAAAAAAATTTTTTTTTAGACTTCTTAAAATTAAAAAACTCAGTACATTCTGTTCTGCTGCAACGCAGGTTTTGGTAACTGAGATTAGTAACTAGTTCTGAAATGCAGCATTGTCATGGGAATGACGTCAGTGAGATGCAGGAGTCAGTTTGGCTCGGATGTGATCCCTGCCCTCCCCACGCTCAGGCAAGGATGGGTGCGACACAGAATGATAATTTTCAGGAGGAAAAGGGAAAAGAAATAGGCTCAGCTGCTGCCATCTCAGCAGGAGCCTATTCGACTGTACTTGAAGGAAAGGAAATTCAGGGGCATAGTCAGCCTCCTGGGGCTCTTCACTCCGGCCACCCCCGCCGCCTCCCCTGCCCTCGCCCATCGTAATGGCAGCCCTACCACCCCCAACTCACTTCGATGACCGACACGCTCTAATGAAAGTGTTGCCAGTATTGCTTTAGGACTCATTTGCTTATTTTTAACATCCATGGAGGCAATTTTCAGCAATGCTGAGCCATCTGCCTGGACCATCTGAATTAACTCCCAGAGTTACTTTCTTTCTTTTCCTTCCTTCCTTCCTTCCTTCCTTCCTTCCTTCCTTCCTTCCTTCCTTCCTTCCTTCCTTCCTT
>NW_023270709.1:23826613-23871852 GCF_011800145.1 Mirounga leonina | reverse complement strand
CTTCCTTCCTTCCTTCCTTCCTTCCTTCCTTCCTTCCTTCCTTCCTTTTTCCTTCCTTCCCTCCCATCCATCCACCCTCCCTTCCTCCCTCCCTCCTACCCTCCCTTCCTTCTTTCCTCCCTTCTTAGTACTCTGATTACAAAAAATGCATTCGACTTGTCGATTGCTCTAAACTCTATGATTTTTAATGTGCACTTTTTTTTTTTAGGAACACATGTAGCATTTGAGAAGAAATGCCTGTATCCTCACTCCACTTAATTTCTCACCATCACCTTTATGCTCATTGTCATTAAAATAATCAGTAACCATAAACATAAAATGAATGTTATATATCAGGTACCATGCTAAGCACTTTATATACATTATTCCATTTAATCTTATGTAACCACCTCACAAAGGAGTCGGAAATCTTAATGAATTTCCTCAAGATCACTCTGCTTTAGTAAACGGGAAAGTCAGGATTCAGAATAAGCTGGGGAACTATGCTATAAAGTATCCACAGGGAACACTATCAAGTTTGGATTTGGATAAAGGGTAAAACTCATGATAAGACAAAACTTGAACCTGGAAGATGCTTCATTGCTACTCAAAATGTGATCTGCAAACTGGCAGCATCGACAACATCTCTGCATCTGTTAAAATGCAGATTCTCGGGCCCTAGCCAGACCTACTGAATCATATTTTTGTTACCTTGTTCAGTTTCAGTCTGAACCGTGCCAGGGTGAGAGGATATGAGGTTATTCATGGGAGTCATGAATCTGAAGGAACAGTAGCCATTGTCTGTGGAATAAGTATGTCTTGAGGATTTAATTTTTGCAAAATGTAAAGATACTCTTGGATCATTTCTTTTTTTTTTTTTTTTAAAGATTTTATTTACTCATTTGAGACACAGAGATACAGAGAGAGAGAGAGAGCATGAGCAGTGGGAGAGGCAGAGGGAGAGGAAGAAGCAGACTCCCCGCTGAGTCAGGAGCCTGATGTGGAGCCCGATGTGGGACTCCATCCCAGGACCTGGGGATCATGACCTGAGCCGAAGGCAGACGCTTAACCATCTGAGCCACCCAGGCGCCCCACCATTTCAATATATATTTATATGACTATAGTTCTGGACCAAAATAAATGTTTTTATGTTACTGTATATACTTTCTCATGTAACAGAAGTATCAGTATATGAAGACCCATGGAATTTTTTTTTTTTAATTAAAAGGAATCTTCATAGTCAAAAAGATAGGAAAAAACTGATACATTTTAAACTCGCACCTGGTGCTGGAATTTCTTTCCAAACATCCCTGACAAGTGGTCACTTAGTCTGTGTCTGAGGATTGCTTTGGAGAAGAATCATGTCTCTCATCAGGCAGCTCAATCATTTTTTTTAGAAGATCTCATTTTGTTTTTATTTAAAAAAAATTTTTTTGTAGGGCCTAGGTATTAAATGAAATTTAGAAGATCCAATTTTTAAAAGTTATTTCAATATTGAGTTTAATCGTACTGCATTGCACTAATTTCCACTTCTCAAGCTAAAGAAAATTAGAAGCCTAATCTCATCATTTCCTCAAATATTTGAAGATATAACATGTCTTCTCTAGCCTAAACACTGTAATTAGCTCCTTCAACTTTTACTCGTTTGGCATACTTTCCAGATCCCAAGAGTTTCTTTTCTTTTAGTTTTTGTCCCTTTAAAATAGAGTACCCAAAAGACAACTCAGTGCTCAAAATGGGATCTTTGTCAGTGAGGATAAAGCTGTTTTCTTCCTTGTCTGAGGTGATCCATGTTTCTGAAGGCAAACCCAACTTACACCCTTTGGGTATTTCTCTCTTTTTTTTTAAGATTTTATTTTTAAGGGCGCCTGGGTGGCTCAGATGGTTAAGCGTCTGCCTTCGGCTCAGGTCATGATCCCAGCGTCCTGGGATCGAGTCCTGCATCGGGCTCCCTGCTCCTTGGGAGCCTGCTTCTCCCTCAGCCTCTCTCTCTCTCTCTCTGTCTCTCATGAATAAATAAATAAAATCTAAAAAAAAAAGATTTTATTTTTAAGTAATCTCTACACCCAACATGGGGCTCAAACCTACAACCCCAAGATCCAGATTCGCATGTTCTACCAACTGAGCCAGCCAGGCGCCCCCTGTCACTTTAACTACTATAAACCTGGATCCTCAACAGCCTCCCATTTGCCCTGTTTGTTTGATTTCTTAAACCTAAACACAGGACTTTACGTCTGCCCTTGACTACTGCACTTGTCTGGGTCTATTATTCCAAAACCAAAATATTCATTCTATTTTGATCCTGTCCCAATGAATTAGTTTTCTCCAAACTCTGCGTGCCCTCAAAAATAAAGATGTGAGTGAAATAAAGATGAAATGATTTCCCATTCAGGTATTTATGTTAATGCCTTCACGTGACTGTTCTCTAAACACAAACAACTTGTCAGAGTAGCCCATCGTAGAATTTGTCAGGAACCAGGTTACCAACCTGGACTCTCCTCCCGACACGTCCTTGTCATTCAGGTGCTGGGCTTTGGACACTTCACCAATTCTTCAGAACTCCTCAGAGATTCTGGGTCCTGGCCCTTTGACAGCATCAGGAAATTAATTCACTATTCTAGAATCATCTCACCCTGAAGACAGGAACTCATTTAAAGCAAAATGATATCCTTTAAGTCTCTGTCTTATCTGTCTTTGGATCTATATACCCATTTTCAAGTTGAAGACCATTCTTTTGTGAAGACACAAGAAAATCACTGTCAACTCTGCTTTTGTGGTGTCATTTGTTAATATGGTATCACATGCCCTTTGCTTACCTTCCCTCTGCTCTAAATATACATTACAGAGTGCTTTTAGTTACTCTTAACATTTTTGTACATTCGTGGGCTTTTTCCTTTTTGACATTATCCACACTGTTCTGGGCCATGTCTCCTAATCCATCCTTGGCCAATAGCCCCTTCATATATACCATCTCACTCCAAGAGAACCTCTTCATCTTAACTAAGATTACAAATTGGAGGGTTTGTTTTAAACTTAAAAATCAACCAAATATCCCAGATCTTTTCACTTTAATTGCTGTAAAGATGGATCTTCAACATCCTCCCACAAACACTTGGGTCAACATACTCAAGATGGAAGCAATTATCTTTTTCTCCATCATTGCTTATCATCTCATAATTCTTATCCTGGTTAATGGTGTCACAATCCAACTAGTTACCCCAAGCAGAGACCAGCAGTGATTCCTTGACCCCCTTTTCCCTGATGTTCTGCATTCGACTCTCAGCAAATCCTTCCAGCCATCCTTCGGCATTTCTCTCCATCCATCTCTATCCCCATCATCTCCACCACTGAATTCACCAAATGCCTGTGACATCCACTACCTTGGAATATTGCAATCATCTCCTTAGGGATGTGTCCAATTCCAGGTGAATTCTTTCATAAATTCTCCTCTACACTGTCAGTATAAAAATCTACTTAACACACATATTGGATATGATATCTACAGTGCTCAGAATTTATAAATGACTCCTCTTTGCACACAGGATAAAATTCAGGTTAAGCATAGTTAAGCACTTGCTTCTGCTCGTCATAGCAACTGCATAGCACCCCCTACTTCTGTCCTATACTTTGCACTTTTATCTTTACCTTGAATCTCCACCTACATGATATCTCTACAGAACTCTTCTTCCTATCCTTCAAAAATTAAGTAAATTCCCCTATCTCTCTTAAATTTTTTATGATCTAACAAAACTGAATTTGCTACTCGATCCATGGGCCCTGCAGATTCCTCTATTATGCTACTTATTAAACTGTATGACAAGGATTTGTTTGTACTTTTACCCCTTGCCATAGGCTATATAATCACTGAAGGTGGATCATGGCTTGATCATATCTGAATCTACTCCTCATACACATACGCCAATGTGGTAGGCAGAATAACGCTCCCCTCCTCCAAAGATATCCATGTCCTAATTCCTAGAACCTGTGAATATGTTTTCTTATGTGGCAAAGAGGAATTAAATTTGCTAATCCTCTGACTTTAAGAAAAGGAATTTTCCTGGGTTATCTGGTATACCCAAAGTAATCACAAGGGTCCTAAAAGTGGAAGAGAGAAGCTGAAGACAAGGTCAGTGTGATGCACTTGAGGGGGGCTCAACCTGCTCTTGCTGTGCTGGAAGACAGAGGAAGGGGACAAAGTACAGGCATCCAGGTGGATTCCAGCAGCTAGAAAAGGCAAGGACATGGATTATGCTCTGCAGCCTCTAGAGAGGAACACAGCTCTGCTGACACCTTGACGTTAACCAGCGAGACCTGTGTTGGACTCTAAGATAATAAGTTCATGTTGTTTGAAGCCACTAGGTTTGAGCTAATTTGTTACAGTGGCCAAAGGAAACGAATACAAGTAGCACTTGCCCCGGAGTCTGTTTGAGACCGGTTCACGGTGAATGCCTGTCCTCTAAATCTCAGCTCAGTAGACATAATCAGTTCTGAATGTAGTTAGGGATCCTCTCAGATTTCAAAGAATACTCTGATGTTTGTCCTAATGGAGATATATCCCCCAAAGGCACTACTGTTCTTCCAGCCCCCATCCTTTCTGGAGAAATAGGAAGCAGCCCGCTACGTTCTGGGATGTTCTTGATTGTATGTCATCCTTCAAGGTACCACTGTCGTTAGTGGTTACCTGGATCCCCTACCATGGTGGAGAGTGATGAACCATTCTTGATCAAAATTTGCTTTCTTGTCTTTAGTGAGGACTTCTTAAGAAAATATATTCACCTTAAAACAAATATCCTTCATCTCCTCAAACTGGAACTTCTTCACCTCATTGAAGTGAACCTGACAGAGCTATAAATATGTCTTTTACTTGCCTCTCCACTGTCATACACTACTCACTGGGACCTAAGACCAGCATGGCAGTCAGTCCACCGGGATTCCCCAGAGGGTCCACAAGAAAGGAGATAAGCAATGATCAATCTGGGAAGACATTACTGTGTTTGTGCTCTCGGCTTTGTTCTCTGCTGCACAGAGGAAAATCATCTGTGAAAAAGAGGACAACCAATAAGAAATGGAAACTGCTGAATGTGTCTAGTCACTAGTCTGAGACCCTCAGTTCCCCCAGGCTCTGAGGTCCATGTGAGTGAGGTTCTCACTCCTAACCCTCTGCCGCCTGAATTTTGTGACTAGCCATGATCTTGTAGTCAAATCTCCTATTTTTATTAAATTATTTTAAATTGGGTTTATGACTCTTGCAAAGAAAAGAGTCCTGGCAAAAAGAACTGTCATCAAATAAGTCAGGGTAATAAAAAAATTCAAGTAATTCACAAAATTTGGGTCATAAGACTCCGAATATGGTTGAAGATAAAACCATTCCGTACAATGGTGAAGTAGTGTGACCTCCCCCTGAGCAAGGACTCTTGTGTTCATTGCTGGAATGGCCTGGAAGGTCTTCAGAGCAAGCTAATGCACACTTTTAACTGTTGCAAGCTACTCAACTAGCCTTCCTTGGGCTGTAGCATTGGTTCTCAAAGTGTGGGCCCTGAACCAGCAATATCACCTGGAAACACACTAGCAACAAACACTCTCCATCCCCACCCCAGACCTGTTCTGGGACTGGGTTTAGTACTTACATTTAACAAGTTCTCCACGTGATCCTAACGTCTTCCAAAATTTAAGACCCACTAACCCACATGATGACCATATCATTGGGAGTTTTTGTGCATTGGTTTGGAGTGGGTTGGTTGTTGTTGCTGGTTTTTGTTTTTGGGGGGTTTTTTTTGCATTTCATTTTGTTTGAAGTACCAAGGCATGATATATGATGAATTCATAAAGTATCAATCCATCTTATTGCAGAACACTTAAATCTCCACCCAAGAGCCCAGAAAACATCAACAACATAAACATCACAAGTTGGTAAATTGATTTCAAGTGAATTTTGTGCCTAACTTAGGTAATTTTCAGACTGGTTTATGGAGCAAAAGCATTTTAGAGATTAAATTACTACCAACATTAAATATACATACATAACTTTTTTTTAGTTAGATTATGGAAAACCAGGTATTTTTTTTGGCAGGTAGATCTCACATCAACTTTATACTCTCTTATAAGTCTCATTGCAGTTTTTGTTTTTCATTTTCTTTGAACTTCTTAGGATTCAAAAAGGAAATATACATTCCATGACTCGAGTTCACTATATGAAAGAATACTCTATATTGAGCTTACATTTTTGGGAGAGGTAGTTCTTTGCATTTCCCAGTTATGTTGAGAATTCTTGGCTCTGGTTACCCAAATATTCAATGTGGCTCACTGCTGAACCCCACTACCCCGGTGGGGGGCACTCATTATAAGAGGCTTGTGAAGTGGGAACAACACTTCCAAAATTTCTAGGGAGAATAGTGTTTGCTTTCCTTCTGGCTAAAGACTTAATTTGTTACTTAGCTCTGCACTAACTTCATGGATCTACAACCTGGCGTAGAAAAGAGAATAAGTGATTACATTCGGTGAAATGGACAAATATACCAGAATAAGAAATCCTGTTAAGATGTTGGATATATTCCCCAAGGCAAGTGATGCTATAATTATCATAATATACTACCTCCCTTGTATTGCTGCAAAGTATAAAACACAGCAACTTACCCACCTTTAATTAGCTGCATTTAGTATTTTTTATGGCCACTGAACATGGTACCAGATTATCATATATTAGCATATAATATGCATACATACCTCAAGGTATTTGGTTTTATTGCTATTACCTTTTGTGGCCCTATTTCAGTAATGACTCTAATGGAATATAAAAAAAAAGAGAGAGAGAGAGATTTCTGACTCAATTTGCTTTACAATCTTGGGAGTTTTATAATGGAAAGTTCAAGGTTTAATATAAAATTCTTCAAAAAAAATATTCTGTGCCTTCTTATTTTAGCCAATCGGCCTAGGTACTTATCTGGCAAATCCCTGGTAGGGGCCCCAGTGAAAGCATTTACTTTCTTTCTGAGCTCAATAAAGATATATTTTTATAAGGAAGTCTTGGGGTATAAATTGTTTCATGTTTGCTTAAAAGAAAATTGCACACACACCATTTAATGAATCTTACCAGTCTATCAGCAGCTAAAGGCCCAGAAAGGAAAAACAGCAGCTGCAGCTAGAGAGTTTGGAGAAAGGTCAGAGGTCAGCACCTGCATCTGCATTCACGGGGAGACAGAGGAAAAATAAAGGGTCTCTCTTTGTTGCAAGTCAGCACTATTTTAGAAAGTGCAGATACTGACTTCATTATCAATGTTCCCTTTTGCTCTGGGGGGCTGCGGCGGGCTATAAATCAATAGCTAAGGTCACATTGCTAAAAGCATGGAAAAAAAAATGTCTTTCTTGCACTTGGGAGCATTGTTTTGTGCTGCTTTCTCGGCGTTACCAGCGCTCGATATCAGATAGAAACAGAGAGCCAGAGTCGTTACAGAGGGAATCAGAATTATGAAAACCGATGTGTAAAGCGGGCCTTTTGAACTCCAGGCAACTGTTCAACTATGTCCAATCTCCCGTCGTCATTCCTTGATTGCTGGTTGTCGATTAGTTTGTTCTTAATCCTTCCACCCAATCCTTGAGCCTAATTGCGTAAATAAGTATTACTGCGAATGATGCGCCAATTTGGAAGTCAAGCCCACCAATCTTTTTTCAGCTCAAAAGTAATTTCAATGTGATGTGTTTTGTACACACACTTATACATTTGTATTCACCCTTCTGTCGACATGCTATGAAAATCCCTACATCTGATTTTGATAAACAGAAGAATAGCACTCTGTTAAATGTAGGTGCTTGCCCCTTTATTGACAACTGTTTTCGTTAATCTAGAGAGACAACACTACCTGGAAGAAAGCATGACATTTGTAATTTGCAAAATTAAAAATAGCAGGGTAAGACAGTCTTAAAATAACTCACTTTAGTGGTTAAAAAGGCCAAAAAGGAATCCTTTTATGATTTGTATGCATCAAAGGGACTCTTTGCGATGCAGCTGAGGCTTGGTTCTGACCACCTTTCCATGGGATGGCCACATCAGGCTTCTGACCATTTTGGTAACTGATGCTACCATCATGGATCTGATCAACCATAGAGCAGGGTGATCTGGGTAAGACAGACAAAATAACTACATTGATTTTGCTGGAAGGAAAATAAATAGATAGAACATCTTTAAATATTGAAGTTTACGGCTTATTCTACACATTTGGAGTGTCTATAACGGTTCAATTTTCAGTGTGTACTTTGGACCTTAAATAGTTTTTGGAAGTAGGTAAGGTGCAAATGAGGGATATATGAAAATAATTCAATAATTTCTGCAAACCATTCCCGTTTCTCTCTGTTTTTCTTCACATTAAAAAAAAAAATGTTTAATGCTGATACTTGTTTTAGAGCTATTTAATTTGGCCCAAATTTCTGTTTGGCTTGTACCATGTAGACTGGGTCCTTATGGAAAGTACATTCTTCTCAAGATATCCAATTTAAATAACACAATATGTATTCATGCCATCTTATCGTTATTTTGCTGAATCATACATTTTGAGCAGGACTATCCCTTAGAAGTCATCTGGTCGAACTTCCTTTTTAATTCGTGAAAAAAAAGAGGCCTTCTCATGTTGCTGTGAGGACCCGGCTGGGAGGAATATGACAATTCAGTAACATTTGTTTGCAGGGGGATTTTCCAGTAAGTCAGAGGCGTCACTCAATGCCTTGCTGCAGGTTGGCAAGTGTTTACTTATCTAATTATCTCCACAAACAGTCCCCCTGATAATGCAAAATCTGCTGCCTTTCCCAGAGTGGACAAAAGGACATTTAACTTAACGCGAAATGACAGCACAGAATAGCAACTTGTATTTTCCCAGCCTGGGCCGTCAGAAAAACGTGACGTTAAAAGACAAGTTTCATTTGCTAGTCTCTCATGGAAATGGGAAATAGAGGGGAAAGGCTATTTGTTCTGTTGCCACAGAGGATTCTCCAGAATGAACACACATATTATTATAACTGCTCAGCTTATAAAACCCAAGTCATCATGGACGGTAGTGTCTACCCTAAATAGTGAGGGCAATCTGCCCTAGCGTCTAGCTACCCATCCTGCCTTTAGGGGTCCATTGAGCACAGACGCGGTCGGTCAGCCAGAGCCTGCCGGCGTAGAATGTCTCTCTAGGGGTTCACTATTACCCTATTTGAATGCTGAGAAGATGCTCATAATTGCTTATTATGACATTAGACAAGAGAATTCGAGTCCCATTTGATGGTAATGAGTTTGTGGAGTCTCTGCCTTGTGCGGGTCCAATCACATACCGAACTGAACTTAAAGCATCTATATTGAAACAGAACTACACTTGAACCGTGGCCCATGAGGCTTGGACCTCGTGCATTTAAAATTGTTTCTGTTACTCTCCACAGTGTGTTGATGGGAAGAAAAAAATAATATCAATTATAAAACCCTTCCACAGAGACACTTAAACTTCTTTCCAAACTGGAATTTATTTCCCCCGGTACCCCTGAAATAATTCAGACGTATTGTCTCCAGATAAGCAAATTAAATGGTTAAAAAAAAAGATAAAATTATTTCTTTAAAACTGTGTATGGAGTAAATGGCAGAACCAATCAGTTTTACACGTAGCAGAAGACTAAAAAGGAGGTAAATATGTATGTTATGAGCAGGTGTGTACAATGAAAACACCAATTTAGAACGGGGCAAAACAGCTCTGTGTTTGAGTAAGGAAAGTGTTTAAGAAATTGCCAGGAAACAGCCTCTCTCCTATTTTTACAAGATGGAAAGTCAAAGAAGACCTATTAAGTTAACACAGAATTGGCTACAATAAGAGGGGCAAAAAGAGTAACACGATCGAATTTGATTTCTGGGTGGAAAAACTAGGAACCATTTGAAGTGCTTAGGATTTCATCATTTTGCGCTTTGATAAAGCATCAGTGTTTCCCATTTACTCACAGTAGCATCCAGATGGCTGAAGGAGGAAATAACAATGAATTGGATTCTAATGGAAAGCTCACTGAGACCCCAGGGCTTTCCATTCAAAGCTACAGCTGAAACTGTCCAAATTGTGGAAGCCCAGTGGGTCGATGGCCCAGGCCACAGCCAGCGACACACAGGTGCTTTCAAGATCCACAGGTTTGCAGACAAATACCGCACTCATTGTTCGCCCAGTAGAAGTGGGCTTTTTTTTTTTTTCATTATACATTTTAAAATGCCCTTGTGGCTATTCTGAAAATGACACTAAGTTCCCTGAATCTCAAACTGGCTCTAAGTTATTCAGTAAATATCTGATGGCCAGAAAGGAAAAGCGGTGAGTTGGGGGTTCTGTTTTTCAGAAAACTCTTAACAAGTATTTTCCAAAGAACACACAATATGTGTTTCCCCCTCTCTCTCTCCTCCAAATGTTCCCAGGTCATTTCACTCTTCAGTGGAGTGGTAGGTGTAAGAGGAAAGGAACTGAACCAGATACGGGATAAAGTTCTCGTTTTTTATCTGTCACCCGTTGAGTGGGGGGCCTTCGGCAAACCCTTCAATCTTTTAAGGGTTTAAAGGCTCGACTCACACATGTATGAAGCACCCTGCTTTCAACTTTCAAGTTGGACCACGTGTTTACTGATAGGCACCGTGTCATCACTGGGATGTTCGAGTGAATAAATTGCAAAGACCCTTATCTACCATCTCTTTATTTCTCAAAAATGACTTAAACCAACCAGTGTCTCCTCAGTATATATTGAGTACCAACTGTTTGCCAGGCACTGAACTGAAATGCTAGAAAGACAAAGATGAGTAAATGGAGCTCCCATATAGGAGTTTAAGAGTCTCATGCTCTACCGACTGAGCTAGCCGGGCACATCCATATAGGAGCTTAAAATCTGGTCAGGGAACTCTCCCCTTGCCCCTCTCCCAAGATTTACCTCACAATTGCTGTATTAGTTTCCCAAAGCTCTTGTGCAGGCAAAGGGCCTTCTCCACTTACTGGTCATGAACTTGGCAAGCCCACGGACATCTCCAAACTCAGTTTTCTCTCCAGCCCAATGGGAATAATATCAGCTTCTAGGTCATACGGTTGCTGTGCAGCTTCAATACTGGAATGCAAATAAAATAATGAGTGTCAGGGACGCCTGGGTGCATCAGTTGGTTGGGCATCTGCCTTCGGCTCAGATCATGATCCCAGGGTCCTGGGATCGAGCCCCGCATCCCCACATCGGGCTCCCTGCTCAGTGGGGAGCCTGCTTCTCCCTCTGCCTGCCACTCCCCCTGCTTGTGCTCTCTCTCTCTGACAAATAAATAAGTAAACTCTTAAAAAAAGAAAAATAATGAGGGTCAGCCTGACAGGCAGTCAGCATTAAATACATGTTAAGTATTAATTATTGTTATTATCAAAAAGATAGGTGTAAAACATTCAAATAATATAGAGAGGAATACGTAAAGTGCCCTTTACTAATAACATAAAGGGATTTACGTATTCTGATGTTATAAATGGGATAATGAGAATTGTTATGTGCTGAATTGTGCCCCCCACCCCCCGATTCATGTGAAAGCCTTAACTCTCAGGACTTCAGAATAGGACTGTGTTTAGAGATAGGACCTTTAAAGAGATCGTCAAGGTCACATGAGGTCCTCTGGGTGGGTCCTCATCTGATTTGACTAGTGTCGTTATAAGAGGGAATTTGGACATAAGAAGAGACACCGGGAATGGACATACACAGCAAAAAGACCATGTGAGGACGCAGGGACAAGGTGACCCTCTGCAAACCAAAGAGAGAGGACTCAGGAGTAGGCAAACCTGCCAACACCCTGATCTTGTACTTTATACCTGCATAAACTGGGAGAGATTAAACTTCTGTTGTCTGAGCCCCCCACTCTGTGGTATTTGGTTATGGCAGCCTGAGCTGACCAAGGCAAAAATGAAAGTATGTTAAATAATATAAATACATGTTCACACAACAAGGATTAAAAAGACAGACACATGGCATCTTAAATATATTAACCCCCAAGCACATGTACTTTTTTAAACTTGTATTTTTCAATAAAAATAATGTATGTACACAATAAAGAAATATTCAAACCACTGAAGAGGTTTAAAAAGTATAAAAAGTAGCTTCCCTTCTTTACTTCTATTTGAAATGGATAGATGATATTATAAATATGTATCTGGGCAAAATATATACAGCAGGAATGTTTTATTTGATATATATGGATGACCAATAGTTCATATGCCCTCGAGTGTCCACAACAGTTAATTCAGGGTCTTCCTTCACCCCCTGTTACCACCAAAGAGGAATATCCACATTGTTCTAGAAATCAGAGTCGGTTACAAGCACACCATCCACACTGAGTTTTTCAGCTGGAAAATGTGATACCAGACCCAACACAGAGCTTCACGCACAGTGTGAGCTCAACAAATACCTGTCTGCTAATTTGATGTGTTGGATTAATGGTGCCTCAGGTAATAAGCTTTACAGAACCAGATGCACATGGTTTCCCTGAAGATAATAAATTCTCATTTTTGGTGAAGTCTATACGTGTGCAGTTAAAAAATGAAATAATATATATATTAGCTCTAGGGATTTTGCCAAACGCTCCTTCACGTTACCTTCCTTAGTTCATCTGACATATATTCATGCCTCCATTAACTCAGTGCCAATAAAAACTTTGCCCTTAATTTTTTGCTACTCTGCATAGTAGAGCATCTAAAAATGAGGATTAACTTTACCTGACAGATAAAATCTATGGGCCAAAGCAATAATCCAGGTCCAATTACAGTTTTCCTCAATTTCCTGAAGATTCCCTGCAGTTTTCTAAGACATAGCAGGGAAGGAAAAGAGATTAGGGCAACTTTGTTTAAAACCATAGCTCCTGCAGGAAGTGACGGTATGATACTGGGCAAGCCATTTTTTTGTTTGCTTGTTTTCCTTCCATGTTTGTAAATAGAAATAATACTACCTCAGATTTCTAATAATGAGTTATCGTTTCTTAGGATTCTGTGTTTTGACCAGTTGGTACTTTTGTGCATCTTGACTGGGCTCTCTCACAAGGGGGCATTCAGCTGATGGGTCCTCTGGGGATTGGGTTCACCTCGGGCACACCTGTGCTCACCTGGGCCATCTGGACCTCCCTCCCAGTGTCTAACAGGATTGGGGCTTTCAACGCTGTGACTTGCTTTTTCTCCTGGTAGCTTTTCATCCTGCAGCACCTGATTGCACAATTGGTCCATGAGGGAGGAGACCTTATTTTAAAATGTCTTATCTTGATATTTTTTCATTATAATTTGGCTCTTGCCTTTTAATTTTACAGATAACTTTGACCTTTTTGGACAAAAGTCCTTTTTGAACAGACATTTGAAAAATGATCTTCATTTTTCATTTTCGACATTTACTTTACCATATATCTTGGATAAAAATATATCCAACATTAATTTTGAATGTTTTTAAGATTTTCAATTCTTTAGATCAATTCTTTACTATCACTAGAACATAAATTATGTGAAAATCTTCATTAAAAACATAATTAGTGGAATGCCTGGGTGGCTCAGTCCGTGAAGCATCTGCCTTCGGCTCAGGTCATGATCCCAGAGTCCTGTGATGGAGTCCCGCATCGGGCTCCCTGCTCAACGGGGAGTCTGCTTCTCCCTCTCCTTTTGCCCCTCCCCCACTCATTCTCTCTCTCCCTCTCTTTCTTTCTCTCTCTGACAAATAAATAAGTAAAATCTTAAAAAAAACCGTAAGTAGTGGGACGCCTGGGTGGCTCAGTCGGTTAAGCATCTGCCTTCGCGAAACTCAGGTCATTCATCGGGCTCCCTGCCCGGCGACTCCCCCTACTTGTGTTCCCTCTCTCGCTGTCTCTCTCTCTGTGTCAAATAAATAAATAAAATCTTTAAAAAAGAAAAAGAAAAAGAAAAAAATAAAAAAACATTAGTAGTGATTTTGCTAAGATGAATACTATATATAAATATATAATAAGCTATATATTTTGTGTCCTTATTGTCTTAATCATCCTAACATAATCAGACAGTATTAGAATACCCAGACATGCACAATAATAAGATTTAGTTGTTGTACTATTTTTCTGTTTTCATTCATATATATATATATTTTTTTTTTTTTCTTTTCTTCTTTTAAGTAGGTTTCCCACCAATTGCAGAACCCAATGCGGGGTCCCAACTCAGGACCCTGAGATCAAGACCTGAGCTGAGATCAAGAGTCAGATGCTCCACCGACTGAGCCCCCCAGGTGCCCCTGCCTTCATTCATATAAAAAAACCATAACTTTACATGTTGTGGTGCTATTTTTTCAACATAAAGGCCTACATTTCACAGGATATCTTCTGTTCATCAGTTTGTTAAACTGCTTTATACTTGTACTGTATTTAGCTATATTTTTGTGAGATTCCACCTGAACTCTTGCCCTAAGCCCTGGTTATTGAAACATCTTAGGCAAGGGAGGAGCATGATCAACATCACACTTGAGAAAGCTCACTGGGCTGGAGACAATAAGACCAGTTGGGAGGCTGGTCTTCCTTTGGGTGGGTAATGTTTCCACCTCTCGCCTGAACTTCTGAGTTAACCTCATTCACTTCGTTCCTTAGCACATCACTGGGGAGGTGTGTTGAGCCCTGCCATTGTAGGTTTCCTGGCCAGCAAGTTCTTGGCTGCAGGCCTATCCATTTTCAGACCAGCCATTTTTTTTTTTTTTTTTTTGAGAGAGAGCGTGTATGCATGCGAGCAGGGGTGGGGGAGGTGGCAGGAGAGAAGCAGAGGGTGAGGGAGAATCCCAAGCCGGCTGCACATCCAGCATGGAGGCCATTGCGGGGCTTGATCTCACCTCCTCGAGATCATGACTGAGTTGAAATCAAGAGTCAGGAGGCTTAACCCACTGAGCCACCCAGGCGCCCCTCAGACCTGGCATTTTTGACAGCTCAGCCACAAGGGTGGATGGAAGACCCAGAAGCCACCAGGCACCTTGAGGCCTAAGCTCTGGAATCCACCCAACATCATTTTTCTGCTGGTGAAATCAACTCACAGTTGTTCCAAGGGTAGGTCGACAGACTCCCTGCTTTCTGAAAGGGTCAAGGAACAAAGTCAAATACATAAGAAGACATGCAAAGGATGAGAGATTGTTAGCAAACTACCACAAAGACCTATTTCATAACATTATCCGATCTTCATGGAAGGTCATTTAGCTTCTCAGGGCCCTCGCCTCCTCTGACGGTGTACCCCCACACAGGTCCTCTGAGAGACACCCGCAGCCGAAATGAAAATAGATGCGAGATACAGACCCCAAATCTGAAATAATCACCAATTATTTGTGCATTCCTTGGTCGAGTTTTAATTTAAAATGTCATGAATTATAAACAGCCATTACTTGACAAGGAGCCAAAAATAATGTTTTCTGAATTTCTCCCAAATTTTGCTAGATGTGCCTCAACTGCTAGTTCTTCCTTTGTGTTGGTATGCCATTCTATAATTCACCATTATCAGAATAATATGCTGGGTTGGGGTGTTTCTCCCGCTCATCAGTGCAAATTACCAAAGTTTGGCCGTATGGGATTTGTTGGTAGGAAAAAAAGAAAAAAAACAAAAAAAACACCAAAAATGTTAACAAGCAACAATTTCACTCGGTTTATATCTCTGTCCAACACAGGTACGCGTAGCTTATTTGATGTGCCTGTTACCAAGAGAATGAACCCCATTATATCTCAGCTGACACAGCTCTTTTTGTGTGGGGGTGGGGGGGAGGAGTTGCTATCTCTCCATTAGATGAGCTTCAAGTTGAAAATGAGAATGCACCCTCTATTAGGTATTAGGGCTACAAGATGGGTCGGGGGAATTTAGACAAAATACACTTACCCTAAAAAATTATTTGTTTTATATCTGAGACTCAGATTTAACTAGGCATGGTGTCCCTATCTGGACTCCTAACCTCTATGAGCTTGAAGATAAAAGATATATATATAGATATATATATATAGATATATATATATATTTTTTTTTTTTTTAAATGTTACTTCTCTACTGCCCAAGACTCTCCCAGCTTTAGTTAAAAGTATCACATCCAGGGGAGGAAAAGGAACCCTCTTACACTGTTGGTGGGAACACAAGCTGGTGCAGCCACTCTGGAAAACAGTGTGGAGGTTCCTCAAGACGTTAAAAATAGAGCTACTCTATGACCCAGCAATTACACTACTGTGTATTTACCCCAAAGATACAGATGTAGTGAAAAGAAGGGCCACATGCACCCCTATGTTCATAGCAGCAATGTCCACAATAGCCAAACTGTGGAAAGAGCCGAGATGCCCTTTAACAGATGAATGGATAAAGAAGAAGTGGTCCATATATACAATGGAATATTACTCAGCCATCAGAAACGATGAATACCTACCATTTGCATCAACATGGATGGAACTGGAGGGGATTATGCTAAGTGAAGTAAGTCAAGCAGAGAAAGACAATTATCATACGATCTCACTGATACGTGGAACATAAGAAATAGCACAGAGGATCATAGGGAAAGGTAGGGAAAACTGAATGGGAAGAAATCAGAGAGGGAGACAAACCATGAGAGACTCTGGACTCTGGGAATCAAACTGAAGGTTACAGAAGGGAGGGGGGTGGGGGGATGGGGTAACCGGGTGATGGATATTAAGGAGGGCACATGTGGTGATGAACACTGGGTGTTATATGCAACTAATGAATTGCTGAACACTACATCAAAAATGAATGATGTCCTATATGCTGTCTAATTGAACATAATAATAAAAAAATAATTAAAAAAAAAAGTCCCACATCCAGGGAACCCCACCCCCTAGTCCTAGGCAAATGGATGGTCGGTGGCCTATCATCTCTCTGATAAACTCTGACTCTTCAAAGACAGTGCCTGAATTGCCATGATTATCATTTTTGGTACCCCCAATATTAGCCCCGTGTCAGACACTTAGTCCATACCTGGTAAAGGCTTCTTGAATGAATGAATGAATGAATGAATGAATGAGTGAGTGCAAACGGAAGAGCCCTGGAGGGCAGAGCAAAGACAAGGAAGGAGGGAAGGACATCTCAAGAGCTGAAATACATGCAGATCTTCCACAGAGCAGAGTGATGGGATTGGTTAGTCAGGGCACAGAGCAAAAGTTTCAACCTCACTGCACCCCTGAATCCTCTAGAAAGCTTTTTAAAAATACCAACACTTTGCCTCCACCAGTTGAAGGAAGTCTCTAGCGATACAGCCCTGGTGTCATATTTTTTCAAAAGCTCCCACCCTCAGGTATTTCTCAAGTGTAGCCAGGGTTCTGAATCACGGGCATCAGGCCTCTCCAGGCAGGCAAAAAACAAAAACAAAAACACCCTGCAGTGAAAAGATTCTGGAAAAAAAAACGAGCCGTAAAATGAAAAGATGTTAAGAGGTGGTGTGATTCTAACACACTTCTCTAATAACCTCACTTGTGTGAGCCTCTTATTTTTATGGTTGTCCCTGCTGCCACTCCGGACACATAATTATCCTCCCAATGATGCAAGTTCATGGCTAATTTGTGGAGAGAAGAAGCAGGAAGTCAGAGGAACGTGGTGGCTAAATGTTCCTAGATCTAGTGGGTATGGTGAATCTCTTCCAAGAGTTGTTTGGAAAAATAAATAGCATCCAAGGCCAGGTAGAGAAAATAGTGAACGTTAGCAGTTTTGTTAACATACCCAGGAAATAGACTTGCTACCGGCAGGCTAAATAAATGTGTGCCACACACGACCTTCAAAACCATTGATCTTAAAGGTTATAAACAATACCCAACTGACCCATTGGTCTGCGTCCTTGGATTAAGAGATCCTGCCATGGATATTCCCCTTTGTAGTACACTGCTGCCAATAAGGAAGACTACTTTAAAAATATATATATTGAACCAGGTTATATGTGATCATTAATCACAGACTCTCCCCAGGAGTGCCGTCATAAATAGTGCATCTGCATAAAATTCCCTGCTGAAATTGCCTTGCCATCCCTTCAACCTTCTATGAAAAAGCAGACACACTTGGAAGAAAGAGGAAATAAAAAGGCACCGAGAAAGGAAACAAAGAACAGGGCACGTACTGTCTTCTACGTTTTATTTTGAATTACTTATTTTTTTAAAAAAAATAAGTCAATTTTTAAATTACTTTAGCTGTTATTCAAAGTTATGCAAAATTACTTTTAAACATGCTAGCCCTTTGCCTCAGAGCAAAGCATGATGTTAAACATGATACTTTACCTAAATCTTTTATATTTTTGGTATTTATTACCAAGTACATCTTCTTCATGGGGTAATGACTTATTTCGTGGAGTCAGAAACCTACACAAAATGATGAATACAAAATTAAGTACAGGGTCTGGGAAGGGATCCTGGAGCTGAGACTTCATTAATATCATGGTAAATTTGCTCTGGACCCACCAGTTGGGATGTAAATGATACTTCTCTCCTCCTGGTTATTGTTTCTAAAAATGGCATATAAATTCCAATAACACAGAATCACACAAATGAAAATGGAAAGGCTTTTTTCCTTGCCCCTCATGTCACTCACTCTCCAGAGGTTAGTGCTTTCAGCATTTAGTACATGAGATGTACCCATTTCTACGAAGTGCTTTCAAATAAACTGTAAAGTGCTCTTTACAGTTTATTTTCTCTCCAGGCTCTCACACAAATGTATGTTTTTTTCGAGTGTTCAGATAAGTGCGTATATGCTGTCAGCTTCTGATTATAAAAAGCTGCTTGTTTCCATTTGTGGGTGCTCAGGGTCGTTCTCTTCTCTACCTTCTCTTTCAAGTGCGCACTTGATTTGGGGAAAACAGGTCTGTTACTACCACTAACCAATGGGAACATGGACAACTCAGGAGTCACACCTTGGTTTGAATCCCTGCCCAGCAATTTAATAATTATATGACTTAATTATTAATACTAAGCAGTATTAATATTTTGAAGGAGTTCTCCTTAACTATGGTAGAGTTTTGAGGTTCAAAATTAGGATAATAATGATAATTGGCTAATGGGGTTTTGCAAGGATTAAATGAGATAGCACTTGCAAACAGCCCAGCACCGTCCTGGAAGATCACATACGCAAAATATGAAAAAAAAACCATCACGTCAACTTCAAGGTCATCATTTTCTTTACTGTATCATTTTCATTATCAGTGAATGGCTACAGAAAGGGGGGTTATAAGAAATTAAATATGATTTTCACTGCTGATTCATAACTTGGTAGATGCTTTTGGGTGGAAAAGTTTGAAATTATGGACTACGGTGAAATGCGGGGTGCCCTGTGGAAAACGGTGTTCCAAGTAACCTCCAACTACAACAACTTGTATGCTGTTCCAAGGGTCACAGAGCAGAGAGGCTCAGAGACCAAATTATCACCCAGCTTGTTACATCAACGTAAAACATACAGGGAGAGCAAAGGGAAGTATCGGGGTGTTCATCATCTTGGGGCGGTGTGCAAGTGGGACAGAGGGACCTCCCTACATGACTCGGCATGCAATGTCCATACGTCCTGTCTCTCTACGACATCAGCCCACCCTGTGGCTTCTGTCTTTGCAAGGAGCCAAGCAGACCTCTGAGTCAGGGGGCTCAGCAGATGGGAGACACGTGGAGCCAACACACACTTGCACTTTCCAAAAGACACAGGGCAAGTCCATCTGGCCAGTAGCTATAACTTGCCAATTAGCCTGACGAGCAGCTATGATTTATCTGCATTTCTCAGGCAGGGGACACATGGGGCCAGGATGAGCGTTCACCCATGGGCAGATGATTTAAGACCTCGGAATATGGACTGTCTCCTTGGCCCTTCCATCCCTTCTTATCCATTTTTAGCATCTTTGGCTCTACTCACCTTACCTATGCACAACACATGTCCCAAAGTATTTTCTCCTCCACCTCATTTACCTCCCTGCTTTTTATTTTTAATTTTCCACAGAAGACTGGAATATTCTGACATCACAGAGACAACACTCTTTAGACAGGGCTTATACTCACTGTGATGGAGTGGGGTTGGAATAACTCTGCTCTCAAGCCAAGTTACCTGGATGCAAATTCCAGCCCACCACATACTGGCTGGTATACGTGGATAGGTTACTTAATTCTCCTCTGCCTCAGTTTCCTTCTGTGCGAAATGGGGGTGATGAGGACACTAACACTACCTACCCAATAGGGCTGCTGTGTTGATCAAATGCATTATAAGCTTAAGAGTTCAGAACAGTGCCTGGCACTTTGTAAGGACTCAATACCTATCAGCTCGTATGATTTTTAGCCCTTTGGACAGTGTGCTCTTGGCTGGAGGCCTGACCTAGGGGACTGGGAGGAGAGGTCAATGTGTTTATAGCAGGAGAAAGCAAGTCCTTCCATTGGCAGAGTACCTACAACTCACAAAGAATATCAAAGCAAATGATCATTTTAAGACTTGAAAACAACTCTGTTATGCAGGTAACATGACCCCCATTTCATTGATTGTGAATCTCAAATTTAGGGTATGAAATGGCTGACTCAGAGGCACACATTTATTAGGTCATGACTGGAACCCAGGCCTTCCGACTGTGCAGCAGGTACGCTCTCCTGCTTGACAATGAAAGACCTCCCTTCCCACCACCTCCTTCCACTGCACACTTAGACCAAAGTATGAAAATTCTCTCTACGGCCAAAGGGAAGATTTAAAAATGGCTTCTCACCAGCGCATAGTGATTGATTCACACTACTGCATAAATGGCTTGTAACCGATCATTTCTGATTATGTCCTGGGGTGAAGTATTCATGGTTGAGACAGTTGTGGAGGTTAGAAGATGTGTCGAGGACGGATCCCAGAAAGGGTGGGCTGGTTTCACCATCTGGCCTAGGATTGCTAAAAATGAGTTTCTGTACAACACATATAAATCTGTCTCAGTATAATCTACGGTACCATGTGTTGTCATGTTTAGTACTTCATTGTAATTCAATCTCTCTATTCAAAAACTAGTCTAACAATGTAAACAAAATACAAGCACAAAGGAGAAAATATTTACATGTTTCGTGAAAACATTTGCACATATATAAGTGTAGGCCTGGGGAAAACCTCCAGAGTTCACCTGGTCCCTCTTCTTGCCCTCTTTGGAGGCATAGTACTGAGCCAAGTGTCAAGGACTGCATTCAGTGGGCAAAATACATTAATACAAAGAAATGCCAAGAGGTCAAAGAAAACCATGTGGAAGGAAATAAAATGACTGTTGACAGAGGACAGCATCCTTTTTTTTAAGATTTTATTTATTTGACAGAGAAAGAGAAAGAACAAGCATAAGCTGGGGAAGCCGCAGAGGGAGAGGGAGAAGCAGGCTCCCCGCTGAGCAAGGAGCCCGACGTGGGGCTCAATCCCAGGACCCTGGGATCATGACCTGAGCTGAAGGCAGAGGCTTAACCACCTGAGCCACCCAGGCACCCCAGAGGACAGCATCCTATTGCCACACACACACACATACACACACACACACTACGTACTTGTATCAGTAAGGGTTCTGTCAGAAAAGCAGAACCAGTGGATGTATAGAAGAGATTTACTGCAACGAAGTGGTTTATGCCACTGTGGGGGGCTGGCTAGGCAGGTCTGACACCCCCAAGGCATGCCCTCAGGAGAGGCAGGCTAGGGAGCCTGGACGTGACCAGAAGTGGACGTTCCACAGGACGATTTTCTTTCTTTTTCTTCAGGGAAGCTTTCAACTGATGGATGTGGGCCCGCCAGATTATCTAGGATTATCCCCCTCATTTAAAATCAGCTGAGGGGCACCTGGGTAGCTCAGCCAGTTAAGCATCCAGTTCTTGGTTTCGGCTCAGGTCCTGATCTCAGGGTCCGGAGATCGAGCCCTGCATCAGGCTCCACGCTCAGTAGGGAGTCTCCTTGTCCTTCCCCACCCCCTCTCTCTCTTGAATAAATAAATAAAATCTTTTTAAAAAATCAACTGATTATGGACTTGAATATCTTCCAAAGTCCTTCACAGCAATACCTAGATTCGTGTTTACTTGAAATACTGGCACATGGCCTGGCCAAATGGACACATCAAAAAGACCATCAGAATCTCTAGATGTGCCAGTCAGTACTCTCAGGATCTCGTCTATTAACTCATTTATGTGTCTCACAACAACCCGAGGAGGAAACCGAGGTACAGAGTGATGGAGTAAATTGTTCAAGATGGTATAACAAACGTTGTACCAACATTTGAGGTCAGGTGATCTGGTTCCAGAGATGATGTTTCAACCATTACTTTGCTGTCTTTAGATCCAAGCTTCCCAGATGCTTAAAAAACATTTTCTAGAATGTTGTGTTGTCAAGGGACCGTTGCTTTTCCTTTCAAACTTACTCTTATCCCACTCCAGGATACACTCCGACTCCTTTGTTTACAACGTTACATTTCTTTAACGTAATGATGTTTCTGACAATTAGGGTCCCGTTTACCCTCCCAATTAATAACAGTAGATATATATTAAGTTCTCTATCCGGGGACTAAGTAATTTTGTTTAACCTTTACTGACATAATCTATTTTGTAATCCATTTTATAGATGGAACAACAAAGGCTCAGTTAATTCAGAGGTCTTCCTAAGCTGACACACCTAGTGACAGCTAGAAATGTTTCCTTGTGTGTTTAAGCCACATCAAATTTCATTTGCTGCTTGGAGATGGGCACAGACAACGAAAACAAGTCTGGAAGGAAAAAAACAAAAAGAGGCAAGTAGGGTGCAAGTTCATAAATGGTCTGGAGATATTTGGAAACTTAATCATTTTACATAGGATTTTTTTCTTTCCATGAGTAACTGCCGAGGAGAAGAAAAAAATCTTTCATTTGTGTCAAACTCGGTGGTGGTTTGACGGCAACACTTGGCATGTTTTTCCAAGCTGTCAAGGGTGTGAGGAGCTGGGCTGTACCTGCCCGTCCTGCTGACCTTCACAAGCCCAGAAGGAAAAGCCCTGAGTAGGCAGGTGTGAGCGCTCCTGAAGACGTTTACCAACCAGAGGGAACTGCTTCTACGATCCTGCCAAGTTGACTTCTGTTAAAAATCCCAGCAACATCCCAGCTGTCCTGACCCTGGGGTGCACACAAAACTAAGGAGGCTTGTTTGCGAGATGTCACCCCCAACCTGTCACTTAGAAGACTTGTCACCTTCTCCAACCCCCACTGAACCCTCACTGAGGACCATTTCATTCTCCAGATCGCTGCTTCAGGAGATGGAAAAATAAAATAAAACAGCCGCAGGGAAGGTACAGGTTTATTACTTAGAAAATTCCTACCAGTCAATTGCCTCTTGCTTGCTTGCTTGCTTGCTTTTTGTTTCATTCCTCCAAAATAGTTCAAATTATTAAATATTTTAAATACACAAAGTAATGGGTATCTATGTACCTACCCTTGAGACTAAACAGATGTTAACAAATAAGATGTTATCTTATTTGCTTTAGATCATTTAAAAGATAGAAAACATTACCGTATTAGCATACACCTTACTCCCTACCTTTTCCTATCCCTTGCTCCCTAGACCATTATTTTGACATTGCTGCATATTACTCCCATTCACATTTCTGTGCTCATATTGTTTTTCAGTCTGTCAATCTATCTATCCATCTATCATGTACCTATGCAGATGATTCTGAGTCTTTAACATTACACACATTTGACATCTTCTATGTATCTCTTTGCAATTAACTTCTCTTTAGTGTGATGTTTTTAAGATTTGTATATGATGATAGTTATAAATCTAGTTCAATTATTCTCTTTTTGTTTGTTTAGATTTTTGTGCTCTTAGAAACAGCAATGCAATAATCATCACTTTACGACTTCCTGTGAGCACATGTTAGTTTCAAGAGGAAGAATATCTAGTAGTAGAATGACTGAATCATTTGCTATGTGTATCTTGCATTTTTGTTTTAAGGTGGCCACACTGCTTTCCAATATGGTGGTACTGATTTCATGTATCTACAGCGATGTGTGGGCAGTGTTGCCATGAACGGTACAATCATAGATGGCACCACTCCTATAAAGGAATCGATGATTGGCACCCTCAGAAGTGAAGAAAATTTGCAGCCCTTTGTATAGGAATTCTTTACTCCTGCTGTCCTCACCAAGACATGTTTTTACCATATGCCATATCTGCTTTGCCGGTTTATAATAATATGCCACTGGTTTTCTTTGTCTGTATTTCCCTGATGAGTAGAAAAGTTGAGTACCTTTTCATATATTTATTTGGTAATTCTGACTTCCTCTATCATGAACTGCTATTTTTCTCTATCGGGTTCTTTCTTTCTATTTATAGGATTTATTTACCAATTCAGGGTACTAACTCCCTGTTGTTATTTGTTTCTATGCATGGCAATATTTACTCCCTTTTGTGCTTTGCGTCATGTACCTTTTGCCTAATAGAAATTTTAAATTCTAATGTAATCAGACATATCAATCTTTACTTTTATATGTTGTGCTGTTCATGTTTCCATAAGAAATCTCTCCCAACTCAGATATATAAAGGATTTAGGGTTTGGGTTTTGGTTTTTTTTTTTTTTTTTTACTGTTTTTGTAACAGTGTTTATAGTTTTGTTCTTCATACTTGGTCATTGATCTTCACTAATGGATAGTGTATGAAAGAGACTTCATTTTATCTTTTTCCATATGAATAAGTAGTTGGTCTAACACCGTTTATTGAGTAGTCTCTTTTCTCCAATACTGGATAATACTATTTGAGTTTCTATGTTCTCTTTCTACCTTCTCTATTCTGTTCTATTAATATTTTTTCTATTCCTGAACTATGGCTGTAATGATTATAGCTTTCTAACAACTCTTTTTTTTAAGATCTATTTATTCGTTTTAGAGATGGGGGAGGGGCAGAGGGAGAGGGAGAGAATCCCAAGCAGACTCTGCAGTGAGCATGGAGTCCAACTCAGAGCTCAATCCCATGACCCCAGGGTCACCACCCAAGCTGAAACCAAGAGTTGGATGCGCAACCAACTGAGCCACCCAGGTGCCCCAACTCTTTTTTAATTAAGACACAAGTGACATATAACATTATATTGGTCTTAGGTGTACCACATAATAATTTGAGGTATGTATTGTGAAATGCTCACCACAAAAGTCTAGTTATTACAGACCCTATAGTATATATGATAACTCTTTATATTTTCCATTTGAAATTTTCAATAAATTGAGTTCCATGAAGAAGCTCATTAGTAATCTAATAGAAACGACATTGAATTAATGGATTAATTGTAGGCAAATTCCCTTCTTTATGATGACGTTGGATATACTATATAATAGTATATCCTCTATTATTCAGGCTTTCCCTTGTGAACATCATTAAAGTTTGTAATTTTTGTCTTGAACTGTATATCTATTGTTGGATTTATTTCTATATGCTTGTAATTTTTTCTACTTAAATGTTACATTTTAATTGTTTAGTTTGAAATAGTCATAGACTCACAGGAAGTTGCAAAAATAATGCAGAGGTGTCCTATGTACCCACCACCCAGTCGCCTCAATAGTACTTCCTTCCATAACTACAGATGATATCAAGCCAGGATATGGACATTGGTTCAATGTGCAGACGTTATTCAGATTTCACCACTGTACATGAACTTGTGTGTGCGTGTATGTGTGTGTGCACCTCTGAGCAATTTTATCACATGTGTACACTCATATAACAGCCACCATAGTCAAGATATGGACTGCTCGATTACTGCAAAGATCCATTCTGCTATCCCTTCATAGTGATACACTATCCTCCCACTCTAACACCTGAACACCACTACTCTATTCTCTGGATAATTTTGTCATTTTGAGAGTAATATAAAAATGGAACGTTTTTTAATATAGGTCATCATTTTGCAATTGGCCTTTTTGCACCCAGAATAAGTCCCTTGAAATCTATGTGAATTTTCATGTGTATCAATATTTTATTCTTTTTATTGCTAAGTAGTATTCCGTGAACCTCAGTTTGTTTAACCATTCACCCACTGCAGGACTTTCATGCTGTTCCCAGCTTGAGGTTATTATGAATAAAGCCACTGTGAACATCTGTGTACAGGTTTTTATGTGAACATAAGTTTAATTCATGCTCAGGAGCGCAGTTGCTAGGTTGGATGCTAGTCACACGTATAGTTTTGTAATAAACCTTCCTAGGCTGTTTAGTGATGATACCATTTAACATTCCCACCAGCAATTCATGAGAGATCCAATTTCTCCATATCCTCACCAGTTTTGCTGTTTTTATTTTATTTTTTTAATCTTAGCTATTCTGATGAGTGTGTCATGAACTTTCATTGTGGTTTTTAATTTGCATCTCTCTAATGGCTAATGATGTTGAGCATCTTTTCTTGTGCTCAGTTGCCAACTGTACAACTTCTTAAGTGAACTAGTCTGCCCATGTATTTTATGTGTTTTCTAATTAGATCATTTGTTTTACTGTTCAGTTTTGAGAGTTTTTAATATATTCTAGACATTCCTCATTTGTCAGATATGTGCTTTGCAAACATCTTCTCCTACTCTGTAGCTTGTCTTTCCACCCTCTTTATGGGGTCATTCACAATGCGGAAGTTTTTGTTTTGTTCTCCAATTTTTTTTTAAAAGATTTTATTTTTAAGTAATCTCTAACCCAATGTGGGGATCAAACTCATGACCCTGAGATCAAGAGTCATATGCCCTACCAACTGAACCAACCGGGCATCCCATGTTGTTCCATTTTCAATGGAATTCAATTTATTAGTTTTTCCTTTCATGGAGTCTAACAACCCTATGCCTGGCTCCAGTTCTCAAAGATTTTCTCCTATTTTTTTCTAAAAGTTTTATAGTTTCACATGTTAAATTTAAGTGTGTGGTCCATTTAGACTTAATTTGGCACAAGGTATGATGTGAGGTTTAAGCTAAAGCTTTTTTTTTTTTATTTTTTATTTTTTGCTTCTGGATGTCCAGTTGTTCTAGCACCATTTGTTGAACAAAGATAGCTTTCCTCCATTGACTATCTTTCGCAATTTTGTCAAAAATCAGCTTAGTACATTTTTTGCGGGTCTATTTTTGGGTTCTCTAGTTTGTTCTATTGAAACATGGGTCTATCCCTCTGTCGATACCATACTGTCTTGCTGCTGTAGCTAAAGAGTAAGACTTAACATGGGATAAAGTGATCCTTCCCACTTTATTCTTCCTTTCCAAAATAATTTTAGCGCTCTCAGTCCTGTCTTTCCATATAAAGTTTAAGAATAAGCTTGTCTATGTTCACAACAACCTTGCAGCAATATTGATAGGAATTATGTTCAATCTATAAATCATGCTGGGAGAACTGACATCTTTACTATGTTGAGTCTTCCAGTCCGTGAACACAGTATGTCTCTCCATTTATTTAGGTTTTCTTTGATTTCTTTTATATCCTTTTTCTTTCCTGACAGGCGAATGTACTAAAATTGGCTATTTTTATCTGATTCTTCTTGACTGACAGATATTGGGCACCCAAATTCTTCAGTCTAAACTACAGGCAAGTAGCATACTTAAGGTGAAAGGAGAGGGGAAAGGACAGAGTCATAAAAACAGTATCAATTTCCAGGAAGGTAGCAGGAACTCATACTTATTTAGAATGCCATCTTGGGCAAGTTACATAATCTTTCTTTCCTAGATTTCTTCCTGTGTGATGGGGAGGCAATAGTAAAGTTCCCCATCAAAGATACTTGTGAAGATTAAATGAGAGGATTTTAATTTAATTTAATTTAATTTAATTTAATTTAATTTAATTTAATACTTAAAGCAGAGCTTGGTGCTCGATTTCATTATTTTATTTATTTACTTATGGTTTTAGCTACCATTGTTATTATTTGCCAATCACTTTACATAGCTTACATCACAACAGTGTGCGGTAAACCATATTACCACCACTGAGAAAGATGAGATCTGGACATGGAAACACAAAATGGCAGAATCAGCCTGACCTGTTTGGCTTTAAAGCCCATTATTTCCCCCCACCAACATTCTTAGCCCCTGTTTTTTAACCTCTCCTCTGAAGAGTCATGACTTGCACTTGGTGGCCTCTAAAGTCTTTCAAATATCCAAACCAGGAGAGGAGAATGGGAAGGTCTTCAAAGAAAAAACACCTTTCTTTCTCTGTGACATGCCAGACAGTGAAGAATAGGAAATTCTTCTCTTATGCTTACTCTCACTCATGTGTCTGCAACTGAATTTTAAGTCTCTTTCCCCTTGTTTGGTTCTTTAAAATAGTTTATTACCACTCTTAACGTAATTTCCCCACCATTCACCACGGAAGTTGTAATGACTTGTATTGTAAGCATTAAATCACTTGTCACTTAAAGACAGATGGAAGGACACTAAGAAATGAAGAGAGCCTTGTCTGAAAGGGAGAGTGCATATGTAAGAAGGGGGAGGAAAGTATGACTTTTTAAAAATTAAAGATAATTCATATTTTATATTAGGAAGATTTCAATTTGAGCCAGATGTACCTTGCATTCTCCTTCATCATGAAGGTGTTGAATCAGGCACACCTTAAGCCCTGAAACTAGGGAAGATCCTGGCACTTCAGTTTCTGGAAGCTTTCCTAGAAGCTGGTCCAAAGTATGCATTAAGCCATGCCAGGAACAAAGTATCACAGCTTGTGGATTTCTGTCCCTATTCTCTTCTCACACCCTAAGATGGTGGACACTTGCTGACAGCCTCCCGTTTTGTGGACCCTTCTCTGAAATCTGCTACTTGGTTAATTCTGAACTGGGGAGATGCAGACATTTGGGCAGCAGAAACTAATTTGCGAGCCATATGAGAGGATGTTCAGTCAGAATAGGGGTGAGACCACAGAGGGTATACATGCATGAGGAGAGGTAGTAGGTATATTAGTTTAACTGGTACCACACCAGATGCTTTAAGACATGGAGTGACTTAACACAAGAGAAGTAGATTACTTACTCATATTTAGTCTCAAATAAGTCTTCCTGAAGACCAGATCACCTTGCACATGGCTATGTAGTGACCTAGGCACTGTCTACTGTGTAGGCCCACCCTCTTTAGGGCCTTAGAGTTCTCTGAATCCCGCCAAACACCTGAGGAAAAAGGAGGGGGATTGCTTGAACACTCATCAGTTCCCTTCGTACCCTCTTAGTACAGGTTAGTCACATGGCAATACCTCACTGCTGAGGAAACTGATAAATGAGAGCTGTCATGTAACCAGGAAAAAAAGAAAGGAGCTTGGGTATTTACCCCATCATCCCTGCACAGTGATCTCACAGAGAACCTAGTCTCAGACAGTCTTGTCCAGAAGGCAGACCAAAGGCTTGGCAGTCACACAGACCTGTTCTCTAGGACTCCCAGAGGACAGAATGCCATTAAGTCAGTGCAGGGAAGGAGCCATTGCCATTCACAGAAGAAATCAGCTCAGGGCAAAGTGTTTTATTAAAGTGTCCCTGCTTTTCATATATCTGTAAAGCACTTTCCAGTCTCAGATTGCACAGTGTTCATTTCGAGCATCTTGGCATGTTGGCTTCTCCTTGTCATTCTCATCTCTGTTTAAATGCAATGACCTCAGAGCCCTGTCTCTCATTCCCCTTTCCCCAAGTTTTCCCTTTACCACCAGTCAAACTCTAATGCATTACCCTGTCTGACTGCCTTCATTGAAGTTGTCTGGATATGAAATTATTATACCCAGGACGTATTTATTTCCTCTCTTTCCCACTGGGATATAATCTCCAAGATAGTATGGGCTCTCCCTGTTTCATACACTGGCAATGGCATTTCCTCAATAAATGATGACTAGATGAATTAATAAAATAGATCCTTCTACTTATAAAACTAGGGAAATTCCATTCCATTTTCCTTGAGCATATAAAAAAACAGAGAGATACAAATATAGGCATCCCTATGCTTAAGAAGTGCCAGTGGTGTATTAATTCATCAGTACTTTTAAAAATGTTTTCTATTTAACTGTGTCACTATGAATTCTTTTCATTGCAAAGCAACTCAGATTCCTTCAGAGTTCTCTGTGTCTAATAGGTCCACTTGAGGTCCGAAAAGTCCAAGTAGACACACAAATAATTGAACATATCCAAAAAGTTATATTATGGCTAATCTAGGGTAACTATAGTAAAGTTAAAAAGAACACGGAATGAAATAAACAGTATTTGTCCCTTCAGAATCAGTTCAGTTCAGTAACAAATAACCAAGCATGTCACTACCCATTCTATTAATCTGAAACCTATAATATTTCAATCTTTAGTGCAAGGCCAATGTAGCATTTTTACCAGAAAAATTAAATGAAGGTATAAAGGTGGCAGTCAAGAAACATAATTAACAGTAAACATTTTAGATCTGAATATTTGGGAGATCACTATGTGTCTAACTTAAGAAACATTTTATTGATGGATTTGTAGACAGGATTTTTGTATCTGGGGGGGAAAAAAAAAGCTAACCTCTAGCCTATTCAGTCTAGAACTAGGCGAGCTCATTGCCTTTCTATGAAACACAAACTAAGGCCATAGAATCTCCTCTTTCTCTAAGATCCAGGCACCTAAAAATGTGTATTTCATCTAATGGACAGAGAAACTGTGTAAATAGATAACTTCTTATATCTGCACCCAACACAACGTCTCTCTCTCTCTCTCCCTTCTTCAGAACACTTGTGAATTCAGGAAATGCCTACCACGGGTTTTATACTGTCACTTTATTTATTTCATGTTTCTGCTGCTCCAGGCTTGCTAATCATCCCAAATAGTACTGGCAGGTGCCTCCATATTATGCAGTACCTGCAATAAATCTCTGATTGTAGCTCCTTCATGCTTGTGTGGCATCCATTTTATCAGCTCAAATAACCGAGTTCGGGATGAGTAACGAACGGGGCGTTGCTCTGGCTTTGTATCCACAGACTTGAGTCCTACCAATTCCACAGACACCAAAGGCAGCACGTTCTCCTGGCACACCATCGGCGTTGCCTCCCAGTGGGATATCTCAGCAGCACTGCTACAGCCCTACTTTTCAAAGCCAAACACTGAATTCAGGTCCCATTCTCCTGCCAACTCAGTGCCTCATTGATTTTCCTTTATTGTTTCCAAATATATTGTGTAGATAAATGAGTGGTGGACAGGATTGTTAAAGTTTGTATAAGGATTCAGCGAAGATTAAAAAAAAAAAATGTTTGGGTATTCATACATTGCTTATCTACTCCCTTTGGAAGCCAGTGGGAAACCATCCAAGAAGGATTTTATATCCTTGCCAACATTTCCTGCTTTAAGTTGGGTGAAAACAGCATGTGGTCCTACTTCAATACTTACACGTTTTCAATTTTGGTCATAGGCAGAAATTGCTTTAATAAGCAAGTTTGGGAAACAAACCAGTAAATCAACTCAACTTGAAATTCTGAAAAACTTAGGTTCTGGATATAAATATCGGTACACTCCATTTTGTCCAAAATCGACTGGACGACCAAAGTGAACAGAGGAATGTTTTAGAAGTGGCAAGTCTTGGTTTTACAATGATTTGTTTGATAAATCTGGGTGGGTCTTTTAGATCCTTCATTCTTTCACTGGCAAAATTTACATATTCTAGATAACAAGTTTCTCAAAGAAAATGTGAGTGCCTTATGAATATGAAATATCATTTGAAAACTGGAGGGAGTTCATGACTTTCTCTGGGATGACACATGGTATGCAGAAAGATCCCAAGGGGTTCACACTATAAATACATATTATCTATAAGAGGGCCATTATCTGTATGAGTCAAATTCCTAAGTGCCTAAATTTACCAAGTGCTGACCCAACATAAAAGAAAATTAGGTCCATTGTATCAGAAAATAGGTCTATATTATCTTTGTGTAAACTTCTCAGACAATTTGAGTTTCTCACTCCTTACTCTCCTAGATTCTGTTGGCCACTGAACAATATTCAGGAATGTCTTCCTCAAATGTGTTATTATACCATTCGCTTCATCACATACCTACAGGGAGCCCATCAAAGTTATACTTAAAGGCTCAATACCAGCAGCACTCCTTCCTTAATTCCTAATGACATGATGTTACATATGATGGTTAGATATGTTGCTGGTTATGTTTCTCTAAGGTTCAGCCACGAGTGATTTTCATACAATTTTCCCAAAGGTCAAGTGGACATTATGTATTGGCTGATCCCTCCCCAATAAATGTGCTGACATCTACTAATTACGTAAAATCATGTCAAGCTGAGCCTTGGACATACTACCTCTGAGTAAATGCATAAAGGCATTACATAGCCTGAGTGGGAAAAACATAATAGGTAGCTATAATAGCTACAATTTATTGAGTCCTTATTCTATGAAAGATAGAGAGCTAAACATTTATAAGCATAACTTCATTTTATTTTATAGTTACCCTAAGAGGCAAGACCATTACTCTTCCTGTCTTAAACATGAGTAAAACAAGATTCAGAGTGGTTAAATGCCTTGCCCAAAGTTGCAGAACTTATAAGGGATGGGATGGAGACTCAAGCTTAGGCTCTTGCTTCCAGAGACCATTTCCACTCAGTTGTGCTGTTACCAACATGCCTCACTATGCAAAGCCAGGAGTTTGGTGTGGTGGTTCAACATCCCAATCACACCTGACCAGACCTTGACAACACCACTCGTGCATACAATGACCACTTTCTAAGCACTAACATTCCAGACTGACAACTCAGGTTTAAGGGATCTGGGCAAACCAATGACTATGGATACAAGCCACTGCCCCCAGCCCTACAAAGGAGACAAGATTGTGTTGGGATTGTGTGGAGATTCAGAAGGCCATCTTTACCTTTTATCTACTTTATAAATCTCTTAGTTACTCCTCTTAAAAGTCTAGCTGTCTATGCTTTTTCACATAATTATTCCAATAATTTAATATCTAAAGATGAAGTGGGGATGTGGAAACCCATGTGGGTAAATTTCCAAGCAGTTACAGGAATAATTGAAAAAAGTTCGGCCAGTGACTGTTTATCTTTTTAAAAAGTGTACATTTCTGAGAATATGATACTTTAAATTTGTTACTCAAAAATTGTAAGTAATTTCTACAGTGAAAATGTGTGTTGATTCTATAATATAAATGTGTGTTAAGTTTTTGGAACTTAAGAGTATGGAAAAATTTATGAAGTATGTATATGTTTTTGAGTTTGTTACAAGGATGGCTTTTGATAGAATCTGCTTACGATTTTCAAAATCTTACTTAGTTTTGGACAATGCCATGTTGCTTTCTCAAAATCCAAACAACAAATTGTTTTATCTGAGGATAAATGAGACTGGTAATTATGTTTAGGATAAAATGCATGAATAAATATGTAACATCTGTTAACAAGTTAATAACAACTGTATTATTAAGAGCTGCTAAACTCTGGGTATAGCCAGTTTTTCATTATTAACTTACTATAAGGTCAACACCATCGAGTCAACAAACTTCATTTTATTCACAGGCATGACTTAGGTTATTTGTTCTGATGGATGTAACCCTTCTCCTCCTTTAGGCTCAACTTTGAAGTCAGCCAACTATCCAGATTTCACCAGCACAAACTTGTTGGATAATATTTTTAGTTTTGACAGTATAGATATGCTTTCTGCTTATAATAGCAATTAGTTATCAGTGGGAGGAACTTATCTTTACATTATTTTGTAGGAATATGCTCAGTTTTCATGCTCTTTCTAATTTTAACCAGGACATGCAAAATCATTTAGCACAAACTAAGCTGGATTTAGTTAAAATGCTAAAAATTATCTGGGCACAAAACTAAAGATTTTTGTTTGGTCATTATTGGTCATGAATCTCACACACTCTGCAGCCTTTTATGGAATTGGTGATACAGTCTTTCTTCATGCTTGTTGTACCCAGAAATATACATTACAGATGTTGAACGGTGCAAAACAGGAAAATGATGACACTTGATTGTTTCCTGCAAGGGCCTTTTCTCAGTTGTATGGATTTATATTTCATGATTACCACACAGCATGCATGTGGCAGCTTCCTTCCGTGAGTGCAAACAGCTCTTAGAGAGGGTATAAGATTAGGGAACACATTCCTCCATTGCCTCTCTTCACCTGTTTCTACTTCAATGTCCTGTGGCCAGTGGTGGTCTGAATGCAGTCTCTTATCCATTCTAAATCCAATTGGAGGACCAAATGGCAGCTTTCATGGCAAGTCACAGACTGCAGTGGGTAATAGGCAAAATTGACTTGTTTTGAATTTTTCTTAAATGTGCCAATGATATCAAAGAATAGCTTGAGGAGAAAGGATTGCATGTTTGCTTCCGTTCTTTCCATTTTTGCTCACGTGCACACTTCCTCATTTTGATTTTAAAGAAAAAGGCTAATTGTGCCTATCTGTTTATTATTTTAAGCTTGCCACATGGGGCTTTAAAAGAAAAACAATTTAAACCGACACTATTCTCACATAATATGTCAGGAAGGCTCAAAAGAGAGTTCTAGTTAAATTTTTTAAGGAAACACTTTAACTTACTGAAAAATGTACGTGCACACACACACTGGAAGGGGAATAGGGGAATACTGAGCAACAATTCACTCTTGTTTTACTCCAGCAAATGTCATGGGAAAACATCACCTCATTCTCCAATAACTAAGTCTGGTGTATCGGCACAACTATGAAGAAGTCATAAATGTGTAAAAGAAAAACTGCTCCAAGAACTAAATTATGTAGGAAACAATGTCAAAGACCAATTTATTATGTGTATCTATCAGCAATTTGAAATTATTAGCTCCAAAACACATTTCTGAGAGAAAGCCATCCAGCTTCTGAAAGAAGACTGTGAGAACGCATGAAGGCACTATTAGGCATGATTTTATGGCTGTGTAATGTTCTGCAAAATACCAACCTGACCCCAGAAGCAAATTCTACACTTTACAAAATGAAGCAATAATGGACTTTTCACCAGAGTGTAGTTTTTCCTAAGTAATCATTTTGGATTATTTTGCTAGGTTTTGAAATTCTATTGTATTTCTTAAAAAAAAAAATGGCTCAAAGCCTCAAAGGTGAGATGAATAAATGATTAGCATGTGTTGTTTATATATCGCAAGATGCAGCCCATACTTGATGCACCTACCACAATGGACGATAAGCCAGTGGTGACATGAGTAAGGACAAAGAGTGGCACCAAGAAGGAAGTCATCATTTTGTAGGCTCAACTGCAGAGAGTCAAAAGGTGCAAGATGGTATCACAGGGCAGAAGTAGGTCGTATCCTAAAAGCTCCGAAAAAGCAAAAGAACAAGTGGAAGAAATTGTTTCCACTGGATTGCTCTTTTTATCTCTATAGGAATGGATGCATGAGCATGGTATTCTTGCACGTACACAGACAAAGCTACAGTTTCTTCGATTCTATAAAGAAACATGCTGCTAATTGCAGAGAGCCAGAAAATACAGAACCAAATGGTTCAAATTGGCACACACAAGAAAGAGAATAAGAAAACTATGGTAGTTTAAACACTCCGAGTCCAGACTGTGATGTTTTTTCTCCTCTGTCAGAATATATACAGGTATATATATTTTTTATATATAGAAGTCCCATGATACTTCACTGTTTCTTTCCTTTTCATGCATGCCAGATACCTATAATTTATGACACACAGCAATGGCTTCATCAATTACATTTCCTTTCAAACTGAAGCTAAATTTGTAAAGGAAAAAAGCTTGACAAGTTCATGGTGGGGTCATATCTCCACTTTAAAACTGAAAGAATAATTAATAGCTAAACAACTATTGCCCAAAAGGCTATAAAGCCATTATGTGTATAGAAGCGTAGGTGTGTGTGTGTTAGTCATTGGGGATTGTCGGCCACATTAAAGATCTATGTTCTTATAACAGGAATTCTACCACAAAGCATCCTACTTCAAGGGTATAAAAAACCCTCTTCAAGACAAAAAATAATAATAATCAACTTACTGACCTGGTAAGTCATATAGAAATTCTTCAGGACAATTCCATGGAAATTTCCAAGGAAAGAGAATCTACAAGGAAAAGGTTATATTTTTCTGGTGGAACCAAAGGGACTGGAAAATTGATTATAAATGCAAAAATTTATGCTAAGATAATCTTGTTACAGCAAGGGGCCACAATCAGAACTTGCTTTTGTTCTAGAAGCAGTGAGGTGTGACCAAGACCAGGGTGACAGCAGCCAGAATTGTCCGAGGAGATGGTGCATGGGCTTCAGAGCATGGACCAAGAGAAAATGGCACACATTCTAGGAGAGGCATACGCAAGAACCAAGCTCGTGGTCCAAATGGAGGACCAGGATGAAAAGGCAGAAGCCGGTCACAAGCCAACAGAATGCAAACCGAAGATTCCAGAGGAAATCTACCAGGAGCAGAAGAAGGCTTGCTGATCTGGAAGCCTTTATAGGATGCTTTTAATCTCATGTTTGGTGGGAGACAATGAGCTGGTTCATCCAACATGAGGACCACATCGTCTGATCTTTCTCTCTTTCTTTCCTTTTCCTTCCTTCCTTTCTTTCCTTCTTTTTTTTGTTTGTTTGTTTGTTTGTTTGTTTTATGTATGGGAGAAAAGGAATAAAATAGATCAAAGCTTCAAGTGTCTCTGTGTGTGCATGTCTGTGTGTGAATGTGTGTGTGTATGTGACACACATACACACATTTGCAACCGTGGCTATAAACCCTTTCAAGGCAGGGTCTGTGGTGTGTTTTTGTTTATTTTTCTGTTTGGCTTTTTTTTGTTGTTGTTTTAATCTTTCTATTTCCTGCAACTAATGCATTTTATGCATAACTATGACTGTGTAATGAATGAAGGAGGAAAAACTTTAGTCTTTTCTAATACACGGTGTTTTGCAGTTGTATTTATCAGGGGTGAACAACTACTTAAATACTTGATGCCAAATAATAAAATTAATCACAACATCTTATCAGGAAATGATCACTATCCTTTTAACCTTAAATCTGCTTTTATCAAAACATAAATCAATACTTCAGCACAAGTCACCTGGTGGGAAGGCAGGGTTCTGGGAAGAAGACAGGAGAGAGCTTGAGGGGTGCACCCCGATGTTGCACATCTCGTGAGGTGATTGCCTGAGGACACACGTAAGTGCAAGTCATCATGCCGCACACACAAGACCTGTGCACTTGGCCATATGTAAGCTGGACCTCCAACAGCACCACTATGCAAGCCAGACAAAATGTGCCTTTCGGTCAGGTATGGAAAAAAAAAAATCGGTTTTTATCAAGAGTATTTAACGCAGAAATAATTTGTCTCAGCTAAAACAACATCGCAGACGTAGATTCCTGAATAGGCATCTGGGGATGGGAGTCAGCAACAGGCTTTTGGTCCTGAAGCAGACATTGCATTCTGCAGAAGCATTACAATAAATGAGCTCATCATATAATAGTCAGTTTGCAAAAGAGAAACCAGTACATCTCTCGACCCTTCAGTAACATCAGCTGAGTCCATTACCTTCTTACAAACTCACCTCCTTGGATGCGTTTCAACCTCCTCCTTACTTCCCGAAAGGGTGAATTTCTGAGAGACTGTTGCACTGTGGTTGAGCACAGGAGGATTGTCCTGGCCTTTAGGAAGACAGCCTGGCCCTCTGCATCCATTTATCAGCTTCAGGACATGTTGCCTATTTATTTTGTGTTAGCGTGCTTCCCAAAGCAGTGGGGACTCTCTGGAGGACTCACATCTCCCTCCAATTTGGTATGAGAGAGCTCAGCACACAGCTCCTGAGACCAGCAGGCCTGGGGCCAAAACCCCGTTCGGCACCTTTCCCTGCCACACACAGGAATGGAGAATTATTTGTTTAGCATCCAAATGAGTCACATAATACCAGCAGCAAAGAAAGTTTATCATGTTTTAGTTTACTTGGAAGGCATTAAGAAAAAAATATTAAATAAACAAATACGGATTATTTTTATAATGAGTGCAATCTTCTTAGGGCTATGATGGTTACATGTCTAAAAATCCCAAATGGCAAAATATAATTAAAGTTAAAACTGTTGAACAAATAAACCTGTTAAATACATAATATTACCAGGCAAAATAGCTCTGTGTTTATCTCTTTGCCACTGTAATTATGTTCACTGCAACTCTTCATGCATATATTAATATCTTGCTAACATTACAGAGGCTAAAACATAAATTGCAGAGCACTGAGTATAGCTTCAACCAGAAAGAGTGTGGCAAAAACTCTTGTTATTAAAAAACAAAAATAAAAAGGACCTTTGGATTTAATATTACTCCTAATTGCTTTACTGAGAAGTAAAAGATTCTTCCAACTACATGTGTCCTGGTCTTAAATGAATAATCGTTATGTACCTCCACCTGGGTATCTGGTTAGAAAAGTCATGAAATTATCTATTGCAGGTCTCCTTGAGCATGAAGCACAGAAATTTGTTTGGTTGAAACTGAAAAAGGAAATGCCAGGAAGTGAACTTAGGTTGTTATTCCTGTGTAAATAGAAGACAAATATTTTTAAGTAATTTTAACTAATTTTCAAAGATTATGGATAAACCATAATTGCATAGATGTGGGTTCCAGTGGGTGTGTTAGTTATTAGGAACCAGGAGAGGTCAGGAAATTAATTCCCCTGGGGTGAAACCCTGTCTCCAAAAATAAGCAAGGAGATGCTTTGAAATGATTTCTGAAGGCTTGACAAAATCAGTGCCAAAGGTTGCATGGGAAAAGAAAAAGAAGAAAAGATTACTTGGAATGAATAGCAAAAGAAGGAGGGAGAGGGAAAGAGGGTGGGGAAAGGAGAAAGAGGACCAAGTGTCTGTAAGTAGAGAGCACATCATGAGTGTCTACTGCCTGGGTTAATAAAACACTGTTCATACCACCAACAAGTTACAGAAACAGGGGCTGGAAAATTTTAATAAAATCCACAAGCTTTTAGGAACAACAGCAGCAACAAAAGAAACGGGACCCCTTGAAAATTCCCTAATGTTAACCGATTTACTTTAATGTAAATGGAACTCATTTTCACAAATTAATTTTTACCATTAGAATATCTAAGAAATATGAGGGAGGAGTCTAGAAGCAGAGCCAACGAACAAAATACAGTCATGTGATAGTTCACCATCATCACCATGATTCGCATCGACCCATAATCATAACCATCTTTTGGAGGAACAGTTTTCACCACAATGGCTACATTTTATTGGGAAATCTAGAGAATTAAATATTTTGTAAAGGAAAAATCAGTGTGTCTTTACTTATGACCAAGCAAGTCATTATAATTTTTTTTTCAGATTTCCTTCAGTTCTCTTAAAATAAATACCATGAAATGACAATTTCAGTCAGTCACCATACCTTTTTTTGTCCATGACATAATGACTGCAAATGCCATAACACATCCAATTTAATGGCCATTGTGCTTGTGATTTTAGAGTGTGAAGTTCTATTTCCTCACATTTGGATTTTAATCAAATCACTCATTCAAGTCAGACTGCTGAACACCTACCAGTTTTTAGCGACTCAAATTACTCTCATTTTGAGATGGATTAAAACTTAAGTCATGTTGAAGGACACCACCCAACCAGTTAATGTATATATATGGGGGTGGGAGGTTGCAAATCTGGATGATCTCAAAATGGAAACTATTATATAGCAATTGGTCCCCACACCCAACACGTCTGCACACATCCACAGCACAGATTTGATCTCTCCTGAGACAACAACAGTGCACTGTTTGCTCGAGCCTTGGATAAAGACCAAGATTTTTACTGTGACTGGAAAGGGTCCTGGGCACTACCCTAGCCTCATGCCCTGTCCTCTCTCTCCACCACTCTCATTGAGCTGCAGTAATATGGAGCCTGTTTGGAATTCCCAAATCCTTAAAGCTCCTTTATCCCTGAGCTTTTGTGCACACTATTCTCTTTTGATGGAGGTATGCTTCCTCGATTCCTCAGCCTGTCATCTCCTGCATTTTTTCCTCCACCCCTCATTTGAAGTATCACCTCACCCAGGAAGTCTTTGATGATGACAAAAGCCCATACAGATGCCTTTGTTGGGGTTTTCAAAGGCTAATCTCTAGTTTGGTGTGTCTCTTCTATGGGATTTTAAACGAGTTAAAGAAAGAGACCTGTGTTATTAAACTTCAAAACCCTGGGACCTGTCATAGCACCTGATATGTAGTTGGAATTCACTAATTCAAGCAAGTTGAATGAATAGATGAGTCAACAAAAGCCAAACTAGAGGAGAAGAAAAAGGAAGGACCAAATGAACATCAATGACATTTTTAACTTTAAAAGACTGCTCTAGACTTGTGCCGGTCTGCTCGTCTAGCCCTGTGAAATATTTTCCAAACTCTCTTACATATATTGCCCACATGGGACAAAGATGTCCTTCAGCTTCTTATGAGGATACTGCCACTCAAAGAGATTTTAAAGATTGACCTAAATGCAAGCAGGTAGTTGGTTACAGGGTGGGAGCTAGGCCTTCTAACACTCAGTCCCCTTCCTTCCACTCAGTTGCCATGTGTTATGTGCTCCAGAAGAGAAGCGTCAGGAAAAGAGTCTCCCCAGAAAAATTCTTTGGACGCAAAACCTTTCCTTTAATAAATGTAGAGAGAAAGCATCTCTTTGTGGTTATACATGTTTGTTCTCTAATGATCACAAGAAGCTTTTGCTGTAGGAACCTCCACGCTAATGAGATATTAGGATTCTACCTCCAATCCATAGCTAACTGGTATGACATTGGCCATCCTGTTTTATCTCCCTGGACCCCAAAAATCTCATCCTTCAACCCACATATGGCCTTCTATAGCACTACAGTATTGAGATTTTGATGCATTTATAAAAGCCTGAGATATTTACTTAAAAAATCACTCAGAGAGGCGCTGGAGGGAACAGGTGAATACAGGTAACTGTGAGAAACAGAGTTCTCATGGGGCCAAGAACAAATCCTTAGAGACCCCTTATCAGACAGACAGACAGAAAGGAAGAAAGAAGGGAAGAAAGGGGAGGAAGGGAAAGGGTGGGGAGGGGAGGAGAAGGAAGGGGAGGGGAGGGGAAGGAAGGAAGAAAGAAATCTGAATTTCTCTGCTGATGCTGTGTTTAGGCCTATAAATATTTTATCACCTGACTGTAAACCTCCCTTGGAAGGTGGTCAGCATCAATTCCAGCCAAGGACAGTGTCTTATTAGGCTGTTATATCCACTATTACCATTATTTTGGTATCACTGGGGACACAGAACTTTCATTCTTCGGCATATGAACTAGAAATGTTTATTTTTTTAGAAATGTTTATATTGTGTTATTCCTTACTCTTTTTTTTTCTAATTAAAATTCCTTAAATTAACTCTATGTTGTTTTGTCCCTCTACATAGCCACAGTACCCAAAAAATCGAAATAATTTTCTACTGACTTGCTTGTTTCCAATGTCTTAACGCTAAACATTGCAAGCATAGAGGAGCCTGGCAAAATGCTGTTAGCTATTTGGAGACCTATACACTAGACAAATCTTGCAAATAAATGAATAAATAATATATGAACACCCTGGGTCCTTCGTTTACCAGGATTATATGGCAAAAAAGTGATGCAGAGGACCGACAGTAACTTTAAAATATGTAAATACTTACATTGGACAATTCAGGCACAAAAATATATTGTAACTTGGTGCTTATATAAATTTATATTTTATGCATTCCCATTGTATAAGTTAATACATTCCTTGCTTTCTACATTCTCGTATCTCCTACGATACCTTGTCTTTAAAGTATGGCACAAAGTATCAAGAAAGCATTAATCTATAAAGTTTAAATCCTGTGTCTGTTTTTATCAACCATCCCAAAGCAGAGTTTTCTCTCCATAATGAGGTCTTTCCTAACGGCCTGACAGAGTATTTTTAAATCAGCATTGACAAGCTTATTCTGAGACTATTCCCGAATGCATGCTTGTCTACCTCTGTACACACCATAGACACCACTGTGAGCTCTGGGTGGAATTCTTTACATTTCCTCTTGCTCGCTGTCAATGGCCTGAGCTGCTGAAAATGTTTCTTAAGCTCACGAAAGAGAGTTAAGTGTTGATTTCTTGGCTTGGCGCACTCTATTTTCTCGCTTAAGGCAAAGGAATAGAGATGAAGCACCTTTGTTTAGCCCCACAATGGGCGATTTTCCAGCCACATTGTTGCCCTGTTGCATTTGGAAAGAGAGTTCTGGAAATCATTTCTTGCTATATTTGCAACTCATTTTGTGTTTTCAGGGGTTCATTATGATGACCCAAGGCAGCTTTAGAATTAAAACGTGGACACTCACTCCTGATTTTCCTAAGGCAAACCTAAAAATTTCCACCTTGGTCACTGAACCAGTTTCTCCTTTATGCGCGCAATCAACCAAAGGTCAGGTTTACGATCGTGTGGTAGGCGCTTGGCTGATGAAAACCAGGGAAGTTTTCTAGTCACTTAGGTTTGAGGAGTTTGTGCAATTGTTCCAAGACCTGTAGGCTCTAATTTACCTGACTCTCTCCTTCTGCTTCCTATTTGATAGCAAGAGATGATTTGTTTTAGTTCTTTCAACTTCTCTGGAAATCACAGAAGTGACAGCATGGGTTTTTCTCTGCCCTCAACAAAACTCCACGTTGAGAGTATGTCACTGCCCATATTTGGGCTAGACACCATTAGGGAGTGGTATTTTCTAGTAAGAGTTAGGTTTTAAAGAATGGCCTGGCTTACATTTTGAAAGACCTTTCTTTGGATTGTTTATTCACCCATCTTCATTTGCTTCTGATTCTATCTCTGACGATCACTCGGGTTCCTCTTCTTTTCCTTTATCTTCACTTTCCCTCCTATGCATCCAGACTACAGCCCTGTCCCGCATCTCTTTATGGGCATCAGGGATTTAGGGAGTCAGTGTAAACTATAAAAGAGTTCTTTTCTCAAAAAAAAAAAAAAAATGCGGGGGGCGGAGCAAGATGGCGGAGGAGTAGGAGACCTGGATTTCGTCTCCTCTCAGGAATTCAGCTGGATGGGGATCAAACCATTCTGAACACCTACAAACTCAACAGGAGGTCAAAGAAAGGAAGAGCAACAACTCTCTCATCGGAAAAGCGACCACTTTCTGGAAGGTAGGACGTGCGGAGAAGTGAATCCGAGGCGATATTCGGGAGGATAGATGGCGGGGGAGGGGCCTCCGCGGCCGCTTCTGGCAAGTGATCGAGCCGCGGAGCACAAATCGGAACTTTTAAAAGTCTGCTCCGCGGAGGGACGTCACTCTGGTGGCTAAGCGGGGGGTGGAACCCTCCGAGACAGTGTGGTCTCAGGACCCTCGGGGTCACAGAAAGACCGGGGCTGCCTGAGTGCGGCAGAGCTCCCAGGGATCGGAGCAGGGAAGCCGGCTGCAGAGGCGGAGCCCAGGCGCGGGCTCTCAGCTCGGGGTCGCCATAAACCGTGATCCGCGGCCCAGTCGGGCCCCTGCTCCTCCAGCGGGGACCCAGCAAGCGGCAGATCCGGGGAGACTCACCTTCCTCCCCCGGGAGGAGCCGCGCGGGAGTGCACCGCAGGGATCTGCTGGGTTTGGAGACTCCACCCGGGGTCGGGTGCCAGAGATAGAAACGCGCGGTCACAGGCCGGGTGAGCACGGAGTGCGGCCGGAGACCGGGGAGACGGGAGTGACTGGCGGCTTTTCTCTGGGGGCTACTGAGGAGCGGGGCCCCGAGTTCTCGGCTCCTCCGGGGCGGAGATTCGGAGGCCGCCATCTTCACTCTCCGCCTCCAAAGCTGGAAGGAAAGCTCGCAGGGAACAAAAGCCCCGGAGAGCAAACCCGAGCAGATTACTTCGCCGGGAAGGGGCAACGGCGGGGCAATTCCGCCTCCGGCAGAGACATTTGGAAACCACGGCAACAGGCCCCTCCCCAGAAGATCAGCGAGAACAGCCGGCCAAGACCAAGTTGACCGATCAATGAGACGGCAGAACTCCAGCGCTAGGGGACTACTGCAAAGAGAATTCATGGCTTTTTTACCATGATTGTTTAGTCTTTCAAAGTTAATTTTTTTTTAACTATCTTTTTTTCTTTTTCTTTTTTTTGAGGGTTTTTTTTTGTTTTTTTTTTTTCCCTTTTTCAACCAACATCTTATCAATCACTTTTATTAAGAAAACATTTTTATTTTTCATTTTTAGAGTCATATTCTATCCCTTCATAGTAGTTACCCATATTTTTGGCTTATATATATAAGTTGTTCTCTCTTTAAAATTTTTGAGATAGTTTCTTCTAACAGATTAAAATATACCCTAAATCTCTAGTATATGGTGTTTTCTATTCCCCTGCCTAATCACATCCTCTCCTTTTTTTTTCTTTTTTTAAATCCTCTTCTTTCTTTTTTCAAACAACTTCTTATCAATTCCTTTCATAAAATCTTTTATAATTTCCATCTTTACATTCATATTCCATCCCTTCATCATATCAACCCTTATTTTTGTACATATATAAGTTTTTCTTTCTTTAAAATTTTGGGAGGCACTTTCTTCTAAAAGACCAAAATACACCCCAAATCTAGTGTGTGGCACTAATCTATATACCAGCCTGATCATATTTGATCACATTCTGGGGTTTTTTTGTTGTTGTGGTTTTGTTTTGTTTGTTTTTGTTTTTATCTTTATCTTTTTTTTCTTTTTCTTTTTTCTCTCTTTCCCTTTCTTTTCCCACTGCTTCAGGTCTTTTCTGATTTGTTTAGAGTATATTTTCTGGGGACGTTTTTACTCTGCTAGCATTTTGTTCTCTCAGTCATCTATTCTCCTCTGCACAAAATGACGAGATGGAAAAAATCACCTCAACAAAAAGAACAAGAGGTAGTACCGACTGCCAGGGACCTACTCAATACGGACATTAGTACAATGTCAGATCTAGAGTTCAGAATCATCACTTTAAAGATACTAGCTGGGCTTGAAAAAAATATGGAAGTTATTAGAGAAACCCTTTCTGGAGAAGTAAAAGAACTAAAATCCAACCAAGTAGAAATCAAAAACGCTATTAATGAGGTGCAATCAAAAATGGGGGCGCTAACTGCTAGAATAAATGAGGCAGAAGAGACAATCAGTAATATAGAAAATGAAATGATGGAAAATAAAGAAGCTGAGAAAAAGAGAGATAAACACCTACTGGATCACGAGGGCAGAATTCGAGAGATAAGCGATACCATAAGACGAAACAACATTAGAATAATTGGGATCCCAGAAGAAGAAGAAAGAGAGAGAGGGGCAGAAGGTATAATGGAGCAAATTATAGCAGAGAACTTCCCTAATTTGGGGAAGGAAACAGGCATGAAAATCAAGGAAGTACAGAGAACCCCTCTCAAAATCAATAAAAATAAGTAAACACCCCGACATCTAAT
>NW_023270709.1:23794351-23821613 GCF_011800145.1 Mirounga leonina | reverse complement strand
TTTTTTTTTTTTCCCTTTTTCAACCAACATCTTATCAATCACTTTTATTAAGAAAACATTTTTATTTTTCATTTTTAGAGTCATATTCTATCCCTTCATAGTAGTTACCCATATTTTTGGCTTATATATATAAGTTGTTCTCTCTTTAAAATTTTTGAGATAGTTTCTTCAAACAGATTAAAATATACCCTAAATCTCTAGTATATGGTGTTTTCTATTCCCCTGCCTGATCACATCCTCTCCCTTTTTTTTCTTTTTTTAAATCCTCTTCTTTCTTTTTTCAAACAACTTCTTATCAATTCCTTTCATAAAATCTTTTATAATTTCCATCTTTACAGTCATATTCCATCCCTTCATCATATCAACCCTTATTTTTGTACATATATAAGTTTTTCTTTCTTTAAAATTTTGGGAGGCACTTTCTTCTAAAAGACCAAAATACACCCCAAATCTAGTGTGTGGCACTAATCTATATACCAGCCTGATCATATTTGATCACATTCTGGGGTTTTTTTGTTGTTGTGGTTTTGTTTTGTTTGTTTTTGTTTTTATCTTTATCTTTTTTTTCTTTTTCTTTTTTCTCTCTTTCCCTTTCTTTTCCCACTGCTTCAGGTCTTTTCTGATTTGTTTAGAGTATATTTTCTGGGGACGTTGTTACTCTGCTAGCATTTTGTTCTCTCATTCATCTATTCTCCTCTGCACAAAATGATGAGACGGAAAAAATCACCTCAACAAAAAGAACAAGAGGTAGTACCGACTGCCAGGGACCTACTCAATACGGACATTAGTACGATGTCAGATCTAGAGTTCAGAATCATCACTTTAAAGATACTAGCTGGGCTTGAAAAAATATGGAAGTTATTAGAGAAACCCTTTCTGGAGAAGTAAAAGAACTAAAATCCAACCAAGTAGAAATCAAAAACGCTATTAATGAGGTGCAATCAAAAATGGGGGCGCTAACTGCTAGAATAAATGAGGCAGAAGAGACAATCAGTAATATAGAAAATGAAATGATGGAAAATAAAGAAGCTGAGAAAAAGAGAGATAAACACCTACTGGATCACGAGGGTAGAATTCGAGAGATAAGCGATACCATAAGACGAAACAACATTAGAATAATTGGGATCCCAGAAGAAGAAGAAAGAGAGAGAGGGGCAGAAGGTATAATGGAGCAAATTATAGCAGAGAACTTCCCTAATTTGGGGAAGGAAACAGGCATGAAAATCAAGGAAGTACAGAGAACCCCTCTCAAAATCAATAAAAATAAGTAAACACCCCGACATCTAATAGTAAAACTTATGAGTCTCATAGACAAAGAGAAAATCCTGAAAGCAGCTCAGGAGAAGAGATATGTAACCTACAAGGGTAGAAACATTAGATTGGCAACAGACCTATCCACAGAGACCTGGCAGGCCAGAAAGGACTGGCAGGATATATTCAGAGCACTAAATGAGAAAAATATGCAGCCAAGAATACTCTATCCAGCTAGGCTGTCATTGAAAATTGAAGGAGAAAAAAAAAAAAAAAAAGAAAAGAAAATTGAAGGAGAGATAAAAAGCTTCCAGGACAAACAAAAACTAAAGGAATTTGCAAACACAAAACCAGCCCTACAGGAAATCTTAAAAGGGGTCCTCTAAGCAAAGAGAGAGCCTAAAAGCAATATAGACCAGAAAGGAATACAGACAATATACAGTAACAGTCACCTTACAGGCAATACAATGGCACTAAATTCCTATCTTTCAATAGTTACCCTGAATGTAAATGGGCTCAATGCCCCAGTCAAAAGACACAGGCTATCAGACTGGATTAAAAACAAGACCCATCGATATGCTGTCTGCAAGAGACTCATTTTAGAACCAAAGAAACCCCCAGATTGAAAGTGAGGGGGTGGAAAACCATTTACCATGCTAATGGACACCAAAAGAAAGCTGGGGTGGCAATCCTTATATCAGACAAATTAGATTTTAAACCAAAGACCGTAATAAGAGATGAGGAAGGACATTATATCCTACTTAAAGGATCTATCCAACAAGAAGATCTAACAACTGTAAATATCTATGCCCCTAACATGGGAGCAGCCAATTATATAAGGCAATTAATAACAAAAGCAAAGAAACACATCGACAACAATACAATAATAGTGGGGGACTTTAACACCCCCCTCACTGAAATGGACAGATCGTCTAAGCAAAAGATCAACAAGGAAATAAAGACTTTAAATGACACACTGGACCAAATGGACTTCACAGACATATTCAGAACAGTCCACCCCAAAGCAACAGAATACACATTCTTCTCTAGTGCCCATGGAACATGCTCCAGAATAGATCACATCCTAGGTCATAAATCAGGTCTCAACTGGTACCAAAAGATTGGGATCATTCCCTGCCTATTTTCAGACCACAATGCTTTGAAACTAGAACTCAATCACAAGAGGAAAGTCGGAAAGAACTCAAATACATGGAGGCTAAAGAGCATCCTACTGAAGAATGAATGGGTCAACCAGGAAATTAAAGAAGAATTAAAAAAATACATGGAAACCAATGAAAATGAAAACACAACTATTCAAAATCTTTGGGATGCAGCAAAGGCAGTCCTAAGAGGAAAGTATATAGCAAAACAAGCCTTTCTCAAGAAACAAGAAAGGTCTCAAGTACACAACCTAACCCTACACCTAAAGGAGCTGGAGAAAGAACAGCAAATAAAGCCTAAACCCAGCAGGAGAAGAGAAATCATAAAGATCAGAGCAGAAATCAATGAAATAGAAACCAAAAGAACAGTAGAACAGATCAACGAAACTAGGAGCTGGTTCTTTGAAAGAATTAACAAGATTGATAAACACCTGGCCAGACTTATCAAAAAGAGAAGAGAAATGACCCAAATCAACAAAATCATGAATGAAAGAGGAGAGATCACAACCAACACCAAAGAAATACAAACAATTATAAGAACATATTATGAGCAACTCTATGGCAGCAAATTAGATAACCTGGAAGAAATGGATGCATTCTTAGAGTTGTATCAACTACCAAAACTGAACCAGGAAGAAATTGAAAACCTGAACAGACCTATAACCACTAAGGAAATTGAAGCAGTCATCAAAAATCTCCCAAAAAACAAAAGCCCAGGGCCAGATGGCTTCCCAGGGGAATTCTACCAAACATTTCAAGAAGAATTAATACCTATTCTTCTGAAACTGTTCCAAAAAATAGAAATGGAAGGAAAACTTCCAAACTCATTTTATGAGGCCAGCATTACCTTGATCCCAAAATCAGACAAAGACCCCATCAGAAAGGAGAATTACAGACCAATATCCCCGATGAACATGGATGCAAAAATTCTCACCAAAATACTAGCCAATAGGATCCAACAGTATATTAAAAGGATTATTCACCATGACCAAGTGGGATTTATCCCTGGGCTGCAAGGTTGGTTCAACATCCGCAAATCAATCAATGTGATACAATACATTAACAAAAGAAAGAACAAGAATCATATGATCCTCTCAATAGATGCAGAAAAAGCTTTTGACAAAGTACAGCATCCTTTCTTGATCAAAACTCTTCAGAGTATAGGCATAGAGGGTACACACCTCAATATCATAAAAGCCATCTATGAAAAACCTACAGCGAATATCATTCTCAATGGGGAAAAACTGAGAGCTTTCCCCCTAAGGTCAGGAACGCGACAGGGATGTCCACTATCACCACTGCTATTCAACATAGTATTGGAAGTCCTAGCCACAGCAATCAGACAACAAAAAGAAATCAAAGGCATCCAAATTGGCAAAGAAGAAGTCAAACTCTCACTCTTTGCAGATGATATGATACTTTATGTGGAAAACCCAAAAGACTCCACCCCAAAACTGCTAGAACTCATACAGGAATTCAGTCAAGTGGCAGGATATAAAATCAATGCACAGAAGTCAGTGGCATTCCTATACACCAACAACAAGACAGAAGAAAGAGAAATTAAGGAGTCGATCCCATTTACAATTGCACCCAAAACCATAAGATACCTAGGCATAAATCTAACCAAAGAGACAAAGGATCTTTACTCAGAAAACTATAAAATACTCATGAAAGAAATTGAGGAAGACACAAAGAAATGGAAAAACGTTCCATGCTCATGGATTGGAAGAACAAATATTGTGAGGATGTCAACGCTACCTAGAGCAATCTACACATTCAATGCAATCCCCATCAAAATACCATCCACTTTTTTCAAAGAAATGGAACAAATCATCCTACAATTTGTATGGAACCAGAAAAGACCCCGCATAGCCAGAGGAATGTTGAAAAAGAAAAGCAAAGCCGGCGGCATCACAATTCCGGACTTCCAGCTCTATTACAAAGCAGTCATCATCAAGACAGCATGGTACTGGCACAAAAACAGACACATAGATCAATGGAACAGAATAGAGATCCCAGAAATGGACCCTCAACTCTATGGTCAACTCATCTTTGACAAAGCAGGAAAGAATGTCCAATGGAACAAAGACAGTCTCTTCAACAAATGGTGTTGGGAAAATTGGATAGCCACATGCAGAAGAATGAAACTGGACCATTTCCTTACACCACACACAAAAATAGACTCCAAATGGTTGAAAGACCTCAATGTGAGACAGGAGTCCATCAAAATCCTAAAGGAGAACACAGGCAGCAACCTCTTTGACCTCAGCCGAAGCAACTTCTTCCTAGAAACATCGCCAAAGGCAAGGGAAGCAAGGGCAAAAAGGAACTACTGGGACTTCATCAAGATAAAAAGCTTTTGCAAAGCAAAGGAAACAGTCAACAAAACCAAAGACAACCGACAGAATGGGAGAAGATATTTGCAAATGACATATCAGATAAAGGGTATCCAAAATCTATAAAGAACTCATCAAACTCAACACCCAAAGAACAAAGAATCCAATCAAGAAATGCGCAGAAGACATGAACAGACATTTGTCCAAAGAAGACATCCAAATGGCCAACAGACACATGAAAAAGTGCTCAATATCGCTCGGCATCAGGGAAATCCAAATCAATACCTCAATGAGATACCACCTCACACCAGTCAGAATGGCTAAAATTAACAAGTGAGGAAATGACAGATGTTGGCGGGGATGCGGAGAAAGGGGAACCCTCCTCCTACACTGTTGGTGGGAATGCAAGCTGGTGCAGCCACTCTGGAAAACTGTATGGAGGTTCCTCAAAAAGTTGAAAGTAGAGCTACCATATGATCCAGCAATTGCACTACTGGGTATTTACCCCAAAGATACAAAAGTAGGGATCTGAAGGGGTACGTGCACCCTGATGTTTATAGCAGCAATGTCCACAATAGCCAAACTGTGGAAAGAGCCCAGATGTCCATCGACAGATGAATGGATAAAGAAGAGGTGGTATATATATACAATGGAATATTATGCAGCCATCAAAAGGAATGAGATCTTGCCATTTGCAACGACGTGGATGGAACTGGAGGGTATTATGTTGAGTGAAATAAGTCAAACAGAGAAAGAAATGTATCATATGATCTCACTGATATGAGGAATTCTTAATCTCAGGAAACAAACTGAGGGTTGCTGGAGTGGGGGGTGGGGGGGGAGGGATGGGCTGACTGGGTGATAGACACTGGGGAGGGTATGTGCTCTGGTAAGCACTGTGAATTGTGCAAGACTGTTGAATCTCAGATCTGTACATCTGAAACAAATAATGCAATATATGTTAAGAAAAAAAAATAAGAAGAAGGTAGTGGGAGGGGAAGAATGAAGCGGGGGAAATCAGAGGGGTAGACGAACCATGAGAGACGATGGACTCTGAAAAACAAACTGAGGGTTCTAGAGGGGAGGGGGGTGGGAGGATGGGTTAGCCTGGTGGTGGGTATTGACGAGGGCACATTCTGCATGGAGCACTGGGTGTTGTGCACAAACAATGAATCATGGAACACTTCATCTAAAACTAATGATGTAATGTATGGGGATTAACATAAGAATAAAAAAATAATAATAATAAATAAATAAATAAATAAAATGAGAAGAAAGTTTACCTACAAAAAAAAAAATGCGATTCCATGCATTGTCATCGAGCCCCTCCTACAGCTCCCTCTGGAGCAGACAGCTCATGAGTCTGTGCAAGAAGTAAAATCAAAGCCGCCGCATGACATGATGCGTTGTACACGGAAGAAATGTTGAAACGAAGAAAATGGAAGGAATCTAATGGTCCATGTGCCAACCATGAAATGCATAAGCAATTCCACAGGGGAGGAGCACTGGAGAAGATGTGGTTTTGTTTTTATAATTGTGTTTCATATTTAATTGAATCAAACATATAGGATGGATTCCTTGCCTGGGGTTCCCCATTTCAGTTCATCAGAGAGAGAGGAGAATGGCACACAAAGACACAAAAACAAGATGGCAGGGGCAAGCATGGGAAAGAAGGAGGGGCCAACCAAGGCCCAAATAAACAGGGCCCAAATGTGTGTGGGTCAGGGGGGCAGCTGTTCACAGGAGCTTCTATGGAATATTCTACTCGTGTGTGTGCTCCAGTCAGTTGGGCTTTAGGATTCCTATCATCCAACTCAATCTGTTGTTTTTCCCTTTGTCCTCATCCTCTGTGCTCTGCTTGACTTGTAGCTTATTGAGTAGTGTGTTCTGTGTTGATTAATTATGTTTATGTCCCAGGCTGTGAAGGCCCGTCAGAATTCCATTTAGGTTGCTTGTCATGGGCTCATCAACACCCGGCAGGTTTGTTCTTCTATTCTGGTGTGATCCCAGCAGATCTTTGATGCAGAGAGGCAGGCTCTGTGTCAATTGCCAGGACCAAAGGTAAACCCACGGGTATCATTGGGGTGTGATTTGCAGGTGGCAGGGTACGGGAAAGGAGAATGTCAATTAAGTGCGATACAAGTGTGCTGTGTGTATGTATTCCTAGCAAGGTTTATAATTCCCAGGGCTTTCAGATGGTGAATAATTGACACCCGGGTAAGGTGGATCGCTATAATTGTCCCCATTTCACTGAGGAGGAAATTGTCTTGCACTCTGGAAAAGCTCATTTACGCTCTGTGTATCTTTGCTGCGTACCCAGGTACTTCCCAGGGGTGCTGTGAGGACCAATTACTAATTATCGGGAAGAGCTCTTAGGCTCTGATGAGATCCTTTGGAATGTAGGTATCTGCTAAACACTGGTGAAACCTTGCTAATGTTTTCTGTAACAGATGGCATCAGGCCAGGCACCTTTGGTCATCAGATCAGCATGGTCTGACCTAAATGGATAAAGGCAAGAGAGGATCATAAAGAGAAAGATGCAGGAGAGGGGGGCGCCCCCAGCCATGATTCACATATCAAAACTGTATCAGTAGAGAAACTAACTTGAGGTGACCCTCCCATTACAATGATAAAATTTAAAAAAACATAGAAAGTGAGAGAATTTTAGAATTGGAAGGGTCCTTATAGCTACCAGGTACTAAACCAATGATGATAAAAATTTGGTACAATATCCACATAGAAATGAATGAGAAGCACCACATTGCGGTATATAATGAAAACAATGCAAATGACCCAAAGGAAGAAGAGTGACAAGGTGAAAGCAGTGCCCTGGGGTGCTTGGAGTTATCTAGGGAAGAATTTCAAGAGAAGAGTTTTGACCACAGTTCCAATAAGAAGTGATAATGGACCAAATCCTTGGATTGTCTTATGCCGGCTGGTAACATGGTGGTTATGAACTGGTGTTTTTCTCACTGGTAGAATGGGATGAGTAAGAGTATGCACTCCATGAAGATGCAGGGAAGGAGGGAGGTGATACCTTTCAAAAATGAGAAGAGTCATTGACACCTACTAAATTATCAATAAATCCACTGTTTCCTCATTGCACCTGTTGCTTTGTTCCCGGCATGAAATAGGTGCTCAATAGTATTTATTGAATGAATGCAAAATTAATCTTTTCTGCAGGTCATTTCTCTGCTTTGGTGTAGTAGTGTTGGAGAGTAAAAGAGGGAAATAGAAATTTTAGAGATGAGCTGGTATCCTATGAGTAAAGACAAAAAAAAACAAAAAAAAACAAAAGAAGACTGCAAACAACTTTTCGTGTAGCAGCATTGAATTCCTTATTCACTTCCCAAAAGCCAGCCTTCTTTAAAGCATCTTCTCTTCTTTCCCGCTCCACTTATTCTTCCACTGCTGCTACTTGGTTTCTCCCCTTTCTCATGACTCTGCTCACCAAAGTCCTCGGGGTTGACTCCATGGCTGACTCAAGAGCCATTCCGCAGCCCTCCTTTTCCTCGACTTCCCCACTGCACCTGACACCTGGCTGGCCACTTTCATAGTCTCTCTCTCTCTCGGTGCCTTTTGTGATTCCTTGTCCCTGGGTTTTGTCTTGTATTTCTTTTTTTTAAGATTTTATTTATTTATATGACAAAGAGAGAGAGAGAACATGAGCAGGAGCAAGAAGGAGAAGCAGACTCCCCACTGAGTGGAGAGCCCAATGCGGGGCTCCATCCCAGGACCCTGAGATCATGACCTGAGCCGAACAGAGACGCTTAACCAACTGAGCCACCCAGGTGCCTCTTGTCCTCTATTTCGGACTGCTCCTCCTGCTCAACTCCTTTATAGTTGACCAGCGATGTTATTGGTGTCCCGAGCTCTGCTTGTCCCTTGCTCCCCTAACCCACCCTGCAGAGGGGCCCCTGGACTCTCCAGCTTCATGCCCGCCACACCTCCCCTCCCGCCTGTGACCCGAACTTCTCCTAATTCCATGAGCTGCCCTGAGAATTACCATCTCATCTTTGCATTGGTCTCATTTCTGGTCACTCTTCAGTTCAGAGTGGACTTCTCTGACCTCTGTACATCAGAGTCCCTCTTGCAGGAAATTCCTCCATTATAATACTCAGCCTATTGTCTTGTAATGACTTGTAAGTGTCTGTATTCCCTGAAGAGTGGCCACTGGTGTCCTGGTGCAGTCTGTTCTAGGCAAAGGTTCAGAGCAGAAGAGGTGAACAAGCAGAGAAATCTCTCCTGCATTCTGTGACCCCAGGAGTGGGGCACTCTTTATCTAATTTGCACAAAGAGAACTTTTAGGCCAACAACAGCCCTATTCTCTAATACCTCGAAAGTTTAATGAAGAAGAAACTGTGTCTGTGGTGTTCACCATCTCAGCTCCTATCACAGTGCCTGGATTCCCTCTAATAATCATTAAATAATTCTCTCCATCACTCTGTTCTAAAACTGTGCTATCCTCTACAGCAGTCCCTGACCCACATTATGGCTACTGGGCTCTCAAAATGTGGCTTGAGATGTGTTCAATATACAGTATACACTGAGTTTGAGACCTAGCAAAAAAAAAAAAAATGCAGTGTGTCTTGTTAATAATTTTGTATCGATTACAGAATGAAATAACATTTTTGATTTATTGTTTTAAATAAAATGTATAATTAAGAGTACTGTCACTGGGGCACTCGGGTGGCTCAGTCAGCTGAGCATCTGCCTTCAGCTCAGGTCATGATCCCAGGGTCCTGGGATCGAGCCCCGCATCGGGCTCCCTGCTCAGCAGGGTGTCTGCTTCTCCCTCTTGCTCTGCTCCTCCCCCCACCCCACCGCTCATGCTCTGTCTCTGTCAAATAAATAAATAAAATCTTAAAAAAAAGAGTACAGTCACCTGTTTTTTTACACTTTTGTGAGTGGCTACTAAAGAATTGGCATCCAAGGCTCCCACGAGGCTTCTGTTGGACAGCATCACCCCAGACTTCCTTCTGAGATGCTGTTCTATATGCAAGCCTTCACTAAACATCTAAACATCTCCAGCTCATGTCCCATGGCCACCGTCCCACTCAACCAAACTGAATTTATCGCATTTCCCAACAACTTGCACCACCTCCTCGGGAGTTCCTAGTCACAACTCACCCAGTCATCTAAACCAGAATATTGGCATAGTCTACAACTCGTCTTCTTCCCCCCCATAAAATGACTCTCTTTCTCCCAATTGCCCCTTTTCTAATCTATCCTTCATGATGCTATGAAAATGGCCACCAGACTCTCTAGAATAAATCAGGTAATGATACCCCCATCAGCACCATAAAAAAGGCCCTTTTTGGCATTTATGAAACAGCCTTTCATGATGACCAGGTTGCTGTCTTCTGCTCCACTCTATCCATTCTTAGCTGTCTCACTTGCCCTCTCTGCTTCGTGCTAATAAAAGAGCCACTTACAGAGTACGTTCCAAAAACATAGCCCCACAATACTTTCTCATTCTCACTTTACAGATGAAGAACCTGAAGCAGAGAGCCTAAATAATCTATTGAGCATTTCACCTAACTACGTGACAAAGCCAGGACTTGAACCCAGACCATGTGAGAGGGCATCTGTCCTCAGCCAATGGATTCCATTTCCCTCCTGCAGTAACGAAGTCATTGCTGTTCTGAGTGCATCAACATTGCTCATACCTTTGTGTCTTTGCAAGGGTTGCTCCCTAGGCTTGGGAATGTCTATCACCCCCTCATCACCTCATTGCCAAAGACATCTATGTGGAAAGTTATCAGACCTTCTCAGGAACATGTAGTAATTTTCCTTTGTGCTCGCCTAGCATTTAACAATATGTAAATACTAAGTCTCATTGGGATGATGTATCTTTTCTAGTATCAAGCACAATGCATGACACATAGTTGGTTCCCAGTGCATGTCTATTGGGTTTGGGGCTGCAGTGGGTGGCTGGAGGGGACACTGCTTTGAACAGAACATTGTTGGCTAGATGGTGGTTGGACTTGACCTTGTCTGGACTCGAGATTTCCAATTCTCATTTGAGAAATACTAAGTTGAGAAACACTGGACCAGACAAGAAGGAAGTTCATCCTAGTCCATCTCTTAGTGTGGAGGTTTTCATTCGTGGGACCACTTTTGACAGAGTCACAGAATTTCAGGATTGTATTACAGCTGAGACGATTTAATAGCCAAAGGCCTAACTGTACATAGAAGTAAACGGAGACTACAGAGTTTAAATAACTCATCCACAATAATATTTCAAGTTACTATTAGAGCCTATACTTGAACCGACATCCTGCCTTCCAACCCAGAGCCCCTGGCTCTTTCTCATGGACACATAAATACCAGGATGATTTTACACACACACATACACACACACAAACATGCACACATGCACACACATGCACACACACGTCCCTTCACTGTTAATGAACTGATTCAAAAAATGCACATGTTTCCTTATCCAAAACCCAGAGTCATTTGTGGCAATAATCAGGGCTAATAGAAATTCAGTGATTTATACAAAATATCTTCTCATTTACTTCTATACTTTACAAAGAAATGTACTACTTCACTTTCCCTGGGACAGGGAAAATCTGTCCAGCCAACACTTTTCAAACCAGTCAGTGCAAAGAAATCAAGTTTACACCATTTTGCTGAACTTTTTTCAGTTTCCCACTACTCTCATAATTATCACCATAATAGCAGCTAACACTTTTGTAATAATTATTCTTTACCATTACTTCTGCAAAATGCTTTACCTGCCAGCCCACCTTCGATCCATACAGCAATCTATGAGATAGATCACTAATACAATTTCCCATTTTCATAGTGAAAGATTCTGAAGTCCAAAGAGATTAAATAAATTCCCCAGGGTCACAGAACATTTCTGTCACAGAAATTGCAGTTGTATTTAAAGGAAACCTGACACCAAAGTTTATGCTCTGAACCACTAATCTAGTCCATGTGTCTTCAACACTGTATTCCTTCTCTGTTTAGAAAGATGGAATCACGGAACTAAAGGCCTAGAAATTATTTAGATTCTGTCTGGTCCCTACGAATTATCTGGTAGAAGCACAAAGTAAGGTTCTGGAAAATAAATGAATCAGCCTCTCCTGGACTTACTGTTCTTAAAATGTTTTCCACATTTTTCTAAATCACACAAGAAAGTGCCTCTCGGGGTGTACATGATAAATAGGGATGACTGACTTCCACGAATTCTTGCACAAATATACAGAACCCTATAAACACATGCATATGCATATATGTATATCAAAACCTAGGCTATGTATCTCTAATAATATAGACCCTTGGAATAACAACCAGCCTGTCAAAACAGAGTAAAAGGACCACATTTTTGAGAGAATTACAGTATCATTACCACTGACATGGGTAGAATAGATGAGTGTCCCTTAACCACTGCTTGTCAGGGCCCACTCCTATCTTAGCATCCAGTTTAAATAGTACTCAGCCAGCTGCCTGTGGATCTAGCCAACATTGCATGTTAATGCAAGAGTCTGATTGCCCAGATGGTTATTTCTAGGCTCTTAATCAAGAATAGTAACTGAGCATGGGTCTAAATCATATCTGGTGTAGACAGATATGCAGGCTAGTGGCTTCTTGCTTTCTTCCCAGATCCCTCTTCTGTGCCTCCTGGCCATGTTGCTCGTTGCTATTTTGACAATTCCCACCAGGGACGGGAAGAGGGGAACAGAAAGGACTGGGCAGCAATCGTTGAAATCTGTGACAATCTGCACAATACTTCATCCCTCTCCCCGCTGCCCTTGTTGCAAATGGAGAATCGCCTCTACCCCTGAACGTCCCTAGAGTGAGTGTTCTCCCCTCCTTTATAGATCCCATGTTTCCCCAGCACAGTGGATTTGCACTTAAGAAGCAAAGTAAAGACTTGGTGACTTGGAGCAGCTGTGAGACAAACAGACAGACCGAACAAACCAACCCCCAGGGCTCCCAGGGAGTTCAGTGGGAGGAGTTCTGGTTTGGAAGCTGGGTGAGCCCTCTGTGTGTCCCAAGAGAAGAAACTGCTAGTATGCCGTGAAAAGAAACAGACCTCTTGGACAAGACTTCTGAATAATTCCACTTGTGACAAGAAATAGAACCACCTTCAGGTTTTCACTGAAGCAACTTTCATTATTAATTCTAGTATTTTATTTTAATAATTCTAGTATTTTATTTTATTTTATTTTATTTTATTTTATTTTATTTTATTTTATTTTATTGTATTAGGATGAAAACCACAGAGGTTGTGAAGATGCCGTGCACCATTTCTGCCTGGCATACCCTGGATTTCTGGGGCGTCCCTCCTGATTACACCCCTGGAAAGAGAATTTCACTGCCTTGTAGGAGGGCCTCCCTTCCTATAAATTACATTAGTTCAGCCTTCATTGGCCCTTCCCGCTTCTGTTTCAAGAAACAAACATAAAGGAATAAATCATCTTGAGCCTGCTTGCTTGCTTTGTTTATCCTACTTCTTTCCTCCACCAGCAACCTTTTCTAATCGTTCTACTCCCCAAAAGCAGGGAATTTCTACAGGGTAAAATTGTTCATTTCCACTTCAGCATTTTTTTCTTACATTTGGAATAACTTGGCTCAGCTACTCTGACCTTGAAATGCAGCCCCGCCACCCTACCAAGAAATCAGCAGGAGCTGTAAAGTGAAGAACACGGAGTTTCCATTTCTTTGCAAATCCATATTTACATGGTGAAGGCTACACTGGATCCAAAGGCAAAGGGACAGCCTATCCTCCAAAAAGAATGATAGATAAGGATTAGGTTTAATACTGGAAAACATTTAGAGACGGAATGAAAGACTGCATTCATGACAGAAATAAAAGGGGCCATTCTTTGGCAAAACATAAAACAGCATCTGTTGAAACAACTCAAGTTCTGAGCTGCTTTGCATGGCATCCTTTGTTGCCCAAGGATGGCAGCATCTCTCAGGCCTTTGAGGACATGACATGATGACAGATAAAGGACCCATGCCAAGAAGCAAGAAAAAAAAAATGCTCACATTTTGATGTGCAACTACTTGATTCTCAGCCATCTAGAAATACAGAGGGAAGGCTGTCCAATGCACTTAATTTACCACTTTGGTAGCACTGGGTGATTAATTTCCAGTTTGCCCTTCTCCGTCACAGTGGAGGGTGTATTACCAGAGCTTTCTGGCTCTGAGGAGCGGATAAACCCCGTGTGTGTAATCTACTCCAGGTGTACCAAAGTGGGCTCTCTGCCCTTTTCTTTGGCTGGGTAGCCCCCTGACATTCTGATGTGATATATTCGCTTTTTCAATGTGAAATATTCATAATAACACAGCCCAGAAAACTCCCAAGTAGCATATATATATAGCAACAACTCATTTCTGTCAGTATTTTTCGCATATGACTTTTTGGCGTAAGATAGGGGAAACAAAAACACTATCTTGATCATGCCTTAAACCAAAGAACTAAATAACTGAGTTCTCCTACCACTTGCAGATCATTTACAAAGCTTTTAATATGCGCAACTAATTGAAAGTATCATTAGAAACAGAGCAGATGGACTTTTTATTTTTATTTTTTTTAGAGTTCTTTTTCTTAATTTAAATTCAATTAATTAACATATAGTGTATTATTGGTTTCAGAGACAGAGGTCAGGGATTCATCAGTCTTATATAACACCCAGTGCTCATTACGTCACGTGCCCTCCTTAACGCGGATGGACTTTTTAAATGGTCAAGGTCATGGTCACTTGTGTAGTATTGGAAAAAGTAAACATAAGTGACAGAAATGTTTTGATATTTCACATGTATTCAAAAACACTTCAGGTACCTCTGATAAAGAAATAAATAACATTTTATTTCCTTAACATCTGGGGTAGCTAATAGATACTAGCCATGTGTGCCAAAGGGAAATCAGGACTTTGTTTTACAGCAAGAAGACTTGATGGCTTTTTCTTCTGGTGTCTGAAGCATGAAATATGCCAGAGGTACTTTGTTGCTGTTGACGGTACCTGTGTGCACACTATTAATCAGTTGCCAATTTTTACTTCCTATAAGGAACCCTAATAGAAAAGCATGTATCTACATATTGAAAAATTCCCTTTAATATGTTCTGCATTTCCAAAGTGGCAAATTCCAACGGTCTTCATTAAATGCTGTTTCCAAGAATCTGTTTTGTCTAAGTCTGCAGTTTAGTTGTTCATGGTAGCTTAAAGGTTGAGAGACATGCCATTTGGTTCAAACCATGATTGACAAAGAAGAATTCGGCTTCACTTATTTTAAAGACAGATGTTGGGTGCCTGAGTGGCTCAGTCGGTTAAGCATCTGCCTTTTGTTCAGGTCATGATCCTGGGGTCCTGTGATCAGCCCCACATCTGGCTCCCTGTTCAGTGGGGAGTCTGCTTCTCCCTCTGCCCCTCCCCCCAAATTGTGTGTGTGCGTGCAGGCTCTCTCTCTCTCAAAAATAAATAAAATCTTTAAAAAAAATAAAGATGGATGTTAAAAATGAGACAATAAGCCCAAAATGAAGTTGCTTATGCTAAGCTCCCTGCCACCAAACCGAGACTTAATGACACTCTTGGCCCTTTCAACAATGGGCTCTTAAACCAGTCCATCAGGAATCACCCTATCAGCACTAGTTAGGTCATCTGGTAGACCCCTGCCATCCCTTAAAGGAAAGTTATCTTGCCATAAACAATCTGCTTTTTGGTCTAGTACAACTTCCTTGTTCCTGCTCCCTTCTGTCTACAAAAGTTTCATTTTGTACAGCTCCTGAGAGTTCCTTTCCACCTGCCACATCGGAGGCTGCTGATTCATGAATCATTGACTAAAGCCAGTAAGATCTTTAAAATATACTCATTTGAATAGCCAAACTATGGAAAGACCCAAGATGTCCATCAACAGATGAATGGATAAAGAAGATGTGATACACACACACACACAATGGAATATTATGCAGCCATCAAAAAAAAACCAACATGAAATCTTGTCATTTGCAATGATGTAGATGGAACTAGAGGGTTTTATGCTGAGCGAAATAAGTCAGAGAAAGACAAGTATCATATGATCTCACTGATATGAGGAATTCTTAATCTCAGGAAACAAACTGAGGATTGCTGGAGTGCTGGGGGGTGGGAGGGATGGGGGCGCTAGGTGATGGCATTGGGGAGGGTATGTGCCATGGTGGGCGCTGTGAATTGTGTAAGACTGATGAATCACAGACCTGTACCTCTGAAACAAGATAGTAGGAAGGGAAAAATGAAGGGGGGGGAATCAGAGGGGGAGACGAACCATGAGAGACTATGGACTCTGAGAAACAAACTGAGGGTTCTAGAGGGGAGGGGTGAGGGGGGATGGGTTAGCCTGGTGATGGGTATTAAAGAGGGCACGTTCTGCATGGAGCACTGGGTGTTACATGCAAACAATGAATCATGGAACACTACATCAAAAACTAATGATGTAATGTATGGTGACTAACATAACATAACAAAATAAAATTAAAAAAAAAGAAATTTAAAATACACTCAGTTGAATTTTGCTTTTTAACATGGATAACCTAAAAGAAGGGGTATGAGTACTAACTCCTGAGACCTTAGTGATAATGATCCTAATTTTAATTTCATTTTGGCTTCTCCGATACAATATAGGAGGTAATAAGACTGTAGAAAAATCTTTGCGAAGACTTGCCTTGATGGAAAGAGGTTATTTTTGTTAATCAGGCCCAAAGAGAGCAGTTGAGGCACCAGGGCCCATATATTATAGGTATTTTAAGATTTCCAGTTCCATGATGCAATGAAGTTACCCAGCTGGAGGTTCAGTTTTGTTATGGAGGTAGAAATTACTGGTATGTACTGCAGGGGCGATGTTGAGACAGTGTGAATCTGGGGCAGAATTTGGAAAAGAAGGCCACAGAATCTATTCAAACTCAAATGTAGCCTCCTAAGTATGTGAGCAGAGTTGGGAACTCAATTCCAACAGGCTCTGCATGTCCTGGACACGCATAGAAAATCTAATAGCTGCCTCTGGGGTTAAGCAAACATCATTGCCTACCTCAGTGAGACAAATGTCTTCTCTTCTTTGGTGAGCGTTCCTCATTTCTAAAGGGGAAAAAGAGAAACAAAAACGTATCACCTACCTTCTTCCCTTCACTGCTAAGAAAGAATATCGTCTTAACTTAGGCAGAATGGTTTCCCTACTCAAGAAGAAAGAATGAAATTTCTCTGTTGTTCTACCCAGTAAAGCTTAATTTGACTTTTTATCAGGGACCAATTTTGCTAATTATTCATCTGAAATACAAATCAATTGAAGTGAAAGGTCCGCTGTTTGGTTAAAGGTCTTCTTTCCTGCCTCCTTCTCAGAGCTTTATGTAAACATTCAGAACAATTTTTACTATTAAACTTTTGAAGGATTCCAATAGACTGTTTTTTTAGGCAAGGTTTTCCAGAAACTTCCTTTTCTGTTTGAGTCGCCTACAGAATATGTTCAATATTTAAAAATTCATGTTGTTGAAAATGTTGGAGTTCAGTGCTTAGTTCTACTTACATCAAAACTAAAAGATCAGTGGATTTGGAAGGTCAAGGAGACCATCTGGGTCTGAATGAGAGCATGTCAGGTCCCAAACAAGGCTCTTTAGTGCTCCACCAGCAGCCTAAAATCACGGATGACATCCATCTTCTCTTGTTTGGCCTACTGAAAAGTTCCCCTTCAGTACGTTCCATATTTTACAAGAACTTATTCTCCTTGTATGAAAATTTACTAAAACACTAACAAAATATTAGAGAAAAGGAAAAGCATATGGATAACTATGTAAACCTTAGAGCCAGTCAGAGAGAACACATAGCAGCTCAAAAACCTAGCAAGGCCCTTAGCCTGAGTTAAATTATATTAAGCCATGTACTTTTCATATGTTATGTCAGTTAGTATTGCTAATAATCCTGTGAGGTGGATATTATTATTTTAGATTTTAGAGACAAGAGTCTGGGACTCAGAGAATATAAGAAACCAACTTTGGTGGCTACATGGTGGAGCGAGATTCTGAGTGCAAGCCTTTAATTCCAGGACCCATATTATCCCTCCTCTACTACGGGAGCTTCCACCCAGCTGGAGCGAGTGAGCAAATGCCCCATGCAGCTAATTTAATAAAACTGTGTTTCTCTGATTTGAGGTTATTTCTTAAGAGTCCGCTCCCATCAGATATCTCTGTTCAGAAAGCCCTGGGCAAAGCTACTCTCATATTTAATACTTATAAATATTCAAGTTCAATTTCTCGACTGGATTATTTGTTTTTTGGGTGTTGAGTTTGAGAAGTTCTTTATAGATCTTGGATACTAGCCCTTTATCAGATATGTCATTTGCAAATATCTCCTCCCTTTCTGTAGGTTGTCTTTTAGTTTTGTGGACTGTTTCCTCTGCTGTGCAAAAGCTTTTTATCTTGATGAAGTCCCAAAAGTTCATTTTTGCTTTTGTTTACCTTGCCTTTAAAGACGTGTCTTGCAAGAAGTTGCTTTGTCCAAGGTCGAAGAGGTTGCTGCCTGTGTTCTCCTCTAGGATTTTGATGGATTCCTGTCTCACATTGAGGTCTTTCATCCATTTTGAGTTTATCTTTGTGTGTGGTGTAAGAGAATGGTCCAGTTTCATTCTTCTGCATGTGGCTGTCCAATTTTTCCAGCTGAGATGCCCTTCAGCAGATGAATGGATAAAGAAGATGTGGCTCATATATACAATGGAATATTACTCAGCCATCAGAAAAGATTTACATCAGCATGGACGGAACTGGAGGGGATTATGCTAAGTGAAATACATCAAGCAGAGAAAGTCAATTATCATATGGTTTCACTCATATATGGAACATAAGGAATAGTACAGAGGACAATAGTATAAGGGACGGAAAAGTGAATGGGAAGAAATCAGAGAGGGAGACAAACCATGAGAGACTCTTGACTCTGGGAAACAAACTGAGGGTTGTGGAAAGGGAAGGGGGTGGGGGGATGGCGTAACTGGGTGATGGGCATTGGGGAGGACACATGATGTAATGATGCGCACAGTGTTATACTCAACTACTGAATTATTGAACATTATATCAAAAACTAATAAAAAAAATTCAAGTTCAAGAGGCAGGTTTGCCTTTATCTACAACCCACTTCTTCCTCGGGATCAAGTTTTGGGGCAATTCTGGGTACACAGAATACCTGCCTGACCTGGGAAAATTGTCATTACAGGAAATGCGTTCACTAAGGAGCCAAGTTCCCTCAGTCCTGGCCTTAAAGGGCCAGTGAGGGTCAGAGCAAGGCTGCAGTGGATTGTTTCATCAAGTTATTCCATTGAAGTTACATGAAACCTCAAGAAACGTCAAAAAGCCTAGAACCACAGAGAACTGTTTCCTAATCCTCTCAAACAATGGTATTAACTTAAGCAAAAGAGTCTCTGATAGAAGAAAGAATCAATTGTGTAGTCTTGTCATGTCCTAACAGTTAACACAAAGGACATATTCACAGTGGAAAGGTACTTTCCCGTTCTTTCAAAATAGGGGACAGCATATTGTAAGATGTTTTACAGAGAAGCCCTTCCTCAAAGGACTCTGCAAACTATGGGTTCAAGAACAAAATCAAAGTTTCCATTCATGAGACTGATTTGTCTTCTATCTTAGAAATCCTAGGCGGCTCTTTGCACCATGCACTGTAACCTACAGAGGAAACATACTTCTTCACTTTTTCTGCACGCTCACCCTTCAGTCTGTGAAACAATGATTCCTTTTCAAATCTGAAATTGGAATATTTATTCACTGCAATTGCTGCATTTAACCCAGAAAATTTCTCCACTCCTTACCTTCCCAGCTCTCCATTGCATCCAAAAGCTGGTATGATTTAAGCTTCTGCCTCCTGCTCTTTATGGACTCAACTGTTTCATCATGTCCTCTACGTCTCCATCAGTGAAATCTAAGGTGAGTTCAGAATCAAAAGTATGTAAAAGACAAGCTAATGCTCTGTATCATGGCGTCATTTTATTTGCAGAAACTAAAATATTTGAAAGTGAGTTCTTCAAATCATAGCTGACAGCAATTGACTATAAGCGATGGAGAACAATTTTAAACGTTAGAACAAATGATATAAAAGGATGAAACTTCTTGGTCAGAAACTTTCTGTATTGGAAAACTGGCCATCCTTCTGGAGAAGAAATAATGCAATTTCAACAACAGAGCCTCAAGAACTGCTTAGTTGTGGTCCTCTCTGGAGACCATTGTGGAATTTTGTGACAATTGATTCAAGTAAAGAGCAATTACATTTAGATTCCTTCTTTGATTAGTAAAAGTCTTTTTGAAATATCCTATGTATGCACTTAATCGAGATGTTACAAAATGATTATTTTGTGATGAAGTTTCAAGACAAGCAAATGTGGGTGGTTGTCTCACTTTGGTCTCATTAGTTCTGGGACCCTAGAGAGAAGCTACTTTGTGTATTAGCTTCACAGATAATGCCCTGTCAGAACAGAAGGCTTGTGTACAAATCTAACTCCAAATACTCTGGGTAGCAAACATTATTCCCAAACTATGCTGCAAATTGAGATTTCTGCATTGTGTTCCAATGTGTAGTGGAGTCCTTTATCACGTTTCGACCATATCTATATATTACATGTGAAAAAGACTGTACTATTGCCTCTTCATATTGGCCATCCTAACAATTGATGTGGTTTGCTACGTGATTGATTTGGCTTCAGCAATTGCTACTTATTGACCCAAATGAGTGGATCCTGCTCACGTCATGTTCCAACTCATCAACAGTGTACAGTTAACACCTAATTTGCAGCACATGTGCCTTAATTATGTAATATTGTATTTTGGTGATTGACTAGAAAAGGGGCTATTTCTACAAACTTGAATCTACAACTAATTAAAAAAAACAACAAACTTGAGACTATAAAAGCTTCAGATTTGTGTCTAAAAACATAGAATAAATACCCCCTGATCAAAGAGAGGAAGAAGAAGTAAGCAACTCCTTGATTCTGAATGCATCTATTCACACTATTCTGTGATGGTTTGCTCCAAATAAATGTACACATTTTTAAGTCGTTCTTAAGCATCTACCATCTTCCAGAACATCTTCTGAGACTGAATAACAAACCTTTCCAAAGCTACCAAAGGAAGAAGAGGACTCCTTGCCTCCAAACGTGGGAGGAGACCTTAGAGTCCCCTTCGTGACCGGGAAACAGATCACTCCTAGTGTATGTGGATAGTTGGCCATAAGTTGCTATGGCCAAGCTTCCATCCAGGGGTAATAATTAAATATTTCAGTGAGAAACCTCTTCACTTGAGCAGAAAGGCTCAGTTTGAACATCATTACGGTGTCAACTTTTCTTGGAAAGGGCAGGGCACGCACACGCACACGCACTCTGATTTGCTGTGTGTTTGGGTTTGGTTTGGTTTGGTTCTTTCCAAAGTGTTTACCATCCTGTGAGCAAAACCTCCCTCTTCCTTGTTCTCAAATAAAATTGTTGCTGGTTTGTGCTTTTCTCCAAAATGCCAATTTGAAAATTTTCAACGACTCTTCTGAAACAATAAAAATGAATGATTTTCTTTAACCCTACATCGCAATATTTACAGAAAAGGCTCTGTGTTTGACAGATTTGGACACTAAAGAGGAAAAGAATTATTTCAAAGGCTATGTATAAACAGAAGGCAATTGGTAAGCATCCTGTGTACAATTAAAAGACCCTGTGTCTATTTGACCTTGGGAAAACCAAAGGACCTAAACACCCCATAATAGTGAGTAATTTCACCAGTTTAGAAACACTCTTACTACCCGTGGGCCTGCATGTCAGCCACAACAAAGTAAGCCTGACAAAAGAATATTAACAGTCAACACATTTAAAATTGTTGTAACAATTAAAAATATCTAATATTTTATTAGCTATTTCAACCTAGATAGTGATTCCAATTGTATAAGACTAGTGCAGTCATTACCCATTTAATCAACACTTCCATGTATTCAGATTATTTTAAAAAGGAGTCCAGGGACACCTGGCAGGCTCAGTCAGTAGAGCATATGACTCTTGATGTCGGCATTGTGAGTTCGAGCCCCGTGTTGGGTGTAGAGATCATTTAAATATAAAATCTTTAAAAAATAAATTAATAAATAGAGTCTATAGATAAGGTAAATACAACAAATTAATAGCTATTAATTGGCATTACAAAACGATAGGAAGCATTGCATGTTTTTGTAAGCCAAACGTAAATGCCCATAGTTACATACACACCTAATTCTTTCTTTCTGTTTGTCTCTTTTTCTATCCATCTATCTATCTACCTACCTATCTGTTGGTCTATCTCAATCTGTTCAATTTACTTTGTGTTCACTATTGAAGCCTCTCAGGTGTTGGAGTACCTGAAACTACCATTCACCCTCATTTTTTTAAATTTATGTTTTATTGAGACATACTTAAAATACACAAACTATACCAATACTAGAAAGGATTTACCTATTTTAAATCACAAATAAGCAATACATTGAACTGCTAACGCTCAAGTTCAGATAATATTGGATGAAAGAGGTTAAAACGTATAGCATAACAAATGATTATGTTGGCAGACTGATTCCATAGCAGTGGTTCTCAAAGTGTGGTCAGGGAATCCCTGGGGTTCCTAAGACACTTAGAGGGGTCCACGACATCATAGCTAATTTCATAATAAACTAAAATGTTATTTTTGCTGCTTCATTCTCTTTCTTTCACAAGTGTCCAATGGAGTTTTCCAGAGAGTACATGATGTACAAGATCATAACAGACTGAATAGAGAAGCAAATCTAAGAACCCAGCTGTCTTTTATTAAACAAGACAATAAAGAAATTTTTAAAAAATCTAAAACCATGCCGTTCTGATTTTTTTGTGCTGAAAAAGATAGTTATTTTTATAATAGTCAGTTATGTCAAAATGTAATGGAACTATTATTGTTACTTTTAAATAAATTAATGATTAAATACTGACATTTTTCTCTATTTTAATTTCTAATATAAATTATTGATAGAGATAACCCACATGAATAGAAGCTTTAGGGGAGTTCTCAATAATTCCTAAGTATGTGAAGGGGTCCTCACACCAAAACATTTGAGATTGCTATTTTACAGCTTTGGGATTTCAATTTGTTTTTAAAGCCTCAGTTAGTAATTTTACAAGAATCAAAATTAGGGCAGCACTTGCTATAAAAGACTCTAAAACTACTCTTTAGCAAGACTAGATCCATATTTCTTGTTGTATCAGTTGCTAATCAACAAAGTACAGCCAACAGAGTAAATGCAAATATAGTTTTTTAATATGATTCATTTCATCTCTTCCATTCCTGGCCAGCTACTTTTTCTGGACCTAACTTTGTACTAAAGCCAGCATAGTAGAAGACATCTTGCTTGGTGTGTATTATGCATCCAATATACATTTGTTGACTTGATTTAGATTAAGGCTACTTCCTTACTTAAGTTTGTTTGGCTAAAGTGTTAAGTTTATTCCTTGTTTTGTTTTGTCATCACCATTTTGGTCAGCAAAACTAGATTGGCAGGCCCTGGTGTGGGTAATGGAGGACTCTCAGGAGCCACCCTGAGTGGGCTGACGTCCTGGGTCTCACACTTGCTCCCATCAAAACAAGGACAAGGTCTTTACCCAATCTGCAAGTAAATTTCCTCATCTGAAAAGCAGGGATAAAAATAATACTTCCTAGATAATAACTTCATTGTTATACAGATTAACCAAGTGAACACTTACAAAAAATTTAGAACTAAATTTATCATGCAATAAATGCTATGTGAAGATGGCTCAAAATATCATCTAATTTCAACTCCCATTTAAAGCAAGTGCATGGATACTGATGATTTGGTTTTCAGAGAAAATGTAGCTATTTAAAATAAATTCAGACACCTATTTAAACAAATTCAACCCGTTTAATTCCCAGTTCATCCCCACCACTAATAGTTAAGAGTAGCAAGTGAAACACGAGTAACAACAAAACACACTGATAATCCAGAGAGGAAAATGGCAGGAAAATGCAGATCAGAACGTAGACACAAAAGCTCAGAAGCATGGTAGAGAAATTCAAACGCATTCAGCTAGCAAAGCATCAGAAAGGCAATAATTGAAATTATCGATTTGGGCAATAGAAAGAAAGTTCAGCCAAGCCATCTAACTAATTTATTTTTTAAAGTATCATTAATAGTATCATCTTAATAGTGTCTTTGCAATTCTAGCTACTCTTCAAAAAATATCTTACAATGATAAGTACATATAGTCATGTAACGTAGTCCAACGAAAAGCAAAGGAAGGATTAGAACATTTCTAGAACTCCTTCACCCCTTGGCTTCCACCATTTCACTTGGGTTGATTTTCCAACTCATATCTTCCAACAAGATAAACTCCCCCTTCTCCTTGCCAGACTCTAAGTCCCAAAGATGTGGACATAATGCAGAATGGATGGACTGTTCTTATCAAGGCTGGCGTGTGCTCAACATCCTCCAGCTTCACTGTCATGCCAGATACCCCAGCCTCTGAGCTTGTTTACAACCAGGAGCAATGCATAACTTCCAACCTGATCATTGTTTGGCTTTGTTCTTTTCCTTCAAGCTTATTTGAATTCAAATAATTAGATGAAATAAAGTGCATTACCAAAAAAGATGTATTTATTAGCTCTGGTGAACTTGTTTCTTTATTCATCTTTTATCTAAATGAAAGGAGATCAGGGAAATATATATCTGATATATTATATTTTTAAAAGATTATTTATTTATTTGAGAGAGAGAGTGAGAGAGAGAGCACGAACAGGGGGAGGGGTAGAGGGAGAGGGAGAAGCAGACTCCCTGCTGAGCGGGGAGCCCAATGTGGGGCTCGATCCCAGGACCCTGGGATCATGACCTGAGCCGAAGGCAGACACTTAATTGACTGAGCCACCCAGGTGCCCCAGATATATATATTTTTTTAACAGAAAAGGTGAATTTCCCTGAAAATGGGTTATAGACTAAAATTTGCTAGCACCTTGTCACAAGTCACGGGATGGAAAGTCGTCCAGTCTGGCCATATTAAGTGACTGCCCAGCGAGGCAAAGGGCCCCCTCATCTTGTTGGGACCATCTCATCCCACAGAGTTGAGTGGTGGAGAAGCACACTGAACTGCTTAATGATAGTTCATTTTAGGTTATCAATAGTGGAAATATTTTGTTCTTTAGTTCTGCCTTAAAACAGTAAAGTTTAAAATCTGAAAGAGATACAAATAGAAATATTGAAGCACGAGTACTTGGGGGGGGGAATCAAGTTTTGAGATCAAAAACAGTGTATGAAATGAATTACTAAACCCTAACATGTATTTTTTTCCTCCCTGTGGATGTGTAGGTAGGTGAACTCCAAGTAAGGAAAGCCCATTTCTGCGATAACAATCAAATGCCTTGCAGTTTGTTTTATTTTATCACCAGAGGCCTGACGCTGAGCACGGAGGGTTGCTCTGTTGGGGTTTCCATAGCAGTGAGCTGCAGTGCTTGGGGCACAGCCCAGCACGGCTTGCGGAGCCATTGGGGACATGGCACGGAGGAGTAGCTCATCCCTTCTTTCCTGAACTGTGGCCATCACAGCAAGGGTCTCCTCCATCTCGTTACCACACTGAGGTAGTTTCCTGCCAGAGCCTTCTTTCCATGCAGAACTGTCCATCATTTGCCTGTGGTCCTGCAGGGGACAGGATGCAGGCCCATTGTACTATTTTCACCTTGTGTGACAGGGAGAAGGTCCGTTTTACAAAGCAATGCTGTAAAACCAAGAGCTTTGCATCTCCCTGTCCCCCTTAATCTCACTTACAAAGCCAAACCGGATGAAACCTGCAAAATCTTTGCCATTCACTCTCTTTTGCCGATATTATGGGGAACAGGTTAGACCACCAAAAGTGAGAGGGGGTGGAAGAGAGCCATCATTGTTTCTTTGAGGGGGAAGAAAAAAAAAAGAACTGTTTACCAGCGATGGGCAACTCAAAGAAGAATTTGGCTATAGAAGAAATAGCGAAAAAAAATATGAAGTAACTAAAATAAAACACTGATGGTAGAGACATGAACTAATCAGGAGTAGAAATCATCTCTTCTTTCGGATTAGCATGAGGGTGAGTTTCCCTTGTTAAAGAAATATTTGCACCCTGGGTTTGTTCATCAACTGTGGAGAAGCAAGGATCTTCAGCCAAGAATTTCTGGACCGGGTGAGCTCTGGGAAAAGAAGATTTCCCCCAAGTTCAATGATTTCTGTCCTCTGAATTGGGGCAAACGTTTCTGAGCACATCCAAAATGACCCTTTGCCTTCCATCATGATGAAATCACATTGTAAGTGGGCCAGAAAGAAATGTAGGGCATATTTACAGATGGAGGAGCCCAAACTCATCTGTGGACTTAAAAAAAACATGCCCGAGTACCTCGTACTTTCAACACTCATAATAGAAAAAGTAGAAATTTCAGGATTATCTGAAGGAAAGAATGTTCCTCAGACTATGTCTATCACCATCACCCTTCCTTCAGAAGAGAAAATCAGTAAATAATTACCACAACAGGTTTCTCAGAGGTTTTCCCAGTTTTCTGAAGAAACAGAAATTTTCCAGGGCGCCTGGGTGGCTCAGTTGGTTGGGCGACTGCCTTCGGCTCAGGTCATGGTCCTGGAGTCCCGGGATCGAGTCCCGCATCGGGCTCCCTGCTCCGCGGGGAGTCTGCTTCTTCCTCTGACTCTCATGCTCTCTGTCTCTCACTCTCTCTCTCTCAAATAAATAAGTAAAATCTTTAAAAAAAAAAAAAAGAAACAGAAATTTTCCAAAGCACTGTAGATATTTAAACTATATTAAGTGCCTGATAAAATCATGAATGATATATGTATTTTGGTAGCAGAAGTATTTATATCTTTCATCAAGAAAAAGGATCTGTGACTATTGTCAAGGTAGTCATGGTGACGACTTAAATTTTGAAAACTGTATCTGTGGGAATAACAACCAGATGGACATGGGATGCACAAAGACCATTTATTTAATTAGCTGATAAAATCAGTTTTAAAAAAACTGGTAGGTAAAACTGAGACTTGTTTTTACTGAACTTATTCAATTTAACATGTAAACCTAGTATAAATTCTATAATTACAATGTTATATTTACATTTTATGCATTTATTAAATTACAACTGCCCTTGAACACAATAAAAAGTTATTGTTTTCATCTTGCCAATAAAGAAACTGAAGACCAGAGAGAATAAGTAACTCTTTCAGAGGAGTGGAAATAGTAAATGGCACAGTTAAAAATAGCCTTCAGGACTTTAGGTTCTTTTTAGGAGCTCTGCTACGTTACGCATTTTTATGTTGCTTCTCTAAGTTAAATTTAAAAGATATTTTGATCAACTAAAGAATTTGTATGAAAACCTAAAATAGCATGGAATATTTAATTCTTTCTCTTCCCTAGGTAGATAGGTAGATAGAGGGGTAGATAGACAGATGGATAGATGATACATAGGTAGGTAGATAGATAGATAGATAGATAGATAGATAGATAGATAGATAGATAGAT